>NC_091284.1:821788633-822109300 GCF_032444005.1 Ranitomeya imitator
AGTTTACAGCACAGAGCCACGTAGTATATTACCCAGCCACATAGTATATTGCCCAGTGACGTAGTATACAGCACAGAGCCACATATTATATTGCCCAGCTATGCAGTATATTGCCCAGTGACATAGTATACAGCACAGAGCCACGTAGTATATTGCCCAGCCACATAGTATATTGCCCAGTGACATAGTATATTGCCCAGTGACATAGTATATTGCCCAGTTACATAGTATACAGCACAGAGCCACGTAGTATATTGCCCAGTGACGTAGTATACAGCACAGAGCCACATAGTATATTGCCCAGCTATGCAGTATATTGCCCAGTGACGTAGTATACAGCACAGAGCCACGTAGTATATTGCACAGCGACATAGTATACAGCACAGAGCCACGTAGTATATTGCCCAGTGATGTAGTATACAGCACAGAGCCATGTAGTATATTGCACAGCTACGTAGTATATTGCCCAGCCACGTAATATATTGCACAGCCACGTAGTATATTGCCCAGTCACGTAGTATATTGCCCAGTGACGTAGTATATTGCCCAGTGACGTAGTATATTGCACAGCGACGTAGTATACAGCACAGAGCCATGTAGTATATTGCCCAGTGACGTAGTATACAGCACAGAGCCACGTAGTATATTGCCCAGTGACGTAGTATACAGCACAGAGCCATGTAGTATATTGCCCAGTGACGTAGTATACAGCACAGAGCCATGTAGTATATTGCCCAGTGACGTAGTATACAGCACAGAGCCATGTAGTATATTGCCCAATGACGTAGTATATTGCACAGCGACGTAGTATATAGCACAGAGCCACGTAGTATATTGCCCAGTGACGTAGTATATTGCCCAGTGACGTAGTATACAGCACAGAGCCATGTAGTATATTGCCCAGTGACATAGTATATTGCCCAGTGACGTAGTATACCGCACAGAGCCATGTAGTATATTGCACAGCTACGTAGTATACAGCACAGAGCCACGTAGTATATTGGCCAGTGACGTAGTATATTGCCTAGCCACGTATGTCACAGGTTAAAAAATAAAAAATAAACACACTCACCTAACGATCCGAGGGCCCCTTGTAGTGTAACATACTCACCATTCTGGTCGCAGCTCCTCAGCGTCCCGTCTCTTGGCCTCCTGGGATCCAACGGCGCTGTGTCGATAGGCGCGCGGCTGCCGCCATCTTCCATTCCCAGGATGCTTTGCGAAATTACCCAGATGACTTAGCAGTCTCGCAAGACTGCTAGGTCTTCTGGGTAATTTCGCAAAGCATCGCTGGGAAAAGAAGATGGCGGCAGGCGCGAGCGCCTCAGCGGACAACGGAGGGTGAGTATAGCAGGTTTTTTTTTTTTTTTAACATTACTTTTTATACTATTGATTCCGCATCAATAGTAAAAGGTTGGGGACACACAGGGTTAATAGCGGCAGTCCGTAACTGCCGGCATTAACCCTGTGTTAGCGGTGACCGGAGGGGAGTATGGAGCGGCCGCCGGGGAGAGTGACAGCAGGGAGCGGGGAGTATGGTGCGGGCGCCGGGGACACTGCGGGGAGCGAGGAGTATGGAACGGGCGCCGGGGACACTGCGGGGAGTATGAAGCGGGCGCCGGCCACTGAGTGCGGGGAAAAAGGAGCGGCCATTTTCTTCCGGACTGTGGCCGTCACTGATTGGTCGTGGCTGTTTTGCGGCGACCAATCAGCGACTTGGATTTCCATGATAGACAGAGGTCACAACCAATGAATATCCGTGACAGACAGACAGACAGAAGGACAGATGGAAGTACCCCTTAGACAATTATATAGTAGATTATTTTTATTTATTTAGTGCACCTAATTTAGTTTGTTGTTAAAAATACACTATAATACGCGGCCAAAAAACCCTCACTTAATATATAAATAAATATTAAAATATAACACTTAAATGTATATAAAATATGCCATTTTTAGTAAACTTGGGCCAAGGAGTCACCAACCTGATATCAGTTGCTTATGGCCATCCACGTCGTGTAGAGGAATGGTAAATGCATGGCTGTTTTATATATATAAATCATGATAACTTGCCTAGTGGGCCGACTAGTCTTGGGACAGTACTGCCCCATCGACTAGTCCAAGTCCTCCTTTACACATCATAAATGGATCTTAGAAATACTTTTTCTAAAGATCTGTTTGTGTGTGTAATGCAATGCAGGGACTGTTTGGCAGAGTATTTATATATGCAGACACAACTGTTGGTGGTTCTGTGGGCTCAAGGGACCTGACAGGTTCCCGTTAATATTTGGTTGCACCATTTGGAATAAATACTTGCAATCCATCGCTTCCTATACCCATAAACAAGCTTCTTACACCTCTCAGCTGGAATCTTGGACACCTCTTCTTCTGTAAACTGCTCCTGGTCTCTCACATTTGAAGGCTTTTCCCAACAGCAATTGTAAGATCTCTCCACAAGTGATCAATGGGATTTAGATCCGGACTCTTTGCTGCCACTTCAGAACTCTCCAGCGCTTTGTTTCCATCCATTTCCGGGGGCTTCTTGAAATATGTTTGGGGTCATTGTCCTACTGGAAGACCCATGACTTAGGACACAAACCCAGCTTCCTGACACTGGACTCTACATGGAAAACCAAAATCCTTTAATAATTATCAGAATTGAAGATGCCTTGCACACAGTCAAGGCACCCAGTGCCAGAGGCAACAAAATAACCTCTTTAAACCTCCACCATATTTGACTGTAGGTACTGTGTTCTTTTCCTTGTAGGCTTATTATTCCATTTTCGGTGAACAGTAGAATGATGTGCTTTACCAAAAAAGCTCTTTCTTGGTCTCATCTGTCCACAAGACACTTTATCAGAAGGATTTTCCCTTACTCACGCACATTTTGGCAAACTACAGTCTAGAATTTTTATGTCTCTGTGTCAGCAGTGGGGTCCTCCGAGATCTCCTGTCACAGCGTTTCATTTCATTCACATGTGGATGGATAGTTCGCACTGACACTGATGCACCCTGAGCCTACAGGACAGCTTGACTTTCTTTGGACCTGGATTGAGGCTGCCTGTCCAACATCCGGACTATCCGGCGTTACAACCTTTCATCAATTTTTCTCTGCCGTTGTAAACTTTTTGATTATGTGGCGTGCCGTGGACAAAGGAACATCAAGATCTCTGGACATGGACTTGTAACCTTGTTGATATTCTTCAACAATTTTGGTCCTAAAGTACCTCAGACAGTTCTCTTCTCCTCTTTCTGTTCTCTTTGCTTAGTATGGCACATACAGACACACAATGCAAAGATTGCATCAACTTCTTACTTTTTTATCTGGTTTCAGGTGTGGTTTTCACATTGCCCACAACTATTACTTTACTTACCACAGGTGAGTTTATACGAGCTTCACATGCTTGAAACAAAGTTGTTTACCCACAATTTTGAAAAATTGCCAACAATTTTTTCCGGACCACTTTTGGGGTTTTGTGTGACATTATGTCCAATTTGCCTTTTGTTTCTTCCCTTTTTTTGTGTTGTTCCAATACACACAAAGGAAATATATATGTGTATAACAAAATAAAATGCAATATTTCTAGGAGAAATACTACATTTTCTGGAACAATTTCAAGGCTGCCAACACTTTCTGCCATGAATGTAAATATATACAGTGGGGGAAATAAGTATTTGATCCCTTGATAATTTTGTAGGTTTGCCCACTGACAAAGACATGAACAGTCTATAATTTTATGGGTAGGTTAATTTTAATATTGAGAGATAGAATATCAAAAATAAAATCCAGAAAATCACATTGCATAAATTATATAAATTAATTTGCATTTTGCAGTGAGAAATAAGTATTTGATCCCTCTGGTAAACAAGACTTAATACTTGGTGGTAAAACCCTTGTTGGCAAGCACAGCAGTCAGACATCTTTTCTAGTTGATGATGAGGTTTGCGCACATGTCAGGAGGAATTTTGGTCCACTCCTCTTTGCAGATCATCTCTAAATCATTCAGATTTTGAGGCTGTCGCTTGGCAACTCGGAGCTTCATCTCCCTCCATAAGTTTTCTATGGGATTAAGGTCTGGAGACTGGCTAGGCCACTCCATGACATTAATGTGCTTCTTTTTGAGCCACTCCTTTGTTGCCTTGGCTGTATGTTTTGGGTTATTGTCTTGCTGGAAGACCCAGCCACAACCCATTTTTAATGTCCTGGCGGAGGGAAGGAGGTTGTCACTCAGGATTTTACGGTACATGGCTCCATCCATTCTCCCATTGATACAGTGAAGTAGTCCTGTGCCCTTAGCAGAGAAACACCCCCAAAAGAATGTTTCCATCTCCATGCTTGACAGTGGGGACGGTGTTCTTTGGATCATAGGCAGCATTTCTTTTCCTCCAAACATGGCAAGTTGAGTTATTGCCAAATACCTAAATTTTTGTCTCATCTGATCACAGCACCTTCTCCCAATCACTCACAGAATCATCCAGGTGTTCATTGGCAAACTTCAGACGGGCTGCACATGTGCCTTCTTCAGCAGGGAGACCTTGCGGGCACTGCATGATTTTAACCCTTTATGGCGTAATGTGTTACCAATGGTTTTCGTGGTGACTGTGGTCCCTGCTGCCTTGAGATCATTAACAAGTTCCCCCATATAGTTTTAGGCTGATCTCAAACCTTCCTCATGATCAAGGATACCCCACGTGGTGAGATTTTGCATACTGCCCCAGATAGATGTCGATTGACAGTCATTTTGTATTTCTTCCATTTTCTTACTATTGCACCAACAGTTGTCTCCTTCTCACCCAGCGTCTTACTTGTGGTTTTGTAGCCCATTCCAGCTTTGTGCAGGTCTATGATCTTGTCCCTGACATCCTTATAAAGCTCTTTGGTCTTGCCCATGTTGTAGAGGTCAGAGTCTGACTGATTGAGTCTGTGGACAGGAGTCTGTCATGATCCCAATGGCAGGGGATCACAAAAGGACAAGCACAAAAAACAAAACAAGCTCTAGGGTGATGGAAACTGAGCTGACCGCGATCCTGAACCTCAACACACAACTAGCTGTAGCCGGGGAACGTGCATACGATGATTCCTAGACGTCTCGCGCCAGCCGAAGAACTAACTTTCCCTATTAGAAGAAACACAGACCTCTCTTGCCTCCAGAGAAACACCCCACAGAAATAGCAGCCCCCCACATGTAATGACGGTGAAATGAGAGGAAAGCACATACGTAGTTATGAAAACAGATTCAGCAAAATGAGGCCCGCTAAAGCTAGATAGCAGAGGATACAAAAGTGAACTGCGCGGTCAGCGAAAAACCCTACAAAAAACCATCCTGAAATTACTTGAACTCATGTTCCAACTCATGGAACATGAGGAGTAATATCAGCCCACTAGAGCAACCAGCAAAAAGGAATCACATATCTGCAAGCTGGACTAAGACAAAAATTAAGCAAAACGTGGATCAGGAAAATCAAAAACTTAGCTTGTCCTGAAGAATACAAAAGCGGGAAGCAGAGGTAACAAGACACACTGATTACATTGATAGCCGGCGAGGAAATGACAAGAAAGCCAGGTTAAATAGGAAACTCCCATATCCTGATAGAACAGGTGGACACCAGAGACCGCAGAGAACACAAGTCACCCAGTACCATCTATAACCACCAGAGGGAGCCCAAAAACAGAATCCACAACAGTACCCCCCCCCTTGAGGAGGGGTCATCAAACCCTCACGAGAACCACCAGGGCGACCAGGATGAGCCCTATGAAATGCACGGACCAAATCAGCAGCATGAACATCAGAGGCAACCACCCAAGAATTATCCTCCTGACCATAACCCTTCCACTTGACCAAATATTGGAGTTTCCGTCTGGAAACACGAGAATCCAAGATCTTCTCCACAACATACTCCAATTCTCCCTCCACCAGCACCGGAGCAGGAGGCTCAAGCGAAGGAACAACAGGTACCTCATACTTCCGCAACAACGACCGATGGAACACATTATGAATAGCAAACGATGCCGGGAGATCCAAACGAAACGACACAGGGTTAAGAATTTCCAAGATCCTATAGGGACCGATGAACCGAGGCTTGAACTTAGGAGAAGAGACCTTCATAGGAACAAAACGAGAAGACAACCACACCAAGTCCCCAACACGAAGTCGAGGACCCACGCGGCGACGGCGATTAGCAAACTGCTGAGCCCTCTCCTGGGACAACTTCAAATTGTCCACCACATGACTCCAAATCTGATGCAACCTATCCACCACCATGTCCACTCCAGGACAATCAGAAGGCTCCACCTGACCAGAGGAAAAACGAGGATGAAACCCCGAATTACAAAAGAAAGGAGAAACCAAGGTAGCAGAACTAGCCTGATTATTAAGGGCAAATTCGGCAAGCGGCAAAAAGGTAACCCAGTCATCTTGATCAGCAGAAACAAAACACCTTAAATAAGTTTCCAAGGTCTGATTAGTTCGTTCCGTCTGGCCATTCGTCTGAGGATGGAATGCAGACGAAAAGGACAAATCAATGCCCATCTTAGCACAGAACGTCCGCCAAAATCTAGACACAAACTGGGATCCCCTGTCAGAAACGATGTTCTCCGGAATCCCATGCAAACGAACCACGTTCTGAAAAAACAGAGGGACCAACTCAGAGGAGGAAGGCAACTTAGGCAAGGGTACCAGATGAACCATCTTAGAAAAGCGGTCACACACAACCCAGATGACGGACATTTTTTGAGAGACAGGGAGATCCGAAATAAAGTCCATGGAAATGTGCGTCCAAGGCCTCTTCGGAATAGGCAAAGGTGACAACAATCCACTGGCCCGAGAACAGCAAGGCTTAGCCCGAGCGCAAACTTCACAAGACTGCACAAAAGAACGCACATCCCTCGACAAGGAAGGCCACCAAAAAGACCTGGCCACCAAGTCTCTAGTACCAAATATTCCAGGATGACCTGCCAACGCAGAAGAATGGACCTCGGAGATGACTCTACTGGTCCAATTATCCGGAACAAACAGTCTTTCAGGCGGACAACGATCAGGTTTATCCGCCTGAAACTCCTGCAAAGCACGTCGCAAGTCTGGGGAGACAGCCGACAAAATCACCCCATCCCTAAGGATACCAGTGGGCTCAGAATTTCCAGGGGAGTCAGGCACAAAACTCCTAGAAAGAGCATCCGCCTTCACATTCTTTGAACCTGGCAGGTATGAAACCACAAAATCGAAACGGGAGAAAAACAGTGACCAACGAGCCTGTCTAGGATTCAGACGCTTGGCAGACTCAAGGTAAATCAGATTTTTGTGATCAGTCAAGACCACCACACGATGTCTAGCACCCTCAAGCCAATGACGCCACTCCTCAAATGCCCACTTCATGGCCAAAAGCTCCCGATTACCAACATCATAATTCCGCTCAGTGGGCGAAAACTTTCTAGAAAAGAACGCACATGGCTTCATCACTGAGCAATCGGAGCTTCTCTGTGACAAAACCGCCCCCGCTCCAATCTCGGAAGCATCAACCTCAACCTGAAAAGGAAGCGAAACATCTGGCTGACGCAACACAGGAGCAGAAGAAAACCGGCGCTTAAGTTCCTGAAAGGCCTCCACAGCCGCAGGAGACCAATCAGCAACCCTTCTTAGTCAAATCCGTCAAAGGCTTAACAACACTAGAAAAATTAGTTATGAGACGACGATAAAAATTAGCAAAGCCCAAGAACTTCTGTAGACTCTTAAGAGATGTAGGCTGCGTCCAGTCACAAATAGCCTGAACCTTGACGGGATCCATCTCAATAGTAGAAGGGGAAAAATATACCCCAAAAAAGAAATCTTCTGGACTCCAAAGAGACACTTTGAACCTTTTACAAACAAAGAATTGGCCCGCAAGACCTGAAACACCTTCCTGACCTGGTGAACATGGGACTCCCAGTCATCCGAAAAAACCAAAACATCATCAAAATACACAATCATAAATTTATCCAGATATTCACGGAAAATATCGTGCATAAAGGACTGGAAGACAGAAGGAGCATTAGAAAGTCCAAAAGGCATCACCAAATACTCAAAATGGCCCTCAGGCGTATTAAATGCGGTTTTCCACTCATCACCCTGCTTTATCCGCACAAGATTATACGCACCCCGAAGATCAATCTTAGTGAACCATTTAGCCCCCTTAATGCGAGCGAACAAATCAGTCAACAATGGCAAAGGATACTGATATTTAACTGTAATCTTATTCAAAAGACGGTAATCTATACAAGGCCTCAAGGAACCATCTTTTTTGGCAACAAAAAAAAAACCTGCTCCCAAAGGGGACGAAGATGGACGGATATGTCCCTTTTCCAAGGACTCCTTAACATAATCCCGCATAGCAGTATGCTCTGGCACTGACAGATTGAACAAACGACCTTTAGGAAATTTACTGCCAGGAATCAAATCTATAGCACAATCGCAATCCCTGTGAGGAGGAAGCGAATTGAGCTTAGGCTCCTCAAAAACATCCCGATAATCAGACAAAAATACCGGAACCTCAGAAGGAGTAGATGAAGCGATAGAAATCGGAGGTGCATCATCATGAACCCCCTGACATCCCCAGCTTAACACAGACATTGTTTTCCAGTCCAAGACTGGGTTATGAGTTTGTAACCATGGCAGACCAAGCACTAAGACATCATGTAAATTATACAGTACCAGGAAGCGAATCACCTCCTGATGAACGGGAGTCATACGCATGGTCACTTGTGTCCAGTACTGAGGTTTATTCATAGCCAAAGGTGTAGAGTCAATTCCTTTCAAAGGAATAGGGACTTCCAGAGGCTCCAGACTAAACCCACAGCGGTTGGCAAATGACCAATCCATAAGACTCAGGGCAGCGCCTGAATCCACATAGGCATCGACGGAAATGGCTGATAATGAACAAATCAGAGTCACAGACAGAATGAACTTAGACTGTAAAGTACTAATGGCAACAGACTTATCAACCTTTTTTGTGCGTTTAGAGCATGCTGATATAACATGAGCTGAATCACCACAATAAAAACACAACCCATTTTTCCGCCTATAGTTTTGCCGTTCACTTCTGGACTGAATTCTATCACATTGCATTGTCTCAAGTGCCTGTTCAGAAGACACCGCCAAATGGTGCACAGGTTTGCGCTCCCGTAAACGCCGATCAATCTGAATAGCCATAGTCATAGACTCATTCAGACCTGTAGGCGCAGGGAACCCCACCATAACATCTTTAATGGCCTCAGAAAGGCCATCTCTGAATCTTGCAGCCAGGGCGCACTCATTCCACTGAGTAAGCACCGACCATTTCCGAAATTTTTGACAATATATTTCTGCTTCATCTTGCCCCTGAGAGAGAGCCAATAAAGCTTTTTCAGCCTGAATCTCTAGGTTAGGTTCCTCATAGAGCAAACCCAATGCCAGAAAAAACGCATCCACATTGAGCAACGCAGGATCCCCTGGTGCCAATGCAAATGCCCAATTCTGAGGGTCACCCCGCAGGAAAGATATAACAATCCTGACTTGCTGAGCAGGGTCTCCAGAAGAGCGAGATTTCAAAGAAAGAAACAACTTGCAATTGTTCCTAAAATTCAGAAAACTAGATCTATCTCCAGAAAAAAACTCTGGGATAGGAATTCTAGGTTCAGACATAGGAGCATGTACAACAAAATCTTGTATATTTTGAACCTTAGCAGCAAGATTATTCAGGCTGGAAGCCAAACTCTGGACGTCCATGATAAACAGCTGAGGTCAGAGCCATTCAAGGATTAAGAGGAGGTAAGACGCAGCCAGGCTGCAATTAAGGCTATGCAGCAAACTCTGAGGGAAAAAAAAAAAAAAAAAAAAAAAACTTCCTCAGACTACTTTTCCTCCTACTTCAGCCAATACGATTACCACTTTTTGGCCGGCTATACTGTCATGATCCCAATGGCAGGGGATAACAAAAGGACAAGCACAAAAAACAAAACAAGCTCTAGGGTGATGGAAACTGAGCTGACCGCGATCCTGAACCTCAACACACAACTAGCTGTAGCCGGGGAACGTGCCTACGATGATTCCTAGACGTCTTGCGCCAGCCGAAGAACTAACTTTCCCTATTAGAAGAAACACAGACCTCTCTTGCCTCCAGAGAAACACCCCACAGAAATAGCAGCCCCCCACATGTAATGACGGTGAAATGAGAGGAAAGCACATACGTAGTTATGAAAACAGATTCAGCAAAATGAGGCCCGCTAAAGCTAGATAGCAGAGGATACAAAAGTGAACTGCGCGGTCAGCGAAAAACCCTACAAAAAACCATCCTGAAATTACTTGAACTCATGTTCCAACTCATGGAACATGAGGAGTAATATCAGCCCACTAGAGCAACCAGCAAAAAGGAATCACATATCTGCAAGCTGGACTAAGACAAAAATTAAGCAAAACGTGGAACAGGAAAATCAAAAACTTAGCTTGTCCTGAAGAATACAAAAGCGGGAAGCAGAGGTAACAAGACACACTGATTACATTGATAGCCGGCGAGGAAATGACAAGAAAGCCAGGTTAAATAGGAAACTCCCATATCCTGATAGAACAGGTGGACACCAGAGACCGCAGAGAACACAAGTCACCCAGTACCATCTGTAACCACCAGAGGGAGCCCAAAAACAGAATCCACAACAGGAGTCCTTTATAAAGGTGACTATGTAAGACAGATGTCTGTAATGTAGGTGACGAGTTGATTAGGAGCGTCTGACTGGTCTGTAGGAGCCAGAACTCTTAGTGGTTGGTAGGGGATCAAATACTTATTTCTCACTGCAAAATGCAAATAATTTTTTAGAATTTATACAATGCGATTTTCTGGATTTTCTTTTTGATATTCTATCTCTCAATGTTAAAATTAACCTTCCCTTAAAATTATAGACTGTTCATGTCTTTGTCAGTGGGCAAATTTACAAACTCAACAAGGGATCAAATACTTTTTTCCCCCACTGTAGTTGGTATGTCTCTCCTGGTGAGGTCGATCGCCAAAGATCTTGGTCCGGACAAACACTTATGATACAGCACGGCCACATGAGAACGCAGCAAGGAGCTATGGTCGCAGAAATACAACAGAAGGAGCAATCGGGGCTCATGGAATTCAAGGAGGCAACAGGGGTAACAAAATAGTTATCCACGAGGAAGCAGAGGATACTCAGCAATGAGGAATAGGTGAAGCAGAGCTGAGCTGACTTAGCGATATAACAGGGCTGAGTTTGTCACAGAGTTCAAGGTAGTTCTTGCAGCGATGTGGCAGGGTTGACTCAGGAATATGGCCACGGTACCTCAGTTTGTCACAATGTCTAATGCAAAACTGACAGCAGTAGGGAAGCAATGACTCGGTGATATAGCAGAGCTCAGTTTGTCACATAGTCCAAGGCAAAACTGTCAGCAGTACGGAAGCATTGATTTTTGTCATATAGCAGAGCTAAGATTATCACGGAGTCCAATGCACAACAGGCAGCAGTATGATAGCACTGATTCAATGATATAGTAGAGCTAAATTTGTCATGGAGTCCAAGGCATAGCTGGCAGCAGTGTGGTAGCATTAGTTCAGTGATATAGCAGAGCTGAATTTTCCATGGAGTCCAAGGCCAAACTGTCAGCAGTATGGTAGCATTAATTCTGTAATGTAGCAGAGCTGAGTTTGTCACGGAGTTCAAAGCATAACTGGCAGCAGTGTGGTAGCATTAATTCTGTAATATAGCAGAGCTGAGTTTGTCACAGAGTCCAATGCAAAACTGGCAGCAGTGTGGTAGCATTAATTCTGTAATATAGCAGAGCTGAGTTTGTCATGGAGTTCAAAGCATAACTGTCAGCAGTGTGGTAGCATTAATTCTGTAATATAGCAGAGCTGAATGTTCCATGGAGTCTAAGGCCAAACTGTCAGCAGGACGGTAGCATTAATTTAGCAATATAGCAGAGCTGAAATTTCCATGGAGTCCAAGCCCAAACTGTCAGCAGGACGGTAGCATTAATTCTGTAATATAGCAGAGCTGAGTTTGTTACGGAGTTCAAAGCATAACTGGCAGCAGTGTGGTAGCATTAATTTAGTAATGTAGCAGAGCTGAGTTTGTCACGGAGTTCAAAGCATAACTGGCAGCAGTGTGGTAGCATTAATTCTGTAATATAGCAGAGCTGAGTTTGTCACGGAGTTCAAAGCATAACTGGCAGCAGTGTGGTAGCATTAATTCTGTAATATAGCAGAGCTGAGTTTGTCACGGAGTTCAAAGCATAACTGGCAGCAGTGTGGTAGCATTAATTCTGTAATATAGCAGAGCTGAGTTTGTCATGGAGTTCAAAGCATAACTGGCAGCAGTGTGGTAGCATTAATTTAGTAATGTAGCAGAGCTGAGTTTGTCACGGAGTTCAAAGCATAACTGGCAGCAGTGTGGTAGCATTAATTCTGTAATATAGCAGAGCTGAGTTTTCCATGGAGTCTAAGGCCAAACTGTCAGCAGTGTGGTAGCATTAATTCTGTAATATAGCAGAGCTGAGTTTGTCACGGAGTCCAATGCAAAACTGGCCACAGTATCTTGGAGTTACCCAACAATGTAGCAGAGCTGGGTTTGTCTCTTGATCCTATTAGAAATGAGAGCCTATTTGCCATACATTATTCACATAGGAGAAATTTAGGGAAGAAAGTCTACCTCTGACAACATTTCAGTCATAAGGGCGACGTCGTGGTCTAAATCGCTGTTTACCTCCCATCTTTGATGTGAATGGTGGAGTGAAAAAAATATCCCCATGACAAAACTGAATTTCCAAATTACAGGACAAGAAGTGTTATCATGGGGGAAGCAATGCCAGAAAACTGCCCAGATCTGGCCTCTGTTCAGGCTTTCACTTTGGGTAGCTTTCCTGCAACGTGTCTGTGTTTTTTCGCGCATCTTGATCATATCACCGCCAGTCATCTGATGTTAGGATTACGGACAGATTTTCGGTAATACCTGATAAGAACGCTCTGTCTCGTCTTCCCGGGCGCACATACTTATGCAAACCATATGTCTTATTTTACGGTAAATTCTACTTGGAAGACAATGGACAATGAGCACATAATGGCAGCAGCGGACCCCGAGCGCAATATTCCCAGCGCAGTGCATAAAACCACAGACATGGAAATTAGTAAGAGTCTCGTAATTCACTGTCAGATCCTCGAGCAGAACTCAAATGTTACTTGTCGTTTTCTGGAAGAAGTTATTATTCCGGGCACTTGCCCCAGTGAAGTCGATTACAGATTCTTTGCTGAGACCTCCAGATGTTTTGTCTTGGCACCGAGCGCTGCTGACGTCATTTATGTCAGGGTGGCAAATCCAAAAATCCTTGCTTATTGCTCCTCGATTTATGAGCCAGGTTTATTCCTACTCCACTAGCGCACCAGGGATTATTAATTCTGCTGCTTAGTTCCACAAAAATGGCAAGGATGGTTATATGGGAGGACACTATCCACTTAAATCTGATATATTCACTGCCCTGGACCACCAGGGACTATGCCAATAACATTTTCACTTCATTGCCCCCAGAGTCATTCCCATTAAGCCCTGTACTGCCTAACTGCCAAGGACCTTAACATTAACTTTATTCACTTTATTAAGCCACCAAATACCCCTTACTTCTCTAGACCACCAGGGATTTTACCTTAACTAATTGTCCTGGACCACCAGGGACTACCTTTAATGCCCTCACTTTCCTAGACCAACAGGGAGTTTTCTGTGACCAATTTATGTGCCTAGATTTTCAGGAATGTCACTATTTCCTTTTCTATTTACCATTAACCCCTTTACGGCTCTAGACCACCAGGGACTTTACCCTCCCAAATTGTCCCGGACCACCACTTACTTTACCAATAATGCCGTTACTGTATTAAACCCACAAGGACTTTAACTGTACCTTTCTTCACGCTATTAGACAACCAACATTTTTATCATTAACCTCTTTACTGCTCTAGATCACCAGGGAATTTACCCTCCTAATTGTCCTGGACCACCAGGTACTATACTGTTAACCCCTTTACTGCTCTAGACCACCAGGCACTTTAACATCCAAATTTGCCTGGACCACCAGGTTCTTTATCCTTAACCCCTTCACTGCTCTAGACCCCCAGGGACTTTGCCATTAACCCTTTTAGTGCCCTAGATGACGAAAGATTATTCTTACAATATGATTATTTGAAATAAAACACAAAAGGAAATATAAATGCCCACATGTAAACTTACGCTGAAAAACTCCCCCCACGAGCCTCCTTATGATCCTGGCAGGAGTGTGATAGCGGAGTTATTCATCGGTCTCAGGTGTCGCTCTTAATTCAAAATATCCAACACATGGGTGGCTGGGGCAATGATGGCGTGGCTGGGCAATTATGGGGCATCGATGGGGCGGCCGGGTGATGACGTGACAATGATGGGGCGGCCGGGCAATGATGGAGTGGCTGGGCAATTATGGGGCAGGCAGGCAATGATGGGGCATTGATGGGGCGGCCGGGTGATGATGTGGCAATGATGGGGGCGGCCAGGCAATGATGGCGTGGCTGGGCAATTATGAGGCAGCTGGGCAATGATGGGGCATCGATGGGGCGACCGGGTGATTACGTAGCAATGATGGGGCGGCCGGGCAATGATGGGGCATCGATGGGGCAATGACGGAGCGACTGAGTGATGATGGGGCAATGATGGGACAGCCGGGCAATGATGGGACAGCCGGGCGATGATGGGACAGCCGGGCGATGATGGGGAAGCCGGGCGATGATGGGACAGCCGGGCGATGATGGGACAGCCGGGTGATGATGGGGCAGCCGGGCGATGAAGGGGCAGCCGGGCGATGAAGGGATAGCCGGGCAATGATGAGGCAGCCGGGCGATGATCAGACAGCCGAGCGATGATGGGGCAGCCGGGCGATGATCAGACAGCGGGCGATGATCGGACAGCTGGGCGATGATGGGGCAGCCGGGAGATGATCAGACAGCCAAGTGATGATGGGGCAGCCGGGCGATGATCGGACAGTGGGCGATGATCGGACAGCCGGGCGATGATGGGGCAGCCGGGAGATGATGGGGCGCCCGGGTGATAATGGAGTGTCGAAGGGGTGATGACGGGGAGGCTGGGCGATGATGAAGCGGCTTTGTATAATTGACCATCATGTTCTGTCCTTCATGTCAATGAGAAAAGCTTCACCCCCCGCAGCTGTCAGTAAATCGCCCCCGTGGGCCGCGTGTTGTGACTTTCGTCAGCACTTGATTGGTCCCAGGTGGATATCGAACACTAATTGTCCTGCAGCTTATCCTTGTAACTCAGCATCCCCGTCATCAGCCCCGCGGACCCCGGCGTTCCCAGGCAAGGTCAACCCAACATACGGCAACACCGCCGTCATTCACACAGGAAAAATGATACCGCGGGCGCAGACATCAAAGGCATTCTGAGGAATTAATTGTAATAATTTCCGCAAAGTATGTGACACTTAAAACATTTTTATCTGGGAATGTGAGGTAGTCGTGACAATAATTGGATGGAGCAGCTGTTCTTGGGGGGATGAGAGGTGTCAGCGAGTGCAGCGAGAGCTCTGTCCATGCAGACACATTTATTACTGAATTAAAGGGCAGATACATCTACACAAAGCTTCAGTGCATGGAGAAAAATACATATTCACCTCCAGGAGCTTTTCTGATCCCCATTCTATATCCATAGACATAATATGGAGTCGCTCCTCTGCAGATATAACGTCCCCCGCTCTTCTGGGATGGATTTCTACCAAACTGTACAGTGGCACAATGCAGTCAGGGGGTAACGTCCTCCTGGAATCACCAAACCCAGCCTCCTCCACCAGGCGCAGTTAGAGCAGTGCGATCCATCACTGCACAGAGCACGTCTCCTCCAGAGTCCAGTGGTGGCGGCTTTACACAACTCCATACAACTCATGAGTTGCTGCGGTTCCTTCCACTTCTCAATAATATTATTTACAGGTGATGAGAGGAGATCCAGGAGGAAGAAATGTCATGAACATCCTTGTTCCCCTGGTGGCTCCTATTAAAGGACCCCGCTGGTATCAGGAGCTCTGCACCACCGGCCAGTCTGTCACATGGTAGCAAAGCTGATGGCATGGTGGGGGATCCAGAAGTTATGGTGTGGGGTGTTATACTCCGGGGTAATGGGGTTGGATGTTATACACCAGGGAGCAAGGTTGAGAAAGTTATACACCAGGGAGCGAGGGGACAAATGTTATACACCTGGGGGGTGATGGGGCCGGATGTTATACACCGGGGGGCGAATGTCATACACAGGGGGTGAGAGGCCGTATGTTATATACCGGGGGTCGAATGTCATACACAGGGGGTGAGAGGCCAGATGTTATACACTTGGGGGCGATTGTTATACACAGGGGGCCAGAGGCCGGATGTTATACACCGGGGGCGAATGTTATACATGGGGGGCGATGGGCTGGATGTTATACACCGGGGGGTGAATGTTATACACGGGGGGCAAGAGGCCGTATGTTATACACCGGGGGGTGAATGTTCCAAAGACATTCTGATAGGGAATTTAGATTGTGAGCCCCATTGGGGACAGCGATGATAATGTGTGCAAACTGTAAAGCGCTGCGGAATATGTTAGCGCTATATAAAAATAAAGATTATAAAAATAAAAAATAAAGATTATACATGGGGGGCGAGAGGCCGTATCTTATACACCAGGGGCGAATGTTATATACAGGAGGCGAGGGGCCGGATGTTATACACCGGGAGGCGAATGTTATACACAGGGGGCGAGAGGCCGGATGTTATACACCGGGGGATGAATGTTATACACAGGGGGCGAGAGGCCGGATGTTATACACGGGGGGGCGAATGTTATATACAGGAGGCGAGGGGCCGTATGTTATACACCGGGAGGCGAATGTTATACACAGGGGGCGAGGGGCCGTATGTTATACA
Source organism: Ranitomeya imitator (assembly GCF_032444005.1). Lineage (NCBI taxonomy): Eukaryota > Metazoa > Chordata > Amphibia > Anura > Dendrobatidae > Ranitomeya > Ranitomeya imitator. Next base: position 821,805,578 of record NC_091284.1, read on the forward strand.
CCGGGGGTGAATGTTATATACAGGAGGTGAGGGGCCGGATGTTATACACCAGGAGGCGAATGTTATACACAGGGGGCGAGGGGCCGTATGTTATACACCGGGGGATGAATGTTATACACAGGGGGCGAGAGGCCAGATGTTATACACCGGGGGGCGAATGTTATATACAGGAGGCGAGTGGCCGTATGTTATACACCGGGAGGCGAATGTTATACACAGGGGGCGAGGGGCCAGATGTTATACACCAGGGAGCGAATGTTAAACACAGGGGCGAGAGGCCAGATATTATACACCGGGGGGCGAATGTTATACACAGGGGGCTAGGGGCAGGATGTTATATTATACACAGGGGGCAAGAGGCCGGATGTTATACACCGGGGGGGTGAATGTTAAACACAGGTGACGAGGGGCCGGATATTATACAACGGGGGGGCGAATGTTATACACAGGGGGCTAGGGGCCAGATGTTATACACTAGGGGGCAAATATTATACACAGGGGGCAAGAGGCTGGATGTTATACACCGGGGGGGGTGATTGTTATACACAGGGGGCGAGGGGCCGTATGTTATACACCGGGGGTGAATGTTATATACAGGAGGTGAGGGGCCGGATGTTATACACCAGGGGCGAATGTTATACACAGGGGGCGAGGGGCCAGATGTTATACACCAGGGAGCGAATGTTAAACACAGGGGGCGAGAGGCCGGATATTATACACCGGGGGGCGAATGTTATACACAGGGGGCTAGGGGCAGGATGTTATATTATACACAGGGGGCAAGAGGCCGGATGTTATACACCAGGGGGTGAATGTTAAACACAGGTGATGAGGGGCCGGATATTATACACGGGGGGGGGGGGGCGAATGTTATACACAGGTGACGAGGGGCCAGATGTTATACACTAGGGGGCGAATATTATACACAGGGGGCAAGAGGCTGGATGTTATACACCGGGGGGTGAATGTTATACACAGGGGGCGAAGGGCCGAATGTTATACACTGGCTTTTGGGTTTTCATTGGCTGTAGGCCCTAATCATCAACATTAACAGAAATAAACACGTGGAATAGATCACTCTGTGTGTAATGACTCTATATAATATATGAGTGTCACTTTTTGTATTGAAGAACTGAAGTAAATTCACTTTTTTAAGATATTCTAATTTTGTGAGAAGCACCTGTATATCGGGAATGAGGGTGCATAAAAATGCACCTATTTCCTGTGGTTCAGTAATGGCATGAATCTCTGCTGTACCAAGATCACTTTTTAAGAATTTACCCATCTTTTCATTTTCTACAATTGCTGCCTCCTTTTTTGATACAGTAAAAAAAAGTTTATATACAGTATAACAACAACAACAAAAACTACATGCCAAATGTCGGGCTAATAACTTGGTAGCGGCAGAATGTCAGGGTGGGCTCGTGCGTGATCACTAGATCCAATATGAACAAGTCGAGCTGCCGTGAAAAGCTTGAGGGACAAGCACCTGATGATGCAGAAGGTTTATTTGAGACTTTATGAAACCCCGGCAGACATTGCAGTTAAGCTGGAGCCACTGTGACCTCGTAAAGCAGCCGACGAGATCTGATTATGTGATTGAATTATCATACAAGGTTTTTCTAACCCCATCCTGACACCCATCAGAATTTCCTCATTACTTCCGGCTCTTGACACTCGTCTACAATAAAATTAAGACTCTGCTCAATCTGACGACTTGGAAGAGACAGGACAATCCTCACCGGGGATCTTGCTCTCTTGTACTGTGACTCTTGCAGTAGTCGCTAAGTCTTGTTATGATGACTCTTTATGGAAAGGTTTCAGAGGGAATAGCGGGAAGTTTTGTTTTGAGAGAAACGAGTCAAAACAGGAGAAGTTCTGGAGAATATTCTGCAGCTGCAAGAACAGATGAGATTCCAAGAGAGAACATTCCCCGCGTGCTCGGCGTTGTCGTATCTCTCCAGACATCCAGGAAAACTACAACTGACCATGAGTCTTGCCTAACATAAGCTCTTCTGAGATCTTCCAAGATGAAGACAAAGCTGTGAGATGAATGGCGCCTCTATGGTCCTCTATTGCTGCTCCTCCAGAAGTAATGTTCAAATGTAGGTCTTCAAGTAAAATATTTAGAATTGAGAGTCCTCAGTGGTTGATACCTTTTAATGGCTAACTTAAAAGATGGTAACAAATTGCAAGCTTTCGAGACTACACAGGTCTCTTCATCAGGCAAAGACTGAAAGTTTTAGTCTATGCCTGATGAAGAGACCTGTGTAGTCTCGAAAGCTTGCAATTTGTTACCATCTTTTCAGTTAGCCATTAAAAGGTATCAACCACTGAGGACTCTCAATTCTAAATATTTTTCTATCTACTGGCTAACACGGTACCAAGATATATATCTTTCCTGGTCTTCAAGTAGGAGTTCTCTGGTGACTTCCCTCAAATGGGTCAACTTTAATTTACTTCTGCACAGAAATGGACACTCTAAACCAGGGGTCCCCAATTCCAGTCCTCAAGGCCCACCAACAGGTCATGTTTTCAGGATTTCCTTTGCATTGCACAGGTGATGCAATTATTACCTGGGCAAGACTAAGGAAATCCTGAAAACATGACATGTTGGTGGGCCTTGAGGACTGGAGTTGGGGACCCCTGCTCTAAACAACTCTTGATCTTGGATTTTTATGGTATATGAACAGGATTGCTTGCTTGCTCAACAACTAGTAGAGAATTGTTGAAATTGTTGAACGGGCATATTGATATTTGCTGGGGTCATGGCCGTCTAGAATATTTTGCCTTTAAGAGGATGGGACTTGCCCCATGTCCTGTAATCCAAGTTGTGGAAGATCAGAGCAGCAGCCATGAAGAGATCACCAAACACTGCTCTGGGTCAGATGATGTAGACACAGCCCTGGTTCCGAGACCATCTCTTCCTTCTATGGGGGGCCAATGCTTTGATACTAGGAGCCAATCTGAGCGGTAGTACAAAGCAGAATTTTTGGAGCTCTTGTAGAAATAAATGGTGATGGTGACCACCTTTCCATTCCTGGTAGTGTACATTTAGCATGTTCTAGGTCCCACCTTTGTGGTTGATATGCTATAAATGTCCCAGTTGGAAACACCCTTTCAGCTGTTTTATATCACACAGTGCGGCATGGTGCATTCACCCTTTGAGGTTCCTGGTAGCCCCACAGGAACTAAATCTCAGAAATGTCTTACTTCACTCAGGCCTCCACTGAAAATACACTTCCCACCGCACTTTACGTGGATTTTTCTCCCTAAACCATGGTCCTCGCTCTAGAGCACTTGTCACTCCAACCCTTTCTTGAACTACCCTGCAACACTTCACAACCCAAATTACACCTCGATCTTCCAGGTATCTAAGCCTCCACGAAAGCTCCTCACTAGTCTACATTGAGGTGGCTTCTGTTAGAGCCCTAATGGACTCACGTGCAGCCCTTTTGGAGGTTTAAGTTCAGCACCACTTGGCCCTATTTATGTACCTCCCGGCTGACTTTTCTTCAGTGGAGGCCCACACAGAGATCTCCAAGATACCTTGAAGATCTGTGTTAGCTTACCATCTATGCCAGTGATATCCTTCCAGGTCTTGGCCCACCAATCAGCGAACCACTCGCCATACTCAATGTCACCGTCTATACCTGGTCTCCAGCTCACTGTCAATGTCTCCAATGGAATGGTCGATTTCAGTCACCAGTCCTCCACCATTTCTCTGGATGACCAAGCCTGCACAAGTGTGCACCTCTCTGTTATCACCTCCCATGTGGTCCACTTGTTTTCACAGGCCAACCCCAGTTTCAATAGTCACCACAAGAGGACCATTGGCACTGTCCACCTCTACTATTTCCCGACCTCCCAACTCCCAACCATGTGCAATAGAGAAGTGCGTTTCTTTACTTTCTTCCCACAGTCCAAAAACATAGGGTCAGATTAATTGGTGATGATGTGAATAGTGACAATCACTGTACATCGCAGCAGAATATGTCGGTGATATGTAAAACTCTCAGCTTTGAGAAGTTATGCCATTATGAATCAGTCTGTGGCAGCAAGCAGAGATTTTATAATGGTGAGAAACTGAAGCATACTAGAATATTGGCTCCCGTCTGGTTGATTTATGGGTGTATTTTGGGGTCACCCTAATCTTCCGCAGCGTAAGTACATTATATAATATTACCGCCCCTCCGTGTGTTAGAAGGTACACAGGCCTCCTGCTCTCCCATCACATAAATGAAGGTATTTTCAGCCCAGCGTGAGTCGAACATTCATCAGCAGGAAATCCTCACTTGCAGCTGTTTTCATCTTTTGGGTCTCATCAATGTAGAGCTGTAAATGTGGACGAGATCGAGCTGGAAATATGCACAGAAGTCGTAAATCTGACTCACTACAATGTGGGAATGAAAGGGCCAAAATCCTGTGCACCCCTCGAAATCTGAAAAACAGACAATTGTGGGAGATGAAGCCAAAGTGATCAGAGATGTAATGATGATAATAATAATAATAATTTTTATTTATATAGCGCCAACAAATTCCGCAGCGCTTTACAACTTATAGAGGGGACTTGTACAGACAATAGACATTACAGCATAACAGAAATACAGTTCAAAACAGATACCAAGAGGAATGAGGGCCCTGCTGCTCGCAAGCTACAAACTATGAGGAAAAGGGGAGACACGAGAGGTGGTCTCACTGGTGATCAGTGGCGGCATAATGATGGTCCAGACTGGTGATGTCTGTATCTCATAGGAGCAGTGGCGTAACTACAGTCCGATGGGCCCCGGTGCAAGATGTGGACCTGGGCCTACCCGCATGTTGGTCAGATGTATGAACCCTTGTGGTGTTCTAAATCCTGTAAGGAAATACGAGTTGCACCCTCTCCACCATTATGTTGTAATGTCCCCAATCTTCGAATCCTTCCTCCATCCTGGTTGGTATATATGTCCCCATCCTGGTATATATGTCCCTTATCCTAGTATATATAACCCCCATCCTGATATATATGTCCCCCATCCTGGTATATATATCCTCTATCCTGGTATATATGTCCCCATCCTGGTATATTTGTTCTCCATCCTGGTATATACGTCCCCCATCCTGGTATATACATCCCCCATCCTGGTATATACGTCCCCCATCCTGGTATATATGTCCCCCATCCTGGTATATATGTCCCTCATCCTAGTATATATGTCCCCCATCCTGGTATATATGTCCCCCATCCTGGTATATATGTCCCCCATCCTGGTATATATGTCCCCCATCCTGGTATATATGTCCTCTATCCTGGTATATATGTCCCCCATCCTGGTATATATGTCCCCCATCCTGGTATATATGTCCCCCATCCTGGTATATATGTCCCCCATCCTAGTATATATGTCCCCCATCCTGGTATATATGTCCCCCATCCTGGTATATATGTCCCCCATCCTGGTATATATGTCCCCCATCCTGGTATATATGTCCTCTATCCTGGTATATATGTCCCCCATCCTGGTATATATGTCCCCCATCCTGGTATATATGTCCCCATCCTGGTATATATGTCCCCCATCCTGGTATATACTGTATGTCCCCCATCCTAGTATATATGTCCACATCCTGGTATATATGTCCCCCATCCTGGTATATATGTCCCCCATCCTGGTATATATGTCCATTATCCTGGTATATATATCCCCCATCCTGGTATATATGTCCCCCATCCTGGTATATATGTTCATTATCCTGGTATATATAGCCCCCATCCTGGTATATATATATCCCCCATCCTGGTGTATATGTCCCTCATCCTAGTATATACATCCCCCATCCTGGTATATATGTCCACATCCTGGTATATATGTCCCCCATCCTGGTATATGTCCCCCATCCTGGTATATATGTCCATTATCCTGGTATGCATGTCCCCCATCCTGGTATATATGTCCCTTATCCTGGTATATATGTCCCCCATCCTGGTATATATGTCCCTTATCCTGATATATATCTTCCCCATCCTGGTATATATGTCCCCCATCCTGGTATATATGGCCCCCATCCTGGTATATGTCCCCCATCCTGGTATATATGTCCCCCATCCTGGTATATATGTCCATTATCCTGGTATATATAGCCCCCATCCTGGTATATATATATCCCCCATCCTGGTGTATATATCCCTCATCCTGGTATATACATCCCCCATCCTGGTATATATGTCCCCCATCCTGGTATATATGTCCACATCCTGGTATATATGTCCCCATCCTGGTATATGTCCCCCATCCTGGTATATATGTCCATTATCCTGGTATGCATGTCCCCCATCCTGGTATATATGTCCCTTATCCTGGTATATATGTCCCCCATCCTGGTATATATGTCCCTTATCCTGATATATATCTTCCCCATCCCGGTATATATGTCCCCCATCCTGGTATATATGTCTCCCATCCTGGTACAGTGTATATAGGCCCCTATCCAGGTATATTTAACCCCATCCTAATATATATGTTCTCCATCCAGGTATATTTCCCCCGTTCTGCCACTTTTCTGCATTGAAAAAAAATTATTCTACTCACCTTCCCTCCTCTCCCCCGCCGTACAGCATCCTCATCTGAAGCCAGCAGCTGACTTCAGCATGCAAGCAACGGGAGTGTATGACTTCACTGCAATGAGCCGCCAGTCATGTGCACGACGACGTCAGCTGCTGGCCTCTGATTGGCCGGCAACATGTATTGTTGGGCACGGACCCAGCAGGTCTCTGTGGCGCAATACACTTCATCTGAATGTGCATCCGAGGACGTACATCCAGTTGAATTTTGTGCTGGCATTGGCGTACCCCCAGCCGCATGGGTACGGTCGCAACCTGTGCCACTGCGATCGTTATACCCCTGCAAGGGAGGGCCTTAAATGGGTTTTCCAGGAGCAGTTCCCATAAAGCCCCTGTCTGAAATCAACATTGCTGTCTTTTTGTTTACTTCTTGGGACATTTCAGAGGGAAGGGGGAAGATGGACCACAGAGATATCTAATTGAACGGTACTGAGAAGTCAACACAAGTATTCATGGGAATGGTTACAAGAAGCCCCCAAACTGTCTTAGCCTGGAAGTGCCCCTAAAACACAGAGTAAATGGGAATTGCTAAAAAGAAGAAAAAAGGATAATATATCTGGGGTGGTTACTTTTTTCAAAAATATATAATTTTATCTCTGAAATACACAAACGATAAAGCTAAATATGTGAACAAAAGGAAGGGGCACCTCTTTTATGACTTGCCCTCTAGAGTCAAAATAAACTGAAAATTCCTGAGGCTTTGCTGTATAGACTGGGACAGATGAACAGAGTCATCTCATTATCATTATAAATGACAGCTCCATTGTATTGACGAAAAGGCCCAGAATACTAGCAGGTACACAGAGGCTCTGTAAGTAAACTCTATATTACTCACCTGTCCTGGCTTCAGCGCCGTCTTGCACCTCCTCCTCCTGCCGTGTTTGGCTAACTGTTCTCATGAGAGTAAGTTACTATTTGGATAATGTGCGCATGCTGCTACCATGGTCTTTTAGTCTTTACCCAGCTCTGCTATAACTGGGCTCCAATGAAGAATTATAGCATGCCTCCTGATAAGCTCCTTAGCTTTCCTATTTCTCAGTGCTGGCGGCAAATACGCCTCTGCTAGGCTACGGTGCTTGACTGCTGACTCAACTCTGCTGTTTCTGGGTGCTGTCTACCTTACTTCGCTCTGCTACTCCAATGTGTCTGACTGTTAAATCAGCGTTAATGTTCCTGAGAGCTGTCGGCACTCTCATCTCTGCTGATTCAAGTGTCTGCTCACTCAACACAATTGCATCAAGGCGCCTGCCTGCCTACTCATCTCTACTGCTCCTAAGTGCTGTCTGCACATTGGGCTCTGTGCTCTGCTGCAGGGCCGGACTGGCCATCTGGCAATTCTGGCAAATGCCAGAAGGGCCTGTCTGGTCATGGGCTGCCTTGTCTGCTACGTTGTTAACAGAATTGGCATTCTCAAGACACCCATACTGTTAAGAGTTGTGATGGAGCAGAAAGTCACTGACTCCGTCACTGACCCCAGCAGGCCACGGGAATCATTAGCAATATTGGTCTTGTAGAAAATCTTCCTTTCCTCCATCCAGGGTAAAATTAGTAATATATCCCATATGGTTCATGGAAACGGGGACAACATGGGCCTGTGTGATTTCAAATGCCAGGACTGAATTTCAGCCCCAGTCCGTACCTGCTCTGCTGTATCTGGCAGCGCCTCCGATCCATTTGTTGGTTTTAATATCCAGCTCTTCCGGTCTTCACTGTACCACGTGACATCTAGCTAGTGTAACTCTGCTGCATTAACTCCTCTGGTCCATCTGCCATAAAGCACACATACTGGCTTGCAATAGGGAAAAAACATTATTTTCTTCCTACGTGGAAGGCTACTTTGTGTCTGCAGCTTTGGCACTACAAATGAGATGCAGGTAGAGATCCAATAACTCGTATGGTCCTGATGTTAACACATGGAGCAGATGCCTCGAGCTCAGCCTTACGTATGACTTTGACAGGTCTCGTTACATCTAAATGCCATTTTGTAAGACCTGGGGATAATAAGCCTCCTCGGCCTATCCGCTGCCTCCATAAAACCCCTTTACTGCTCCTTTTACAACCCGATGCTGATCTTTTACACGCAACGTTTCAAATTAAATCTAATGACTCCAGATGTCCGGCCCTTTAAGAAAGTACAAACTTTTAGGAAGTATTATTATTTGTTCCTAATGGGTTTTTTTCTGCAAAGCTTTTGGTAATTGTGATTACAAGCCTGGTGCCCCTTACCCTTCCAGTAGTGACGGCCGTCTCCGCCTGTTAAAAGCCGTGTAGAGCGGTTGGTTTTGTTTCGTGCCGCCTCGAGGGGTGGAAATATAATTAGTTTTAATGATATTTCCGAGAGTAACAATCAAGCTTTAATAGCCATGGGAGAGTAATATCAAAAGACGAGGAGAACATGGGGTCAGAGAGAGGTTTCCTGCCCGACTGCAGTGTTATACCCCTGAGAAGAGCAGTATCGTGAGACACAGATATCGCTGGACTATTCGCAGGCATGAAGCTACCAGATGTTACGCTCACCTGGGGAGGTGGCTCCTCCAGGCCCAAGCGTCGGTGTACCAGGCAGGTGATAAACGTGGGAGACAGGTAGCAAAGGTCCTGGAGGCCGCAAACAGAAAGCAGAGGTCCTGGAGGCCGGGAACAGGTAGCAGAGGTCCTGGAGATCGCAGGAAGACAGGAGGCCAGGAACAGGTAGCAGAGGTCCTGGAGACTGCAGGTGCAGAGGGGGTCGGGAACAGGTAGCAGAGGTCCTTAGATCACAGGCAGACAGGAGGCCCGCAACAAGTAGCAGAGGTCCTGGAGAATTGCAGGTGGAGAGGAGACCAGGAACAGGTAGCAGAGGTCCTGGAGACTGCAGGTTTACAGGAGGCCGGGAACAGGTAGCAGAGGTCCTGGAGACTGCAGGTGCAGAGGGGGTCGGGAACAGGTAGCAGAGGTCCTTAGATCACAGGCGGACAGGAGGCCGGCAACAAGTAGCAGAGGTCCTGGAGAATCGCAGGTGGAGAGACCAGGAACAGGTAGCAGAGGTCCTGGAGACTGCAGGTTTACAGGAGGCCCGGGAACAGGTAGCAGAGGTCCTGGAGAATCGCAGGTGGAGAGGAGACCGGAAACAGGTAGCAGAGGTCCTGGAGACCGCAGGTGAACAGGAGGCAAGGAACATGTAGCAGAGGTCCTGGAGACTGCAGGTTTACAGGATGCCAGGAACATGTAGCAGAGGTCCTTGAGATCACAGGAGGACAGGAGGCCAGCAACAAGTAGCAGAGGTCCTAGAGAATCGCAGGTGGAGAGGAGACCAGGAACAGGTAGCAGAGGTCCTGGAGACTGCAGGTTTACAGGAGGCCAGGAACATGTACCAGAGGTCCTTAAGGTCACAGGTGGATAGGAAGCCGGCAACAAGTAGCAGAGGTCCTGGAGAATCGCAGGTGGAGAGGAGACCGGGAACAGGTAGCAGAGGTCTGGGAGATCGCAGGCAGACAGGAGAGCAGGAACAGGTAGCAGAGATCTTGGAGATCGCAGGCAGACAGGAGACCGGGAACAGGTAGCAGAGGTCCTGGAGACTGCAGGTTTACAGGAGGCTGGGAACAGGTAGCAGAGGTCCTGGAGACTGCAGGCAAACAGACTCAGGAACACTACAAGTCTTAATAGAAAGATACAGGTATGTGTCATGGTAAGCGTTATATAGGCCTAGGTAAATGATCACATGGGATCACACTGGACCATCTGCAAAGCCTGATGTGGAGCAGAACAGAGTTCAGTGGATCGGGGAGAGGGGATCAAAGCACGTATCTGGGCCCGGTGCTTACAGTGGGAACTGTAGAGTATGGGACTTATCTACTGGATGGACAGGGTCTAACTAGTGGGTGCAGAAATAACAGTAGCCCCAGTCATAGTGACCCCACTGCCACATCACAAGAGAAGAAACCATTATTACCGATGGCATCAACTGACAAGAAATCAAATTCATCACAAATTTCCCCCAAAATTCCGATTCACCAGATTCTGAATTTGGTTTGAATTTGGTCTGAATAAGTTCTGCCAATTTTCTTCAAATCTGAACAAATCAAATTTTGGCAGTCATTCATCTCCATCAGTGATACATTGTAGCCCCTGTTATAGATGAAATTGGGGCCCAGGAGATACACCTCTCTGGGTGCTGTAGAGGATCGACCTCAAAACCCACTATGGAAAGCCAAAATATCCATCCACCATTGATGACAGATGATACTTGGGGATCGAGGGGCCGGAATAATGTTGATCGGACAATTTCCACCATCTATAAGGACAATGGTTCTGGATTGTTCCCTGTTTTACATCCCTGGATTGGATGAGTCCAGCATTCCCCACCTTTCTGAGTGGGAGGGACCTAAAACAATCAGTGAAGCACACAGAAGCAGTCTCCTGTATGGCAGATAGAACTTTCTGGCTGATTCAATGATTTATATGGTAATCATACTGGGAAATGAATGGTGTCTTGGCAATCACAGGTGGCTGTGAGAGGAAAACTTGTTCTGCTGACAGTTCACGTCCCGATTACCTTCACCTCATGCACATGGTCACTTGGCTAAGCCAAAACCTGGACTTCCTCAACCCCTATACATGTGCATTCTCAGCCGGGTCGGTGGCTGTGCCCCCAGGACCCCCATGTGTGGCCTCAGCTTTGCTGCCTCCTGTATTCTGCCATATACATGAATGCACAGCTTAGCGGAAATTCCTCTGATTGCTCGGCGCCATTGTAAGGGGGTTGTGATGCAGTGACCCCTGTGACAGCTAGGGGGCGCTGTGAGTGCTCTTAGAGATGTGCATGGAGGCATATCTATTGTGATAATGGTGGTGAAACAGTGACTGGCTGTGTTGTGAATGGCCGATATGTGTCGCAGAGGGAGTCTGCGTAGTAATTCTGATGCAATGTTCTGGGACCTGTAGTCCCTCAAGAATGTGTATATGTATGGTGTAGTGGTAAGGGAGACTTACTAGGCTAGTTGTGTGAGATGGGCGGGACAAACTAGCCACACGTCCACACTCCCATCCAAGGGAGTGGTTAAGGGTATATAATGTGACCAGGGTGTGGGTCACATGTCCCGGTGTATGGGTTCCTGTGTGGTTCCAGTGGAAGGTTCTAGAGAGCCTGTGTGTTGGGAGGTTCTGGGAGTAGGACCGGATCCCTGAATAGCACACTGAACCATCTGTGTTGGATTTCCTTGGAGTAGGAGTCCTGAATAGCACATGGTGGGGCTTTGGACCTGGTGGCCTGGGGTGTTGGACAGTGGTCCTGAATAGCACCTGGACAGGTCACATGCTGGAAGTATGTGTTGGATTTCCTGGGAGTAGGAGTCCTGAATAGCACATGCTGGAGTGTTGGGAGGTTCTGGGAGTAGGACCGGATCTCTGAATAGCACACAGTGACTCTGGTAATGGACGGACTATGTTGGGGGAAGCTACCATCCTTCGGTGGATCTGGACTGACTAAGATATGCCGCCCAGGCAAGTTGGTGATCCCTGTGAGGCAGCTTTCCCGGAGGAGTGGACTGACAAGGAGTCAGCAGGTGGAGCAGGAGCTCCCGTAAGGTACCTTTACAGACTGTTGGTGCTTGTGATGTTCCATGAACTGTGTGGTCTCCCACGGTGACTGAACGGAGTGAGGTTCGGCGTGTTTAGAGACCGCGACCCAGTGTCATATGCGCTGTATGTGACTTGGAACATTGGTGAAGTGTACGGCGTACAGACACCCATGGTAACTGGGCGAAGTGAGAGGTCCAGCATGTTTAGTGTCCATGAGACAAAGCCGTAAATGAAGTGTTAAGACAAAGCTGCAAGTTAATATCACCAGTTGGTGCCTATTGTGCTCTATGGAATGTATAATATGAACTGTGCATAACCTGATTTATGACACTTTAATAAACCGTATGGACTGTTTTGTGTTCAAAAATCGTGCCTGACTACGTTAATCCCGTGCCAAGAGAGAGTCCCCGAATACACAGTGCAGAGACAGTGACCCGAGCGCACAGCCCCGGTGACCAAAGTGACAAGCCAAGACCCCTGAGTATGACAAGTAAACTGCTCAGTGTGTGTAGCATTGCTGCTGCAGAGAGACTGCCATGCAGCAATGTGGTTGTTCTACTTCCTGCTTCCAGTTTCACCCTGAGAAGAGACTGCCAAGATTTAACCCCGGGGTTTCCAGTTCCCAGGACACAGAGGAGAGACTTCAGAGTCGACAAGTGCCGCTGTTTCTCGGCGCCTACGTTGGAGAAGGCGACCTTACAGGCAAGTCCTCATCAAACGGATAAGTGTTTTCCACAGAAATTCTGGTTACTGTTATACTGTTTGACTGTCTGAGAACTTATACTACTTTCCATATATTTCCACGGTTATATTATTAGTTTATATTCTATTGTTTTCTCCCTGCAAGGAGAATCTTATCCCTGTTATTAATCTCCCTCAACAGTTGGTCTGTCTGTTCCGTAGTGACACACTCTACCCTGCACCCTATTACACCAATATACAGTGAACCTTGATATTCCTGTCACTTCCATATTGTTCCATTCTACCTGCAGCTCTGATAATTTCCATCCTGCTGCAGCAGGGAGGCGGTGTCACGATTTATCAGGATGCACTGAATATCCCCCTCTGAGCCTGCTTCCTTCATCACCTCCTGGTTTCTCATATTTGGATAAGTTCTACCTCTCTCTTGCCTATTTTGCTTAATCTTCTCCTCTGCAGATGTTTGTTCTCCCTCCTCGCAGCTCCACCTGACACTCTGCCTATGATTACTGTGCTGTCACAGATGTGCATAGCTCTGCTATGCCAGACACAACACAACACAGTCAGCTCTGCTACAATAGACAAAACGAAGTCAAATCTGCTACACCAGACACAACACAGTCAGCTCAAGACTACAGTTAGTTCTGCTAAACCAAACACAACACAGTCAGCTCTGCTACACCAGACACAAAACAACACACTGTCAGCTCTGCCACACTAGACACAGCGGAACACAGTCAACTCTGCTACGCTAGTGGAGCGCCCCCAGACACAGGGCCGCGGGTTACTCGGTACCAATCCTCTCTGATGACGACATGGAAGTTTATTGAGTCTTGCAGTCCCTTAGTGACTTGATTGTTTGCACTACCTCAGAGAAGACTGATTTCCCCTCTTAAAGGGAATGTTATTTGTTGCCTTTTGATAATGATGCCTTAAGTAGTAAGATAGTGATAATGTTTGCATAGTAGATGCCATGTAGCTAGAGAGCTAGAAAGTGAACCCGTAGGGGTTAGTGAGTCTGAGAACCATAGAGCTAGAAAGTGAACCCGTAGGGGTTAGTGAGTCTGAGAACAATAGAGAGATGGTTGCTGTGGACCAAGAAGAAGAGAGGCAGTAGACGAATAGCCAGGCGGTCCTGCATCTGTGTGAAGTTAGATGAAATAAAGAAAATGTTAGATTTGTACTGTAATGTTTTATAGTAAGCCTTTAAGGATTAACCCTGGACGGGTTTAGCAGCAAAAGGAGCAGGAACAGTCAACTATATACAGGTGTCGGAGCTTCGAGGTTTTATTCTTGCTCCGGTGGTCTCCACCAGGGCCTGACCGGGCAGGTAGGCCTCGGGGGTTTGGGAAGGTTGAGATCAAAGTCTGCTTCCGGCATCACGTGAGTCCAGTGGACGATCCAAGGGACAGCAGCAGCGGCTGCCGCTGCTTCAGCAAGTTCCTCCTCCAAGGTCTTGGTGGTGACCAGGGCGGAGGTACAGCGCTGGATGTCTCGAGCCCACCAGCCGTGGCCCTTCTGGTATCGGCAGTAGCTTACTGCATCCCCCGGCATCAGGACGGGACCTTTGCTGTCGCCACGCAGGCAGGACTCCACCACCTCCCGGGTGATGTGGACCCTTATCGACGACCCGATCTCTTGGACGAAACCTTTTCCTCCCTGGGGCTGGTACACAATTACCACTCCCCATTTCGGTAGGGACCCATCCAGCAGCTCACCGCGGGCCTCCACGTCTCTAGCATATTCTGCTTTCAGATGCTTCCGATAGTCCCCCCAGGGGAAGGGACCAAGATCCCACTCACGCGATCCCGGGCCGGATGATGAGGACTCTGGGGCCCCGCCAGCCGCGTTGAAGGTTGGGTCCAGGGTCGGCGGAACGCCGACTCCCAACTAGTCGGGACACCGAGCTCTCTCACAGGTGGGGGCTCTGCCGGCGCCACGCCGCTCCTCCGGGGTGGCCGTCAAATCTGGTGCAGGCAGCGGAAGCTCCGCGGACAGCCCCCAGGGCTCGATCTGTTCCAACGGCAGCATGTCGGTATAATCCACCAGTGATGGGGACCTAGGCAGAGCCATCCTTTTGCGTAAGCCTTCCCTGCTCTCCAGTTCCACTCCGTCTGAGTCATAGTTTCGTTTCTTCGGTCTCCGCCCGCCATAGAGAATTAGGAGGCAGACCTCAGCTGCTGATGGACACGTCCTCAAGACACAGAAATATTTAGACTGGGCGACCATGGCTTTTCGCGCCCCCAGCTCGTTCACGCCTACAACTCCACGCTCTTCTCCTTCTCCTGCGCTCCTCGAGGTGCTACAATGGCGGCAGTTTTGGCAGGAATCTTGGCGGCAATTAGCAATACACAGTCTTTGCAATAAATCACAGTTCAAGCACAATTCCAACACAGTTCCAAGGCACACATGACCCAATTCTTCAGGCTTAAGTAGGATCCTGTTCGTGACGCCAAGTTGGAGCGCCCCCAGATGCAGGGCCACGGGTTACTCAGTACCGGTCCTCTCTGTATCAGTTCTAGGGTTGTCACGGTGGCTGGACCCGGTCCGTGACCCTGCTAAGGGGCGTCCAATGAAAGGGGGTGATGAAAGTCGGCTAAGGTTTCGTGACGCCACCTGTGGTATTCGGTCAGGGTGACCGACGCTGCTTGGGGGTCCACTGGGGTGATGTTATGGCAGCTAGATGGTATTCCTTCCCACAGGTGAAGTATATCTCCAGGGCTTCCCAGTAGTGTAGGTGGTGATGGTGTGAGGCGCAGTTAATAACGAAGACACAGGGTTGCAGTCTCTTTACCTCTTTACTGTAGACTTCAGGATCCTCAATCCAGAGCACTGCTAAGGCTACGTTCACATTAGCGTTGCGCCGCTGTTGCGTCGGCGACGCAGCGGCGACGCAGCGGCGACGCGCCCCTATGTTTAACATAGGGGACGCGTGCGTTTTTTGGGTGGCGTTTTTCGCCACGTGCGTCGTTTCCGACGCTAGCGTCGGACGCAAGAAAATGCAACAAGTTGCATTTTCTGTGCGTCCGATTTTCGTCAAAAATGACGCACGCGTCGCAAAACGCGCGCGTTTTTGCGCGCGTTTGCGCGCGTTTTTCCGTGCGTCGCGCGTTGCGTCGCCGACGCAGGGCGGCGCAACGCTAATGTGAACGTAGCCTAACTGGGCTGTCTGAGACCGGCCGGTCCGAAGGCACATCCAGAGTTCCCTTTGCAGGTGGGAATCAGTGCCTACCACTAGCGCCTGTGTGTTGTAGTTCTTCCCTGCTGAGCATTCGGGATAGTCCTCACAACTCTCGTGTTCGTTCTTTCTCTCTCTCTCTCTCTCCGTCCCCCAAGTTTATCTGGATAGGACGCACCCATTTGACGGGAAGGCTGGGAGCTATTCTGGGACCCTAGAGACGCCCCTCTCCACGCTTGCCCCCTATGTCTTCTTAGGTGATGTATGGTAGACAGCCAACCTATAATCAACTGTCCTGCGGTATTTGAAGTAGTGCTTGGAGTCAGTTACTTCCTCGGTGTTCCGGTCACTGGCTACACGCCTCAGTAGGATGTTGCCGTTCTCGGGGCACGACTCCTACTGGCTCTCCTTTGTGCTTTGATCTCGTTTCTCACTTTTCCACAATATCCTTCTCTTCGTGTCCTTTCTTGGGATACCGCCGCAAGGTAGTGCAGGCACGGTTCTGTCACTCTCTATTCTTTCTGCTAGGCCCCTGTCAGGAACCCACCCCTGACAGGTCCTCCCTGGACTCTCCCAGGCTGCGATCGGTTGTCACTTCCTATCCAACCCCTAGTTTTACCAGTGTGAGGAGTGGCCTAAAACATAGTGCCTTTTGCTCCCCCTAGTGGCCGGAGTGTGAAGTATAATGTGTGCTTGTGATACCTGGTCAGAGAGACATTACTGCAACGACCAGGACTCTGGGGCGCTGCACTAGACTTCACAAACTCAGCTCTGCTGCTCCAGTCAGCTACACACTCAGCTCTTCTACACAACACAACACACAGTCAGCTGTTCTACACCAGACACCATAGGCTGCTGATCTGCTAGACTTCAGTTTTCTTTAAAAAGTGGACACCCCCTTTAACTGCCATCTATTCCCAAAACTCCCAAAACTTTGGCACATATACTGACCTCTGCCACTCTCTCTCCTCTAGATGGCGTACTTTTTTACATTCCCGCACAATTTCTTCATTTTTTCTTTCATGTCTCATCTTAATATTTCCTACTACCTTCTCATGATTTATTTTTCCTGAGAGGGAGATACCCAAAACAAGCCTGTGCAGCACAGAAAGGCAGTCTACTGTACAGCAGATGGGACTTCCTGTCATCGCTTCAGAAGATTTATCCACTAGGGGGAGCTCATCGCATCAAGCTTTATGAGTTCAATGTCATTACATTTGGCGGGGTTTCTTGGGGCCTAATGTAATTTAATTTATTTTTTTTTCTTAAGATGTTTTTCTAATTATAAGTCTTCTTAGCAGCAGAAGGAGATGGCGGCCACAACGTTCTCAGCAATATCAAGACCTTCTCCATAAATCTGCCTGAATCTGTATATGCTAATCCATGTGAGGCGCTCCGCTATCGCACCGGGCAGCGAGCCTAATACCGGGCTTCCGCATGGACTCCTGATAGTAAATCAGCATCTGATTAATCGGCCAATCTCCAGCCAAAATAAAAGGACATGAAGGTGAACGACTTAGTGGACGTTGGGTCGGATCCAATTCAGCTCTGTGAGGTCAAAACTGCCTCCAAAAAATCCTTCATAAAGTGATAAAAAGTTTTCAGAAAACAGAAGAGTTTTTCTTAGTGTTGAGCGATACCGTCCGATACTTGAAAGTATCGGTATCGGATAGTATCGGCCGATACCCGAAAAATATCGGATATCGCCGATACCGATATCCGATACCAATACAAGTCAATGGGACATCAAGTATCGGAAGGTATTCTCATGGTTCCCAGGGTCTGAAGGAGAGGAAACTCTCCTTCAGACCCTGGGAACCATAGGGATGTGTAAAATAAAGAATTAAAATAAAAAATATTGATATGCTCACCTCTCCGGCGGCCCCTGGACTTCACGCTGCTAACCGGGAGGCTTCTTTGTTTAAAAAGCGCGCCTTTCGGACCTGTGAATGACGTCCCGGCTTCTGATTGGTCGCGTGCCGCCCATGTGACCGGCACGCGGCCAATCAGAAGCCACGACGTCATTCTCATTCACAAAACTGCTAATGCTAGAAATTGAGGACCTGCGAATGACGTCGCGGCCTCTGATTGGTCGCGTGCCGGTCACATGGGCGGCACGCGACCAATCAGAAGCCGGGACGTCATTCACAGGTCCGAAAGGCGCGCTTTTTAAACAAAGAAGCCTCCCGGTTAGCAGCGTGAAGTCCAGGGGCCGCCGGAGAGGTGAGCATATCAATATTTTTTATTTTAATTCTTTATTTTACACATCCCTATTAATTCGATACTGATACCCGATATCACAAAAATATCGGATCTTGCGGTATCGGAATGCTCAACACTAGTTTTTCTTTTCCTTCTTTATTCTTGTTTCCTAATTCAAGGACCAGGGTATCGATTTGTGACCCATTAATAGCCAGAACAAATGGAGTTGTTTTTAGCCTAGGGACAGTTGCAGGAGCAGGGAGAGTGGATCTACATGTAGATTTGACAACTATCACTTTTTGTTTTACAATTTTTATATTAGTTTTTTTTTTTGCTGATATCATGTCTATTTATTGCTATTTTTTCAACATTGTTTTCTTATTTTTAATTTAGCAGCATAAAGGTTCACAATCCGATCCGACTATAGGACACGGCTGTGGTATTCCTTCTCTTTTTTTTAATCATATTTTTACACATTACTCCACTAGGCTAAGTGAAGGGGAATTACAGGCTTTGTTCCCAAAATATTATCCCTAAAATGTTAGCATTTAAAAAAATATAGATAGATGATTTTATATATACATATATATATATATATATATATACATATATATATATATATACAGTGGGGCAAAAAAGTATTTAGTCAGTCAGCAATAGTGCAAGTTCCACCACTTAAAAAAATGAGAGGCATCTGTAATTTACATCATAGGTAGACCTCAACTATGGGAGACAAACTGAGAAAAAAAAATCCAGAAAATCACATTGTCTGTTTTTTTATCATTTTATTTGCATATTATGGTGGAAAATAAGTATTTGGTCAGAAACAAACAATCAAGATTTCTGGCTCTCACAGACCTGTAACTTCTTCTTTAAGAGTCTCCTCTTTCCTCCACTCATTACCTGTAGTAATGGCACCTGTTTAAACTTGTTATCAGTATAAAAAGACACCTGTGCACACCCTCAAACAGTCTGACTCCAAACTCCACTATGGTGAAGACCAAAGAGCTGTCAAAGGACACCAGAAACAAAATTGTAGCCCTGCACCAGGCTGGGAAGACTGAATCTGCAATAGCCAACCAGCTTGGAGTGAAGAAATCAACAGTGGGAGCAATAATTAGAAAATGGAAGACATACAAGACCACAGATAATCTCCCTCGATCTGGGGCTCCACGCAAAATCCCACCCCGTGGGGTCAGAATGATCACAAGAACGGTGAGCAAAAATCCCAGAACCACGTGGGGGGACCTAGTGAATGAACTGCAGAGAGCTGGGACCAATGTAACAAGGCCTACCATAAGTAACACACTACGCCATCATGGACTCAGATCCTGCAGTGCCAGACGTGTCCCACTGCTTAAGCCAGTACATGTCCGGGCCCGTCTGAAGTTTGCTAGAGAGCATTTGGATGATCCAGAGGAGTTTTGGGAGAATGTCCTATGGTCTGATGAAACCAAACTGGAACTGTTTGGTAGAAACACAACTTGTCGTGTTTGGAGGAAAAAAAATACTGAGTTGCATCCATCAAACACCATTCCTACTGTAAAGCATGGTGGTGGAAACATCATGCTTTGGGGCTGTTTCTCTGCAAAGGGGCCAGGACGACTGATCCGGGTACATGAAAGAATGAATGGGGCCATGTATCGTGAGATTTTGAGTGCAAACCTCCTTCCATCAGCAAGGGCATTGAAGATGAAACGTGGCTGGGTCTTTCAACATGACAATGATCCAAAGCACACCGCCAGGGCAACGAAGGAGTGGCTTCGTAAGAAGCATTTCAAGGTCCTGGAGTGGCCTAGCCAGTCTCCAGATCTCAACCCTATAGAAAACCTTTGGAGGGAGTTGAAAGTCCGTGTTGCCAAGCGAAAAGCCAAAAACATCACTGCTCTTGAGGAGATCTGCAGGGAGGAACGGGCCAACATACCAACAACAGTGTGTGGCAACCTTGTGAAGACTTACAGAAAACGTTTGACCTCTGTCATTGCCAACAAAGGATATATTACAAAGTATTGAGATGAAATTTTGTTTCTGACCAAATACTTATTTTCCACCATAATATGCAAATAAAATGATAAAAAAAACAGACAATGTGATTTTCTGGATTTTTTTTTCTCAGTTTGTCTCCCATAGTTGAGGTCTACCTATGATGTAAATTACAGACGCCTCTCATCTTTTTAAGTGGTGGAACTTGCACTATTGCTGACTGACTAAATACTTTTTTGCCCCACTGTATATATATATATATTTTTTTTTTTTTCCATGCGCCACGACAGCACCCCACTGGAGAGAGGGATCCGCCCCGCAGGAACAGGAATCCTACCGAGAAATAAAAGGGGCGGTCCGCCTCTCCTCCTCAGTTTAGGTTTCCTGTTCCTGAAGGAACGTTCAGGAAAGACAAGACTACCGGACATACCTGGGCTAGCATGCCGCCTGCGCGGTATCCTTGAGAACTGCAGGGGCTGCAGCTCAGAAGCAGCGTCGGGGGAGTTCCGTTAGACGGCTCCCTCCTTGTCTGATGGAGCGGGCAGACGGCCAGGTCCGGTGAGGGCCGCCCGGCGTCTTCTGCAGAGAGCGGTGCGGCAGTACGGTGAGGCCAGGAGCCGGGTAAGGAGATCTCCCATTGCGGTCCGGTGCTGAATCCCGGACCGCGCGTGCGCCGACCGCCGCAATACTGGCTACCCCGGAAGTGAATGAGTCACTTCCGGGGCGCCTAGGCCGGATCTAGGGCGGGGGAGCCAGCGCCGATCCGCGCATGCGCATTGCGCGATGAAGAAAAAAAAAAAAAGGGCGCACTATTTAAACTGCCAGGAAACAATAATGCGGCGATGCAGAGATGTCATCCCCAGGTGCCATGGACCCCACAGCTGGAGATCCAGTACCCCCCGCCAAAGATCACACCAAAGGATCCTCGGAGACCGCTCGTAAAAGCGACAGATCCAGAACAGGATCTCGGCCTTCTGATCCGGTACTATTCGCTTCACTGGGTGAGTGTTAAAACTCTGCCTATTAAGCTGACGCTGTCTCCTTATTTCTCTCTTTTTCTCTCTCTCTCGCTACTTATTACGCCTAGTCTAAAAGACGACAATAAACGAAGCACAAGGAATGTGCCTTGTGTAGCCAGCCCCTTCCGGACGCATACCCCAAAAAACTATGCAAAGACTGTTTTAAGGAAACAACACAGGGAGCGACAGTGTCCGTTAAGGACTTACGGGCCATTATTAGAGAGGAACTAAAAAATATGACCCAGGAAAAACCGTGTAAAGCTAAGTCCAAAACACCAACACCTGTGTCAGACTCCGAAAGTGACCAGACTGTACTGTCAGAAGCCTCCTTATCATAGTAACATAGTTAGTAAATAAGGCCGAAAAAAGACATTTGTCCATCCAGTTCAGCCTATATTCCATCATAATAAATCCCCAGATCTACGTCCTTCTACAGAACCTAATAATTGTATGATACAATATTGTTCTGCTCCAGGAAGACATCCAGGCCTCTCTTGAACCCCTCGACTGAGTTCGCCATCACCACCTCCTCAGGCAAGCAATTCCAGATTCTCACTGCCCTAACAGTAAAGAATCCTCTTCTATGTTGGTGGAAAAACCTTCTCTCCTCCAGACGCAAAGAATGCCCCCTTTTGCCCGTCACCTTCCTTGGTATAAACAGATCCTCAGCGAGATATTTGTATTGTCCCCTTATATACTTATACATGGTTATTAGATCGCCCCTCAGTCGTCTTTTTTCTAGACTACATAATCCTAATTTCGCTAATCTATCTGGGTATTGTAGTTCTCCCATCCCCTTTATTAATTTTGTTGCCCTCCTTTGTACTCTCTCTAGTTCCATTATATCCTTCCTGAGCACCGGTGCCCAAAACTGGACACAGTACTCCATGTGCGGTCTAACTAGGGATTTGTACAGAGGCAGTATAATGCTCTCATCATGTGTATCCAGACCTCTTTTAATGCACCCCATCATCATCATCATCATCCTCATCAGAAATCGAGGGTCGTTCATATTTTCCATTAGACAGTGTGGACAACTTAGTAAAATCAATCCGAAATACCATGGGGTGTGAGGAGGTAAAAGGTGCGCAAACCACGCAGGAAATTATGTTCGCGGGTTTGGCAGAGAGAAAGAGGAGATGTTTTCCGGTTATACCAGCAGTGGAAGCATTAATTAAAAGAGAGTGGGAGAAGGTTTACACAGTAAAATATCGATATTTGCAGATGATACAAAACTATGTAAAGCAGTTAATACAAGAGAAGATAGTATTCTGCTACAGATGGATCTGGATAAGTTGGAAACTTGGGCTGAAAGGTGGCAGATGAGGTTTAACAATGATAAATGTAAGGTTATACACATGGGAAGAGGGAATCAATATCACCATTACACACTGAACGGGAAACCACTGGGTAAATCTGACAGGGAGAAGGACTTGGGGATCCTAGTTAATGATAAACTTACCTGGAGCAGCCAGTGCCAGGCAGCAGCTGCCAAGGCAAACAGGATCATGGGGTGCATTAAAAGAGGTCTGGATACACATGATGAGAGCATTATACTGCCTCTGTACAAATCCCTAGTTAGACCGCACATGGAGTACTGTGTCCAGTTTTGGGCACCGGTGCTCAGGAAGGATATAATGGAACTAGAGAGAGTACAAAAGAGGGCAACAAAATTAATAAAGGGGATGGGAGAACTACAATACCCAGATAGATTAGCGAAATTAGGATTATTTAGTCTAGAAAAAAGACGACTGAGGGGCGATCTAATAACCATGTATAAGTATATAAGGGGACAATACAAATATCTCGCTGAGGATCTGTTTATACCAAGGAAGGTGACGGGCACAAGGGGGCATTCTTTGCGTCTGGAGGAGAGAAGGTTTTTCCACCAACATAGAAGAGGATTCTTTACTGTTAGGGCAGTGAGAATCTGGAATTGCTTGCCTGAGGAGGTGGTGATGGCGAACTCAGTCGAGGGGTTCAAGAGAGGCCTGGATGTCTTCCTGGAGCAGAACAATATTGTATCATACAATTATTAGGTTCTGTAGAAGGACGTAGATCTGGGGATTTATTATGATGGAATATAGGCTGAACTGGATGGACAAATGTCTTTTTTCGGCCTTACTAACTATGTTACTATGTTACTATGTAAGCAGGATCAAAGAAGTTTTTTACCCTCCGCGTCTAAACGTAAATATCCGTTTAGTGACGAGGAGCTTCTTACATGGACCAAAGTCCCTAAGGTCGATGCAGCCGTAGCCTCTACCTCCAAGCAATCCACTCTGCCTGTGGAGGATGCGGGACTTCTGGTCGATCTTTTGGATCGTAAGGCTGAATCATCCCTTAAGCGTTCTTGGGAAGCGGCTACAGGAATATTCAAACCTGCAGTAGCCAGCACCTACGCCGCCCGGTCAATGATCATTTGGATTGATCAGTTGGACCAGCAAATCGAAAATAAGGTTTCGAGAGAGAAACTACGAGCGGCCATCCCCTTAATACGAGGAGCGGCAGCTTTTATGGCGGACGCATCTGCCGACTCTCTTCGGTTAGCAGCAAGATCTGCAGGCCTTGTGAACAATGCAAGACGCGCACTTTGGATGAAAAGCTGGAAAGGGGACGCGCAGTCTAAATCTAAAATATGCGCAATCCCATGTGAGGGTGAGTACCTCTTTGGTAAGACCTTAGATGAGATACTCGAAAAGGCAAAGGACAGGAAGAAAGCTTTTCCTGATTCCTCTATTCCCTTTTACAGGAGAGCCTTTAAGAGGAGACCGTTTGGTAAAAGGAGGCAAACGGATAGGTCTACAACATGGACCACTAAAGAGGACAGACAAAGAGGTACCATGTTTAGAAGACCCAACCCCCCAAAAGACAATAAATTCTGAGGATATACCAGTAGGGGGCAGACTGAAATTTTTCGCCTCCCAATGGGAAAAAGTAACATCTAGCTCGTGGGTTTTAAATATCATCCGAGATGGAATTAAACTACAATTCTCTCGTGTTCCCCACGAGTCGTATATTATAACATCTCTCAGCTCGCCTGTACAACAACAGGCTCTAGAGCTTGAAATTCAAACCTTTTTTATCAAAACGGGTTTTAGTCCAAGTCCCTGAGGGACGGAAGGCAGGGGATTCAATTCTCCCTTATTCCTGATTTCCAAACCTGACGGTTCTTTCAGGACCATCATAAACCTTAAAAAACTCAATTTATTTGTTGAAAACCATACATTTAAGATGGAATCCATTAGATCCACTATAAAACTCCTCTTTCCAAACTGTATGATGGGGGCATTGATTTGAAAGATGCTTATTATCATCTCCCTATCCATGACAGATACCAAAAATTCCTCAGAGTAGCAGTGACAATCAACAGCGAAGTTCGTAATTTCCAGTACGCAGCCATGCCCTTCGGCCTGTCAACAGCGCCGAGGATCTTCACCAAGATAATGCTAGAGGTGATGGCCTACCTTCGCCAAAAAGAAACCTTAATTGTTCCCTATATGGATGACTTTTTGGTCATAGGAAATTCAGTTACTCAATGTGCTGATCATTTGACTCACGCAATTTCCTCTCTACAGGATCTAGGCTGGATAATCAATACCAACAAATCCAGACTCACTCCGCTTTCCTGTCAGGCGTTCTTGGGGTTCCATCTAGACTCCATATCTCAAAAGTGTCTCCTGCCTCAGGTAAAAATACTACTGATCAAACACAAAGTCCTAGCTGCAATAAATAATCCTCGTATATTCCTAAGACAAGCTATGTCCTTACTGGGATCCCTTATCTCTTGTATACCTGCAGTAAAATGGGCTCAACATCATACCCGTACTCTGCAACACCAGATTTTACAAGAAGATAGACGGTTATTTGGTCACCTAAATACAAAAATAACCTTATCACAGGAAGTCTTAGCTTCCTTAATGTGGTGGCTGAATTCAGACCATTTAATGAGTGGTGTTCCATGGATAATAACGCCATCTCATACCATAACCACTGACGCCAGTCCTCATGGATGGGGCGCTCATATGGGGAATAATTTTTGCCAAGGGTTATGGAACATGGAGGAAAGCTGCTACTCCTCTAACGTTAAAGAATTAAATGCAGTAAAATACGCCTTATATCATTTTCTCCCACAGCTTCGGGGAAAAGACGTCCAAATCCTTTCCGACAACACCACCACAGTGGCGTATCTAAACAGGCAAGGAGGCACGCGATCAGAGACTCTGATGTCTTCTGCTACAGAAATCTTGAATCTAGCAGAAAGTCACCTAACATCCCTTACTGCGCTCCATATAAGAGGGGAAAACAACCAGCAGGTAGACTTCCTAAGTCGACACACCTTGAAACAAGGGGAGTGGTGCCTAAACCAGCAGATTTTTCAGGACATAGTATCCCTATGGGGTCGGCCTCAAGTAGATCTTTTCGCCACAAGAAGAAACAAAAAAGTCCGGAGATTTGCCTCTCTAGCGGATCATCCGGACATTCTGGATGTCCAAGCCCCTTGGCAGTTCAGTCTAGCATACGCTTTTCCGCCGATCATACTACTACCCTAAGTCATTCGCAAAATCAGAGACGAAGGAGCGAGAGTGATACTGATAGCTCCATTCTGGCCGAAGAGACCATGGTTTTCGTGGCTGCAAACCATGTCGGTCTCAGATCCTTGGGTCCTCCCCTCAACACCCAATCTTCTCTTCCAGGGTCCGTTTTTCCACCCTCAAGTGGACAGTCTACATCTCACGGCCTGGAATTTGAGAGGCAGATGCTAAAATCAAGGGGGTTCTCGGAGGGATTGATAAACACACTCCTCCAGAGTAGAAAACCTTCCACTACAAAAATTTATACAAAAATATGGAAGAAATTCCTACAATTCCATACATCTTCAAACACGTCAGAAATTCCGATACAGTCTATCCTGGAATTTCTTCAAAAAGGGAGAGAACTGGGTTTAACTGTAAACACCTTAAAAGTTCATGTTTCAGCACTAGGAGCCCTCTATGGCCATAACATTGCGGGGGATAGATGGGTATCCCGATTTATTACAGCCTGCGAATGGATAAATCCAGTTAATATACCTAGAGTTATTCCCTGGGATCTAAATTTAGTTTTACAAGCCCTAACAGATTCTCCATTCGAACCAATAGATTCAATACCAATTAAACTCCTATCGCTAAAGACGGCCCTCTTGGTAGCACTGACTTCAGCTAGGAGGATCAGTGACATCCAAGCTCTCTCTATAGATCCACCTTTCCTGCTAACCTTTCAGGATAAGTTGGTCCTTAAACCAGACCCTTCCTACCTTCCTAAAGTAGCTAAAAAATTCCATAGGTCTCAGGAAATAATCTTGCCCACTTTCTTCAGTAATCCTTCCACTCCTGAAGAACAAAAGTACCACACTCTAGATGTTAAAAGAGTAGTGTTAAAATACATTGAAAGAACCAGTAGCTGGCGACAGTGTAGGGCTCTGTTTATTTCCTTCCAGGGTCACAAGAAGGGTCATGGAATAACAAAAAGCATCCTATCCCGGTGGATCAGAGAGTCTATCAGACTGGCCTATTCCGCGAGTAAAGAAAACCCTCCGGCAGGCATAACAGCGCACTCTACCAGAGCTATGTCATCCTCCTGGGCAGAAAGGGGAGAAGTCCCAATTGAGACCATATGTAAGGCCGCAACTTGGTCAAATCCCTCTACCTTCTATAATCACTATAGGCTTGACCTATCGTCAACTTCTGACCTAGACTTTGGCAGGACTGTCCTCAGCACGGTGGTCCCCCCCTAGGTGATGGTCTCTGTAAGATCTCCAGTGGGGTGCTGTTGTGGTGAAAGGGAAAAAGCCGGATTACTCACCGGTAATACTCTTTTTCCATCATACATGACAGCAGCACGAGAGAGGGGATCCGCCCATCAAGGACAGGAAACCTTCAAGATAAAAGGGGCGGCTCCTCTCTCCACATCAGTTGGTTTCCTGTCCTTGACGGGGAACCCTCAAGATGGAAGACTTCTGATGAAGACAGAAGAGGATGCCGGGATCTGGGTCGGGTGGATTTGGGCAGGCGCTGGTCTGCTGCACCCGTCACCAGGTACCCATAGTCGCCTCGGGGGTCAATGTATACCATGCCCCCCCTGAGCGAAGCATGGCCACAGCCCGTGAGGCGAACGCCCGGGCGAAGATTCTCCACGGGGGCCGCAGGTGCACTCCCCCCCTGTCGAGTTAAAGATCCTGCTGTCCACGGGGGTCACCTTTTGGTGCCCCCCCTGTTGACCAAAGGTGGCCATGCAGCCCGTAAGGCACATCTGTGCCCGGGCCAGGTAAGCTCCTCGGAGGATTGGTGGCCCTCCCTGTCGAGGGCAGGTCTCCCCCCTTCCCCCTCCTCCCTGACGGTACCTGAGGCAGAGGTTTGAAGCAGAGTCTGGTGAGTGAAGAGGTGCGCTGCCTGACGTTGTGGCGTGGATACTTCCGGAAGCCTCCCTCCAGCCGACACCAGATATCCGGGAAAGAGAGGTATGTGCGCAGCAGGGGGGGGGACAGATTCTTCGGCGCGCACCGCAAGCAGAGCCGGGTGCGCGCCTGGACGTAAAGCGCGCACAGGCGCTGAAACCGACGGCAGCACGGGAACCCTCGTGCAGGAGCATGGCGCGGGGGGGACCCAAAAAGGGGCGCGCACCGGAAGTGGTGACCGGATGCGCGCCTGGAGCATAGTACAGCGGCGCGCACTGGTGGTAAGGTCCGTGTGCGCGCGCGCTGCTCTGACAGAGGCAGGATCAACCAGGTAGATGGTGGATATTAAAGCGCGCACCGGATGTGGTTGCCAGGTGTGCGCTTGGGCATGTTTTTACAGCACAGGCGTTGCACTAGCGTCGGCTGGATCAACCAGGTGATTGATTGCATATAGGAGCACCGGAAGTGGTGCAGGCACGATCAGCCAGGTAATCATTCATAACAGGTGCGATGGTACACCTGATCACTGAATCGACCAGTAAGGCAGGATCAACCAGGTGGTTTCTTTAAAAAAAAAAAAAAGAGGGACTCTATTTAAACGAGCTAGAAGTGCTGCCCTGTGTCACTAAAGCCAGGCAGATTGAAGGTGACTACTCTTGTGTGCTGGTGTGTATAATGGAGAGTTTCTCGCCAGAGCATTTGATGCCACAGCAAGAGGTGCAGGAGAGGCGGTCTCGCTCAAGCGAAAAGAGCCAGACCCGCCATGTCAGCAGCAGAAGCCGCTCGGACAGTATACGGACGGATCGGCGTAACAAGGAGGGGCCCCTAGTCTCATTGGGAGACACGGAGAAAACCGGCCAACCTCCGGATCCGGTACCCGTACTTTGAAAACGTCCGAGTGGTGAGTGAACTACGAGAAAGTCCAGTACGCTAATATCTGTTCTTTTCTCTTCTCTTATCTCCGTCTCTCCCCTCTTTTCTTACATACATTGTGGGGTGGAGTATAGGAGGTCCCCAAAAAGTATAAGGCGAAGACTAAGAATAGAGAATGTCCCTTATGTAAAAAGCCTTTAATGTCATCTTGGGGAAAAAGACTGTGTCAGGACTGTATTAATCAGACTGTGGCGGAGGAAACACCCTCCTTTACGGACAGCCTAAGATCTCTAATTCAGTCTGAAGTCTCTAAGTCCGTAAGAGCATTACAGACAGCTGACACAGATGTCAGATCTAGGGACAGATCCAGCCCCTCTATAGCATCCCAAAGGGATTCCTCGGGGTCAGAGCAGGATTCTGATACGGCCCGCTGTTCTGATAGTAGCTCTGAGGAGGAAGACACCTTTCCAGCAGAGGCTACAGATAAACTTATTAAAGCTGTTCGCTCTACCATGGGGCTGATAGATGAGAAGGCCAAAAAGACAGCCCAAGAACTCATGTTCAGTGGCCTACAAAAGAAGAAACGGAGATCATTCCCTGTTAACGATCAAATTCAAGAACTAATTAAAAGGGAATGGCAAAGGCCGGAAAAGAGGTCCCAGATAACTACCTCCCTAAAAAGAAGGTATCCCTTTGAAGAGGAAGCATCCTCATCTTGGGACAGAGCCCCAAAAATCGATGTGGCAGTCTCAAAAGTGGCCAGGAAGTCCTCCCTGCCGTTCGAGGACCTAGGTTCTTTAAAAGAACCTCTGGACAGGAAGGTGGACAGTTCCCTGAAGACAGCTTGGGAAGCCTCAGCGGGAGCACTAAGGCCAGCTATCGCGGCCTCTTGTGTCGCCAGATCCCTTAAGATCTGGATTGACAACCTGGAGGAACAGGTGGAGCAAAAAGCTCCCAGGGAAGCTATTCTAGAGTCACTTCCAACTATGAGGGCAGCGGCTATGTTTCTGGCTGAAGCATCAGCAGACTCTGCTAGGCTGGCAGCAAAATCAGCAGCGTTAGTTAACACTGGACGCCGTGCCGTATGGCTTAAATGCTGGCCGGGGGACACTCAGGCAAAAATGAAGCTTTGTTCTTTGCCTTGTGAGGGAAACTTCCTGTTCGGGCCGGCACTAGACGAGGTATTGGAGAAAGCCGGTGATAATAAGAAAAACTTCCCAAGACAGCCATTTCAGCCCTTTCGTCGCTCCTTTCGGAGAGGCCAAAAGTTCCGAAGACAGCAATACAGAGACCGGGACAGGAGCAGCCTGGACAAGCGACCCAGGGGAGGAAAGGGCTTCTATTTCGGCAAGTCCCCCAGAGACACCAAAAAACTCTCCCAGTGACGGTCCTTCTCAGGTGGGAGGGAGGCTCTCTCACTTCCTTCCAGCCTGGGAGAGGATCTCCTCCAGCATATGTATCCGGCAGATCGTAGGATCAGGCCTAAAGCTAAAATTTCACCACTGGCCTCCAGGAAGATATATGCAGACCCCGGTACAGTCCTCCCAAGAAAAGCAAGACAGTCTGGAGGGGGAAGTAACATCACTCCTAGACAAGCACGTCTTGGAAGAAGTTCCTATAGAGGAAAGGAGGGAAGGATTTTATTCCCCTCTTTTTCTCATAAAAAAACCGGACAACTCTTGGAGGACAATTATAAATCTAAAAGGCCTCAACAAATTTCTTGTAGTACCATCATTCAAGATGGAAACCATAAAATCGGCGGTGAAACTTCTCTATCCCCAATGCTACATGTCCGTCCTCGACCTCAAGGACGCTTACTATCACGTCCCAATCAGACAACAAGATCGTCAGTTCCTCAGAGTGGCAGTTCAGATGGGGTCCCAGCTGCGTCACTTCCAGTACAGGGCTCTGCCCTTTGGGATAGCAACCGCCCCACGCGTATTTACGAAGCTGATTGCAGAGGTCACAGCACATCTCAGG
The DNA here is from genome assembly GCF_032444005.1 of Ranitomeya imitator. Taxonomy (NCBI): domain Eukaryota; kingdom Metazoa; phylum Chordata; class Amphibia; order Anura; family Dendrobatidae; genus Ranitomeya; species Ranitomeya imitator. The sequence goes on from NC_091284.1 coordinate 821,836,108, forward strand.
GAAAAAGACACTCTAATAATTCCCTACTTGGACGACTTCCTGATAGTGGGAAAGAACTTTTCTCACTGTCAGGAGCAGGTCAGGATAGTGATGGACACTCTTCAGACACTGGGATGGCAACTAAATCTCAAGAAGTCCAAGCTAGAGCCGGCAATGATCCAGAATTTCCTTGGGATAACGGTAGACTCCGTGGCACAGGAGTGTCGCCTCCCAGAAGAAAAAGAAGGAAAAATCAAACAGATGATTATGGCCACATTAAAAAAAACGGAGATGACTTTAAGAAGGGCCATGTCGGTGTTGGGGTCCCTAACCTCCTGCATACCGGAAGTAAAATGGGCCCAGTTCCATGCAAGAGAACTGCAATGGTGTGTGCTGCAGAACGACCGAGAACTTCAGGGACAGTTAGAGCAGAAGCTCACTCTCCCACTCTCTGTGCTCCAATCTCTCAGATGGTGGTTACAGATAGAGTGATCCCCCAGAGGAGTTCCCTGGACATTCACAGCCTCCATGATAATCACAACGGACGCCAGTCCATGGGGATGGGGAGCTCACTCAGACACTCTATGGGTCCAAGACCCCTGGGCTCAAGAGGAGAAAGATCTATCCTCAAACGAGTGGGAGCTCCTAGCAATAGAAAGAGCGCTAGAGAGATTACTTCCACACTTGGCAGGGCATCATGTGAGAGTCCTATCGGACAACCGAACAGCGGTCGCATACGTGAACCATCAGGGAGGCACCCGCTCTCGGGCACTGATGCACATAACCACAAGACTCATGTCTCTAGCCGAAAGGCACTTCCTGTCATTATCGGCCCTGCATATTCGAGGTGTGGACAACATAAAGGCAGACTTTCTAAGCAGGAACCACTTGAGGCAAGGGGAATGGTCCCTAAAAAAGTCCGTTTTTCAACGGATAGTGCACATGTGGGGAAAACCCAGGGTGGACCTCTTTGCCTCAAAAGTCAACAAGAAAGTCCAAAAGTTCTGCTCCCTGAACCCTGCAGACAGGCCGTTGGCAGTAGATGCCTTCAGCATAGAATGGACGTCTGGACTCCTGTATGCCTTCCCACCGATATGTCTAATCCCAGGGGTTCTGAGGAAGATCAGGGAAGACAAGGCCAGAGTGATCGTGATAGCGCCCTTCTGGCCGAAAAGGCCATGGTTTTACTGGCTGAGAGTGATGTCAGTGACGGACCCGTGGGTTCTCCCGGAAGACCAGGACCTTCTAACTCAGGGTCCCTTCAACCACCCGCAGAACTCCGGGCTTCATTTGACAGCCTGGCATTTGAGCGGTCGTTACTAGAGAAAGAAGGGTTCTCAGCTGGGTTAATATCCACCTTGCTCAGCAGCAGAAAACCAGTAACGACCAAGATCTATGAAAGGATATGGAAGAAATTCCTGTCCAGCTCAGGGCCAATACGGGAAGGGGAGGTCCCGATAGTGGCAATACTGGAGTTCCTGCAGAAGGGCTTAGATCTGGGGTTAGCTGTTAGTACCCTCAAAGTACACATTTCAGCCTTAGCAGCCCTATTTAACTGTGACCTGGCAAGTAATAGGTGGGTGGTGAGGTTTATCCGAACCTGTAGTAGTGCTGACTCTGTCCCATCTCCTACTCCTCCACCATGGGATCTGAATTTAGTGTTAACAGCCCTGACGGAAAGCCCCTTTGAGCCGTTAAATACAACTTCTGATAAAATACTAACATTAAAGACAGCTTTGTTAGTGGCACTTACATCGGCCCGTAGGGTGGGGGATTTACACGCATTGTCAGCTGACCCCCCTTACACACAAATCATGGACGATAGGGTTGTATTAAAATTAGATCCGGCATATCTCCCCAAAGTGGTATCGAGATTCCATAGAGCTCAGGATATAACCCTACCCTCTTTCTGTCCCAATCCCAGTAACAAAAAAGAGGAGAGACTCCATTGCCTAGACGTTAGGAGATGTATCCTTACAGTATCTAGAGGTGACAAAATCCTGGAGGAAACAGAGGGCTTTATTTGTTTCGTTCCAGGGGTCGAGGAAGGGCCTTAAAGCCTCAAAACAGACTATAGCTAGATGGGTGAGAGAGGCCATTATTCTAGCGTATAGTAGTGCAGGCAGGGTTGTTCCACAGGGTCTGAAAGCCCACTCCACGAGGGCCATGGCGACGTCGTGGGCGGAGAGAGCAGATGCTACCATCGACCAAATTTGTAAGGCGGCCACTTGGTCCTCTCCGTCTACTTTCTTTAAACATTATAGGCTAGACCTATCTGCTACCTCTGATCTCACTTTTGGGAGAAGAGTGTTACAAGCAGTGATCCCTCCCTAAAGAGAATACAAATCTCTGTAACTCTCTCGTGGTGCCGTCATGTATGATGGAAAAACACGGGTATTACATACCTGGCAATGTGTTTTTTCATGAGACATGACGGCACCCTTATATTCCCACCCTTTTGATCACGTCATTAGTGGGGTGCATTATTAGCATTATTTGTATTATACACTCCCTGGGGTATCGGTGTATAGAACTGTATAGGATGTATTATTTATGTGTACACTAACCAGCGGAGTTCCTCTCGTACTCTGTAAAACAACTGATGTGGAGAGAGGAGCCACCCCTTTTATCTTGAAGGTTTCCTGTCCTTGATGGACGGATCCCCTCTCTCTTGGCTTATTTGCCGTACAATGCTCCTCTGGGAAATATAATATGCAAATTGCATATTATATTTCCCAGAGGAGCATTGTACGGCAAATAAGCCTCCTTACCTTGACAAGCCAGAGATGGTATGTCACTCTCCATAAGGAGAAACGATACCCCTTAGACCCCAGTCCAGAGCCTCTCACCTAGCCAAGTTAGTTCTCATGCTTCGCACTGACGAGGGCCAACAGCCCGAAACACCGTGTCTGCGAATTGAGATACTAATTTGGCTTTTATCCGAAGTCATATTGCACGACTCGTTAAAGAGTTGATTGTGACTTGTAGGATCGCTACTTCCAACAGGTGGCGCTATAGAGTTAAGTCCTCTTTTTCTCAGAAGAGGCAATTTGCATATTATATTTCCCAGAGGAGCATTGTACGGCAAATAAGCCTCCTTACCTTGACAAGCCAGAGATGGTATGTCACTCTCCATAAGGAGAAACGATACACCTCAAGGGAGGGAGGCCACGCCACGGCTTGCACAAAATGCAAAAATACAAAGGAAAAACACAAAAAGAAAAACAATTTTAAGAAACATTCTTTCCTGTTTAATGAATTTTACATAAGGCAAAATTTAAAAAGGATTTAAAAAGCTAATAAATTAAGTAAACCAAAGTTAATTTTTTTAATTATTTTTTATTACATTTTTATTAGTTTAGTAAAAAAAAATTCGAAAAATTCAGTGTAATTTCATTTATGAAGGAAGCAAGAACTGCCAAAAATTAGATGGAAGAGGGACTCAGATACACCCTGTATTAGACATAAAGAAGGGCCTTGTACACATTTTGTTCAAATTGTCAGGTAGTGGTACTCTTATACTCACAAAAGCTCTGAACACAGTGCAAAGTCAGAAAAAAATTATAAGGAAAGTCATCCAGTCATCCATATACCTTTGAATGCAACAATTGGTGGGCCTCATTGAAATATTTTGAAAGTGTAGTTGATGTACTGCTACACTCATAAAGGCTTTGCACAAAGTGCAAAGCAATCAAGAAATTATAAGGAGGGTTATTCAGTCATCTATAGACCCGTGATTGCAATAACTGGCAGGCCTCATTCTAATATTTTGAAAGTGTAGTTGATATGATCCTACACTGATAAAGGCTTTGCACAAAGTGCAAAGCCAGGAGAAGATGATAAGGAGGGTAATACAGTAATCCTCTCCTGGTGTCCGTTTCTTATTCTCATTCCACGCGAGGTTCGGGGACTGCCTCACCTGCTTCCTGGAGCTCGATTCCCTGATGCCTGGGCAGGAAGTGACCCAGTTTCAGGTAGTGCCGGAGTCCCCCATAGCAGATGGGGAACCCTAAGGACAGTCTGATCTCTCAGGGGTGGTAGCCTCGTTCATTTCCCAAAAAGGATTCATCTGCCTCCCAATATTCTTAGATCACTCCTACCACATACCGAAGACTTTGCCCCTCCATTTTAAGGAATATGACCCTGGTTCTAGCTGTCAGTTCTTGCAACCTTCGAGGCAAGTATTCCATCTCTACTGCTGGGTGAACAAGATGTGATGACGGGTCTAAAACTCTTCTATGGGCCCCCATCTTTGCTGCTGGTCATACGTTACGACATCCACCTGGGATACCAACTCTCGGTACCTTGCAGCTAGCAGCCTGCTAGCATGTCTCTAACCCTGGTCCAGGCTCACCTCCTTCTCTCTTCCTACCAGCCTAAGTCTTGCAGTCCACTCACCAGTTGCTGGATCCTGGTCCTCCCATCTGCAGTCCAGAACCCCAGCAGTGAAGATTTTGGCCTGAATTCAGACCTTGGTGGTTCCGGGAAAGTGTCCGGTTCTGGTCAACAGGCTCCTGCCACCTTTGCTGTTGCATCTGCTTGGTCTTGTTCCAATATTCCTCCTGTTGCTCTCTCGAGAATCTCGCGGGATTCTACCATTTTTGTCGCCTTGTCGCCCACAAAGCACGTTAAACTATATGGATTACTAATTCAATCCAGAGAAAAAAATTGAACTTTTTTTGGAATGTTGTATACCACTGAAATGCAATACAAAGCACATAATACTCCATAGATGCCTAATTGAATCCAGAAAAAAATGTGAATGCTTTTTTGGAGTGTTAAATACCACCGAAATGTAACACTGAGTACGCAATACTCTATGTATGATTAATTGAATCCAGAAAATATGTTAAACATTTTTTTCGAGTGTTATATACTACCAAAATGTGACAAGAAGCATGAAATACTCTATGGATGACAAATTCAATCCAGGAAAATTTTTGAAAGCTTTTTTTTTTAGTGTTATATACCACCGAAATGTAACACAGAGTAAGTAATACTGTATGTATGATTAATTGAATCCAGAAAATATGTTAAACTTTTTTTGGAGTGTTATATGCCACAAATATGTAACACAAAGCATGAAATACTCTATGGATGACAAATTCAATCCAGAAAAAGTTTTGCATGCTTTATTGGAGTATTATATACCACCAAAATATAGCACAAAGTACGTAATACTCTATGAATGAATAATTAAAGCCAGAAAAAAAAAATTGATTCTTTTTTCAGTGTTATATACCACTGAAATGTAGCAGAAAGCACCTAATACTCTATGGATAACAATATAATGAAGTTCTTCACCCCCAAAAAAAGAACATGGTCACATTCAGCAGCTAAATATTTAGAAACGTACTGCAAAGCCCTAAGCCCTGCCTAGAGGCTGTATTCTGCCTCTCTCCCTGCTCCTGCAACTGTCCCTAGGGTAAATGCAGAATATATCTGATACAAAAAGCAAAGCACAAGATTAACTCTTAGGCTTCTTTCACACTTCAGTTGTTTGGCACCAGATAGGTCCGACATCGTGGCGGATCGACGAATCCGTCAAATTTGTTGAGAAAACGGTTCTAACGGATCCGTTTTTTTGACGGATCAGCTGCCCTGATCCCTTAAAAAAACGGATCCGTTAGAACCGTTGCGACCGTTTTCACATCCGTTGTAACCGTTTTTTGACGGATCCGTTGTTTAAAAGGGGAGGATTTCAATATGATTGGCTACTGGAAACTACTTGAAAATTATATATAGTGTGTATTTACACCACATCTTTGAAAGGTTGTAGAGAAAGTGGCAGAGATGGAAGGAGTACTGGCGAACATTGCAAAGATATATGCGGATTTTACTTTTGAGGCAAATCAGTTGGCAGTCAGCGTTCGAGAGAGGGAGGAAGAAAGACTGCGCATCCTGCGGCAGCGGCGGAAGAGAAGGCTGTGGATCCATCCCATCACAGCACAACGCATGACCCGTGGTGTTTATTCCACACTTTACATTGAACTGAGGGAAAACCCTCAGAAGTTCTTCAATTATGTGAGGATGAAAGCTGAAAATTTTGAAATTTTATTGGGCCATGTGGAAGACTCTATACGGAGACAAGACACCTAGATGCGCTTCTCCATATCACCAGCGGAGCGTCTCATGGTGACTATTCAGTAAGTTATTTTTTTTTAAATGATTCTCATTCATCAGACTTATAACTGTAATGTTGTTTTTTTAATTTTTTATTAATTATTGTCTTTTCCTTTTGTTAACAGATTCCTTGCAACTGGAGAGTCGTTCTCATCCCTCCATTTTCAGTTTCGGCTTGGGATATCCACCATCTCAGGGATCATCAGAGAGACCTGCCGGGCATTGTGGGAGTGCCTACAAGCGGAATACATTCCAGAGCCATCAGAGGAGAGGTGGCTGGAGATTGCCCAAAATTTTCAACAAATTTTCCAGTTCCCAAATTGTGTTGGAGCAGTTGATAGGAAGCACATAAGGATCGTCAAACCTTCCGGCTCTGGATCACAGTTTTATAACTATAAGAAGTACTTCTCAATTGTATTGATGGCCGTAGCCGACGCACAATGCAAGTTCATCGCTGTGGATATTGGTGCGTATGGACGCGCAAATGACTCACAGATCTTTAAAAATTCACCAATGGGGCGCCGTTTATATGGAGAGACATTTGACTTTCCGCCCCCTAGACCTCTCCCTGGAACCACTGGTCCACCATTACCATTTGTTTGCGTTGGAGATGATGCCTTCCAGCTTTCCCCACATTTGCTCAAACCCTTTGGAAGTAGTGGACTGACCCAGAGGAAGAAAATTTTCAATTACCGCTTAACCAGAGCACGAAGAGTAGTGGAATGTGCTTTTGGCATCTTAACTGCCAAATGGAGAGTCCTGCTAACTGCAATTAAACTGCAGACTGAAACTGTCGATGATGTGGTGAAAGCGTGCGTGGTCCTGCACAATTTTGTTTTATCAAAAGAACAAGGTTCCCTGGAGGATAATGTGTCAGAAAGCACCTTGCGGGATTACCACAACACAACTTTTCGCAGTCCAGTAGCAGTCTCCAGAATGCGGGACAATTTTGCAGACTACTTCATGTCTCCTGCAGGATCAGTTGACTGGCAGTATGAAATGGTGTAAAAAATTTTTTTTTTTACACTTGTAAAAATACCATTTTTTGTTTGGTTACAAAACCTTTGTACTTTAATGCAGCATCATATGTTTTGAAACGGTACCCTTTAAACACTGTTTATTGTTACTATTACCATAACCTTGATGGCTTTAAAACATGTTTGTTTGTTTGTTTTTTTAAAAAAGAGAAAGACAATAAAATTGTTTTTAAACCAAAAAAAGTTTATTTTTTGAATTTTACAGGTTCTCATAATTTTGGGTGGAGATAGTAGCGGAGGGGCTGACAGGTTGGACCACGTCGAGAGTGTGAGACAGGACATCACGGACATCACGGGGAGGAACAGAAGTAGAATGGGTGGTGAAAACATGAGTTGGGGCAGAGAATTGAGGTGCAGATGTGGTGTGTGTGAGGTAGGAAGGTGTTGGTGGGATCGGGAACGGAGAAGTTAAAGGGGAAGAATGGAAAGGGGACGGTAAAAACTGTGAAAGACTAAGGGGGGAAGGAACGAATGACGAAGGAGTAGAATGGACGGGAGGAGGACGGACAGGAGGAGGACGGACGGGAGGATAGATGGTGGCTTGAGAGGGGAAAGGTGTTGAAACATGAAGGGTAGGTGGAGGGGCATGGGACATCGCCTGCGCTAGAGCAGTGTGGCAGCCTTGCATCACATGCATCTGCAGGTCAGGAGTTAGATTTTCCATGTGCCTGAGGACCGACTGAAAAAAACAGTGTCTTGGTGACTGGTTTGCATCTGATTGCATCCTATCCAGACGACTGCTGAGTTCAAGTATGCTTTTGTTAAGCATATTGTACCCAGCAGACGTTTGCTCACTCAAAAGCTTGATGGCACTGTGAAAGGATGCATTCAGCTGCAAAAAGTCAGGCGCATAGCTCCTTTCCTGACCTCTCTGGCGCTGCTGTCCTGACCACAAAGGTGGTCTAGATGTTGCGGCAGTGGCAGAGGGGTGGGGTAAAGGGAACTCTAACTCATCACCTGCAGCTTCAAGTGACGAAGTCCGCCCTGCTGCTCCAGCGCTGGTGGATGAGGCTGAGGGATCAAACGAAAGGGAAGGTGCAGAAACAGAGGGGTCGACGTGGTCCCCGGTGGCGGACTCTTGAGGGATCGCTCCAGAGGGGTGCAACTCTGATGCAGGCTCCCGAGTGCTGCAGAAAGTGCTGTTAAAGAAGAAGAAAAAAAAAATGAGTATCTGGATATTACAATTGCCCTTGCTGCAAAAAAAATTGAAGGTTACACATTTTTACAGTTTGACTGAAAATATGTGGTGTTGAATATTTACCTTCTGCTCAGCAGCGTCGACCGGAGGAACGACAGGGCTCTGGCATGTTTGTATCTGCTCCTGCGTCCTCTAGATCCACTCGGGGCCTGCATCTCCTTATTGAATTCCCTCTTGAAGCGATCCCTGAGTGACCGCCACCACACAATAATCCTGTTACCTGGAAAGAGAAGGCAAAAATTGGTTACTATACACCACATTAAATCATGCTAACATAAGGTAATGAAGTGTGAATACTTACGCGCTAGATCCTGGGCCCCAGCATCGAGTTCCTCCCAGTTATCCATAACAGCACTGCACACTTCCTCCCATAGCCGTCGGGTGATTAACTGGTCAGCATGGCGGCGGTCTGACATGTTCCACAGCGGCTCCCGAATTTGTACCACTTGGATGAGGGTGTCCACGTTAATGCCCTCCTCTTCGTCATCTTGTTCGGGAGCACGCTGTGAAGCCTAACAAAAAGATAAGAATAAAAAGGGAAAGATTACAACACATGAATTTTACAGTTTACTAAACACCAAACCAAAAAGGAACTTACTCTTCGGCGACCGCCGCGATTATTATTAGGACGACTATGGGAGGTGCTTTGAGGAACTCTACGTCGAGCCCCGGATTGTGAAGACTAATTAAATAAATAATGTGCTTGGATAGAGGCATATGTATTGTGTGTTCTGTGCTGAATGTTTGTGTTGGGTGTAGTGTGTTGTATGTTAGGATCGGTCTGTGCAAAACTTACACTATGCGCTCCCGCTCCTTGAATTTCTCCACCCTGTCCGTCTCCTTCTGTAAGCCCCTCTGCTTCATCCTCCTGTGAATACAGAATAAACACATAAAGGCTTTAAATACAATTGCCATTGTTGCACCAAAATAAAAAATTTATGAAGAAAAAAAATAAAAACCTCAGTTTGCTGATGATATGCTGGGGGGCTCTCAGAAGAAGACATTATGGTCTTGCGTCTATCTTGGGTTGGTCAGTCCCTTGCGTCCCTCTTGGTCCCTAGAATCTGCAAGCATAAAGAGAGTTCTAAGCTACTATACAAAAGGATAGATGCAGCTTTCAAGACTTTACACTTACATCTGTTTCCAAAACTTGGGGAGCCTGCCTTCCTACGTCTTGGGTCAGCCCTTTGCTTGGTTCCTGTAAAATCTTCCAATTTGAAGACCATTTTAATTAGAAAAATTAAGAAAAAGTATGCTAACTTACATTTTGATTTCCCTCAACACAAAAAAAATATTCCTCATTAAAAATTAAAATACCAATTCCCTAAATTGTTAATTATGATTACCCTACAGTTTGTATTTTCTAAAACCAGATAACATTTTCTATAGCTAAGGTTTGTGTGGCACCCCTAGGGGTATTTGCCACAAAAATAGTTACTGACACTAAATACAAGTACTAAGATAGCAAAACTGCACTACCACCTCCGGCCAGAAGGGGGAGCTCCAAAGACTCCCCTTGATCCATTCTGGTCTGAGAGAAAAACTGGCAGTTGGGCTAAGGAGCTGAAAGTGAGAGGTCATACAGCTGAATTTCTAACAGCCCTATGATGGTTTCCAGGCCCAAATCACCGGCCTGAGGAGAAAAGGGACGGATAAAAAGGACATTGTGAGAACCGGGTAGCATTAATCACTACCCAGAACAGGCGCAAAGACGGATACCGGATCCGTGGCTGTATTCATTATATATAATACAGCAACCGGAAAAACGTGAGGTGATTCTAGATTGTGAGCCCCATCAGGGACAGTGATGATAATGTGTGCAAACTGTAAAGCGCTACGGAATATGTTAGCGCTATATAAAAATAAAAAAATAAAAATAAAATAAAGTGATATCAGCTTCACTAGGGCCGGACGCAGCAACAGACACAGAGTTCAGCGGTACTCCTGGAGGGGGTAAGCCGATAAAAGGACTCGGGTTGCCCATCGAACCAGGACCCGGAGGGGACAGATTGGGCCAGCAGCCTGTTCACATACAGCAGCAGGGCCACACAGAAACTGCGTACAATAAGAGGCGAAGACCCCGGCAGGGTCAAAGTAACTCAGAGTTCCCATACAGACTCCGGTGACAGGACTGGTTGTAAATCCCTTTATGTTGAAGTAAACTGGTTAAACGTTTCAGTGCCTCAGTCTTTCATTTGGACAATAGCTATCTATCCAGGATCAGGATCATCACCGCTGAGAGAACCTGCTGCTGATCAAGTAAGTGCCTGTTCCCTCATGATACCCCTTACACTGTGCATTGCCTGAGGCCACAGCACCGGGTCAAGCCACCCGTGACATCTCCCTCAAGAGACAGACCCCATTGGTCCGGTGCTGGGTACCCCGGTCTCCTGGGCGTCACAATTGGCGTCACGAACAGGATTCAGCCAGCCCGTATACTGGGTATTGTGTGCCGTGATTGGAGCCCAAAACTGTGAAAACTTGGATGAAAAATCTTGAAAATTGACTTTATTAAAGAAAATTCCATTTCCCATTAAAAACTATTGAAAGTGACTTTTCCCCATTGGTTATAATGGAGTAAAGATGGCCGCCATCACCTCATAACCATTAGGCACGAGACTGTTAATTGAGCTACGCCATTACCTGAGCCCCAGTCTGACTGAAAAACTTCAGAATCCGCCATTACAGAGCGCGTGGCGGGCGGGAGCAGCAGGGGGCGTGTCATTGTGGGCGGCACCAAGGTGAGCGCTCTGACGCCAGAGTAAGGGGAAAACCAATCCTGCTGCACAGCGGAACAAATCTACACTATCCCGACGGAAGCGGAGGACCGGAAGGGTCCGGATTAACTAAGGGGGCACAGTATGTCGCAGCATGAAGACGCCGCAGCACCCGGCGACGCTAATGCAGCTGAAAGACAGAGTGTCGATAGAGAGTCCGGTAGCGCAGCGGTGCAAGGAGTGGCGCCCATCATGCCGGTGCTGATGCCATATACCCCGGGTGGCCCGTGGCTTCCAATGCATGAAGGTGAGCCTAATACCCTTGACGATTTCAGAGAAAAGATGCTGGCCCATTTTGACATGTTCCCTGTGGGTGAAGTCCAGCGTGTTAGTCTCCTGATGATGCAGTTAAGTGGCCATGCTAAGCGAGAAGTCACAGCATGGGCAGCTGATCTAAAAGGCACTGTTGAACGCATATTTGCTGGATTAAAAGCTACATTTGAAACCACTGCCGGCAGCAAAGCTAAAGTACGATTCTTTAATTGCAAACAAAAAGTTAATGAGGGCGTGAGAGACTTTGCCTTAAACCTGCAGGAAGCCCTTAAATCACTTACACTGGCTGAACCCATTTTTAACACCGGAGCGGATAAACTGCTAAGAGATCAATTTATGGAGGGACTCTACACCCCTTCTCATCGGGGGCATGTGAGTATGCTTGTTTTTAAGAACCCTGAATTGACATTTGCCCAATTAAAGGAGAGCGCTATACGTCTCCAGCTGGCAGAGGCACCTCGGGATCAGGATCCCGCGCAACCCATGGCAGAGGCTCCTCAACAACAGGGAGTGCCAGTGACATCAGCTATGTCCGGGGCCATTGCTAAGCCCCTGGGGCCCAGTACTAATGAGGCTCTTCAACAAAAGCTTGACTCTTTAACTGATGTTGTTGCTTCAATGGCTAAAACCATGCAGGAGATGAGAGGACCCAAGATGGAGTTGGCAAACCGTAGAGAGGATGTTCCATGGATGAGACCCCGGAAATAGCCGACATGGAGAGGACGACCCCGCGACCGCTACCAACCGGATGGACAGCCCATTTGCCGCCGTTGCCAGCAGCCAGGCCACTTTGCACGAGATTGTGATTTAAACGGGAATCCCCTGGGAATGCGGGCCGCTTCACAGGAATGAACTTTCAAGGCCCAACACCCTGGCACGACAGGTACATCGGAGGACGACCCATTATCCCTATCGTGCTGGACGGAATGCCCCTCAACGCTTTGCTGGACACAGATTCCCAGATTTCATCTATACCGTATATCCTTTATAAGAGGTACTGGGCTGATGCAGATATTGATAAAGGGCCCTCTGATGTTGAACTAGATATATGGGCCAGTAATGGTAAGTTGGTACCGAAACTAGGATTCAGGGAGATGACCATAAAGATTGGTAAACTAGAATTGAAGAAACAGGGTATAATTGTTGTTGATGTTGACCGGCGGAACTGTGAACCAACTGTATTGATAGGAATGAATGTGTTAGAGAACTGCTTTGCCGAAGTTATTTCTGTCTTACAGCAAATTGCTGAAACTGCCCAATCCCACCAGCAGAGAGGTCTCCGGAGGGAAATAAAAGTATTGATGTTAAGGCAACAGGTAGAAGTTGCAGGTGGAGAAATCGGCAGTGTGAGTGTAAGTGATCCAACGTCTATTGTAATCCCACCAAAAACAGAAATGCTGGTATGGTGTAGAGCAGCCATTGGTACTAAGGGACGAGATTATCAAGCCTTAATAGAACCAGTGTACACCGACAGCAGGCTCACTATACTCACAGCACGAGGGGTAGTCGAGGTACACCAGGGACGAGTGCCGGTACGACTTTTGAACTGTGGAGAGGAAGAGGTCACTTTGCCAAGGTATGCTACAGTGGCAAAGCTATATACTGTTGACAACAATGCCATCACAACCATTGAGCCCTTAGAACCAACCTGTCAGGTGGAAGTCAACGGCTCAGATGGAGAATTGGAGGATTGGTGCCAACAGCTACACGTGGGCATAAATTCAACACCTACCCATCAAAAACAAGGGGTGTATAGGCTAGTGACGGAATATGAACAAGTCTTCAGTAAACACCCATTGGACTTCGGACGGATAGAAGGGGTAGAACACACAATCCCCACCGGTGACCATCCCCCAATAAAAGAAAGATATAGACCCATACCGCCCGCTCACTATCAATGTGCAAAAGATATGCTGAGGGAGATGAAACAGGCCGGGGTAATAAGAGACAGCTGTAGCCCCTGGGCGGCCCCTCTAGTGATTGTCAAAAAAAAGGACGGAACCATGAGAATGTGCGTAGACTACCGGCGGATTAATAACATCACCCATAAAGATGCCTACCCCTTGCCTAGGATAGAAGAGTCCTTGACTGCTTTGAAATCTGCTAATTACTTTTCCACCTTAGACTTAACAAGCGGGTATTGGCAAGTCCCTGTGGCTGAGAGAGATAAGGAAAAGACGGCATTCACCACACCAATGGGTCTATGTGAATTTAATCGCATGCCATTCGGACTCTGCAACGCATCCGGTACCTTCCAGCGGCTGATGGAATGCTGCCTCGGACACAAGAACTTCGAGACCGTCCTCCTGTACCTAGATGATGTGATCGTCTACTCAAAGACTTACGAACAACACTTAAAAGACCTGGCAGAAGTGTTCGAAGCCTTATCCAGGTATGGCATGAAAATCAAGCCATCCAAATGTCACCTTCTCAAGCCAAAGGTACAGTACCTGGGACACATCGTGAGTTCGGAGGGAGTAGCACCGGATCCCGAGAAAATAAGCGCCATAAGGGATTGGCCAAGACCTACCAACGCAAAAGAAGTGAGGCAATTCCTCGGATTGGTGGGTTACTATCGCAGATTTATAAAAGGATTTACCAAGTTGGCAGCACCCTTGCAAGACGCCTTGGTAGGGCAGACGAAGAAACCTTCAAACCGAAACCCTCCTTTTCAGTGGAACGACGAAAGGGAAGACTCCTTTGAACAACTAAAGAAGGCACTAACCGGAGAAGAGGTTCTGGCATACCCAGATTACCATCAACCTTTCATCCTCTACACCGATGCCAGCAATGTGGGACTAGGAGCGGTGCTGTCACAAAAGCAAGAAGGTCGGGAGAAAGTCATCGCCTTTGCAAGTAGAAAGCTCCGGCCAACTGAAAGAAATTCAAAAAATTACAGCTCCTTCAAATTGGAACTACTGGCAGTAGTTTGGGCTGTGACTGAACGTTTCAAACACTATCTGGCCGCTGCAGAATTTATTGTCTATACTGACAACAATCCGTTGACCCATCTGGACACAGCCAAATTAGGTGCGTTAGAACAGCGATGGATAGCCCGGTTATCTAATTACAACTTCATAATCAAGTATCGAGCGGGTCGCAAGAATGGAAATGCCGATGCCCTATCCCGGATGCCACACTTGAGAGATGTAGAAGAAGAAACAGGGGGGCTTGAAGAAATTGAACTACCAGCCTTCCATCATCCCAAGGCAAAACATCATCAGTCAAGTACCTATCAGAAACAACAAGAGGTGAATTTTAATCTGTTAGCACACCATAGATGGGCTGACACCCAAGACAGCAATCCGGCTGTGAAGTTGGTGAAGGAACTGCTGACTGAGCAAAGTGCATATCCCAATGAGGATGCCCCAGAAGAGACGCATCAACTCTGGAAAGAGAGAGGCAAAATGTTCCTGTATCAAGGGAAGCTCTGTAGAAGGTACACCAATCCGAAAACACATGAATTGGTTTGGCAGATTATCGTGCCTAAACAAGATGTGAAGATGGTCCTCGAAGCTTACCATAATGGTGCTGGTCACTTCGGTTGGAAAAAGTTAGAAGTACTTCTAAGAGAAAGATTTTATTGGGTCGGGATGAGAAAATCAATCGAACAGTGGTGCAGAAACTGTGGCCCGTGCAACCTCAGAAGAAACGATCAAAAGAACCAAAGAGCACCACTGCATCCCATTATCACCAAACAACCACTTGAACTTGTAGCCATAGACCACGTGAAGTTGACACCAAGCCGGTCCGGCTATGTCTATGCCTTGACCATCGTGGACCATTATTCACGCTTCTTGGTAGTAGTACCCGTAAAAGATCTGACAGCAAAAACAGCGGCCAAAGCGTTCCAAACGTACTTTTGTAGACCCCATGGATATCCGGAACAGGTTCTCACCGACCAAGGTACAGCCTTTGAATCAGAGATCTTCAGAGAATTCTGTAATATGTATGGTTGCAAAAAGATCCGGACGACGGCCTATCATCCACAAACAAACGGCTTATGCGAGAAGATGAACCATATTGTAATAGACCTACTAAAGACTTTACCTGAGGCAGAAAGGAATCAATGGCCAGAGAAATTGCCTGACTTGGTGGATCTGTATAATCATGTCCCGGTGAGCTCCACCAACTGCACCCCAGCTTACCTTATGCGTGCAAGACCCGGCCAATTACCAATCGATCTAGAAATGGGAATTCTGAAACCAGACGCAGAAGTTCAAGACTCCAATTGGGATATCATACGGCAAAAGCAGTATCGCCAAGTGCAAGAGAGTGTGGAAAGAAGCCTTCAGCAAACTAGAGAAAGACAAGAGCGAACTTTCAACCAGAATGCTCTAGCGACCCCATTAAGACCGGGTGACCAAGTGCTCAAGAGAAACCGTCGAACCAATAAACTAGACAATCAGTGGGAAGCCGTACCCTACACAGTTTTACCAACAAGAATGGATAATTCTAAAATGTGTCTCATTAGCAAAAACGGAGGCTTAACATCTGTACTAGTGTCAAGAGACAATCTTAAATTATGTCCGGAAGCATTGAAAGAGCCAGAAGTTGTCCAGCCAGAACCAGAAGTTATTCAACCCATGCAGGTCCAACCAGTAAAGGAAAAAGAAGAGGAAATGTATCACACCTGTATAGGAGACTTTCCCAAAACCCTACTAACATACCATGGTGCAGTAGTGGTTCCCATGGTGGCCTTTTACCCAACACCGAACCCAATACCAGAAGTCCCAAGACAGGAAGAGGCTGACCCCGTACTACGGGAGGTTCCAGGCCAGGAAGAACAGATTCCTGATCAGAGTAATCCCATTCACGGTGGACTTGCCAACTCCATAGTCGTGGAATTATCTTTAGCAGAGCGGGCAGATACTACATCCGCAGTAGACAGTAGTACACCACATGAAGAGACACCGCTATTACGTAGATCACAGTGTAGTACCCAGGGTCAATTACCGGCCAGGTATGCGGATTACCAACTATAAAACTATAGTCATTGTTATCATTCTGCAACGTTTAAGCCCAGTACCTACAGAGACTTGTCTGTATGAACTTATTGCATATTCTTGAACTTTTTATCAGCCCGGAGGCACTAAATCAAAGCTCCGGAAAGACTGCTTTTTGAACTTTGCTTTTTGCTCTTTTTGAACTTTCTTTAGACTTTATATTGGTAACTCCGTTGGAAAAATGGAACTAAATTCCTGGACACAAAGTGCAGTGCCTTTCCTAGTACCTTCAAGGATAGAACTGTATTAATGGACGCTATTTGAAGTGACTTTTTACAGAACTTTATTTTTGTTTCCTTGAGTGGTTTTTGTAACTTTTCATTTTTAAGACTCTGTACGTATTAATTGTTATTTCAAAATGTTATCGTCCCACAGTCCCGGAGTACTGTTCTTAACTAAGGGGGAATGTGGCACCCCTAGGGGTATTTGCCACAAAAATAGTTACTGACACTAAATACAAGTACTAAGATAGCAAAACTGCACTACCACCTCCGGCCAGAAGGGGGAGCTCCAGAGACTCCCCTTGATCCATTCTGGTCTGAGAGAAAAACTGGCAGTTGGGCTAAGGAGCTGAAAGTGAGAGGTCATACAGCTGAATTTCTAACAGCCCTATGACGGTTTCCAGGCCCAAATCACCGGCCTGAGGAGAAAAGGGACGGAGAAAAAGGACATTGTGAGAACCGGGTAGCATTAATCACTACCCAGAACAGGCGCAAAGACGGATACCGGATCCGTGGCTGTATTCATTATATATAATACAGCAACCGGAAAAACGTGAGGTGATATCAGCTTCACTAGGGCCGGACGCAGCAACAGACACAGAGTTCAGCGGTACTCCTGGAGGGGGTAAGCCGATAAAAGGACTCGGGTTGCCCATCGAACCAGGACCCGGAGGGGACAGATTGGGCCAGCAGCCAGTTCACATACAGCAGCAGGGCCACACAGAAACTGCGTACAATAAGAGGCGAAGACCCCGGCAGGGTCAAAGTAACTCAGAGTTCCCATACAGACTCCGGTGACAGGACTGGATTGTAAATCCCTTTATGTTGAAGTAAACTGGTTAAACGTTTCAGTGCCTCAGACTTTCATTTGGACAATAGCTATCTATCCAGGATCAGGATCATCACCGCTGAGAGAACCTGCTGCTGATCAAGTAAGTGCCTGTTCCCTCATGATACCCCTTACACTGTGCATTGCCTGAGGCCACAGCACCGGGTCAAGCCACCCGTGACATCTCCCTCAAGAGACAGACCCCATTGGTCCGGTGCTGGGTACCCCGGTCTCCTGGGCGTCACATTTGCATTCTGCATTTGTATATAGAACCTTTATTGCATGTATACCCAGTTTTAAATTTATCTTGAAATGAGACAACAGACAGTTTTGTGAAATTTTTATTACTATATTTTTTAAAATTAAATTTTTTTGTTTGGAAATTCGGAGCTACACTGCTCTTTATTTGAAATACTAGTACAGTATGAACAACAACAAAAATGCAGAACACATCACACAACAGTTATACACACGCAAAACACATGTTACATCACAGCTATTCAAAATACCAGCACAGTATGAAAAAAAAAAATTATAAACAGGGCAGGTAGACGCACACACGCACACACCTCATACTGGATGCCAGTACTCACATGGCTGTCTCAGGCAGGGTCTGGCTGGCAGGGCCTCTCTGGCTGGCAGGGCCTTGCTTGCAGGGTCTCTCTGGCTGGCAGTCTCTCTGGCTGGCAGGGTCTTGCTGGCAGGGTCTTGCTGGCAGGGCCTCTCTGGCTGGCATGGCCTTGCTTGCAGGGTCTCTCTGGCTGGCAGTCTCTCTGGCTGGCAGGGTCTCTCTGGCTGGCTGGCACATTTGGGAATGACCTGTCCTCTTTATATAGTTTTGGGGTTGTCTGGGCAAAGTATGAGCATGCTCAATTAAAAAAGCGGATTAGGGAGATGGATCTGCCAAAAAGCGGATCGCGACGGATCCGTCGCCTATAGGCGCCCATTCTTAAAAGTGGCGGACGCGACGGATCCGCCGCGGTCCGCCTTTTCGGCGGCGACAAAAAACATTACAAAGTCCGTCAATGTCTAGACAACGTCCTCCAAATCTCGACGGATCCGTCGCATGGCGGATGGAACGGACGACCATCCGCCACAATCCGTCGCTAATGCAAGTCAATGGGAAAATAGCGGATCCGCCCAAAAAAATGGCGGATCCGCTATTTGAGGAAAATGGTGGTTTTTGACTGACGCCAAAAGACTGAAGTGTGAAAGAGGCCTTAGAAGGACTATTACTGCGATGGTTCAGCATCAGCACCAATATCAACACTATAGGACTCTGAATAGTTAAAATGTGCACACACAGGCCTGAATAACTGTTATCTCCCTCTAATCAGAACTGTCCCTGAGCTGTGCAATGGCATCAGTAAGTCGAACCTGTTTGTTCATAACCTCTGATCAGGTAAAGAGGGCCAGAAAATCACAGAAAGATGGCTACGGCATTACAGTGACTGGCAGGCAATCCTCGCATGTGTATTGGCTATGTAACAGGCGCCAAACATGGGATGCGGGGATCCAAACTTCAAACCTGAGCACAAGCTAATGCGCGATGATTAATGAGCACATCCGAGCATCCAGATGCTCCAGTGATATCCGAGTGTCACCGAGCATGCTCGCTCATCCCTAGTTGTTACCATAGGAATTCTCCTGGGATTATAATTGTCACTGTTTTTACCAAGTAGGAAATTCCCATCCTTTTCCTTGACTCTATTCTCACATTTATCTAATATAGTCTTGGGATATTTCCTATCTTTAAATTTATTTGTTATTTTGTCAAATTGTTTGTATTTCAGATTCATCACTAATTATTCTCCTAAGTCTAAAATATTGGCTATAAGGTAGAGATTCCACTAATCTTCTAGGGTGGTGACTTTCAAATTTAAGAATGTTATTTCTATCCGTCGGTTTAGTATATAATGTTGCAGATAGTATACTGTCTCTTTGTTGAACCAATATATCTAAAAATTGAGATTCAAATTTTGAACGGACTAGGGTAAACTTGATATCCTCATCCATCCGATTCCAAAAAATGCAGAAGTCTAATAGATCAGAGAGTGATCCCTTCCACAGTAGGAAGATGTTATCTATGTATCTCCACCAATATCGGATAGAGCATACATCACTAGAGTGATAGGATTTTCAAAAAATAAAAACTTTAATAAATTATCATAAATGGTCCCGTTAAATCTAGCTTCCTCTAAAACAATTTAGATTTTTTCAAAATTTCAAAATGTGAATCACCCTTAAGTTTATAAAACACCTCTTGGATAAGTTCACCACGAGGTCTGGTCTCTCCGTCTTGTCGCCATCTGTTTTGGCTGCAATGTTTTGATTTTCTGATGCTTGTCTTTTTTGTTTTCGGTGGTGCCACTTCCAGCCTCTCCATTTTTGCTTGTGCTGTTCTTTTGATGATCCAAAAGACCATCTAAAAAATTATTGTCATTAGAAGATGTCAAATAGTTTTTGCTTTTCTTTTCTTTGTTTTCTACATGCACCACCTCCAATGTTCAGGATAAAACACATTTTCTATGTAAAATTAATGAGGTTATACCAGATAAACAGATTATCCTTGCTTCATTTGATGTGGTGTTCTTGAACACCTCAATTAACCATGACAGAGGTCTCAAAGCGGTATATTGAAAATTATCTGAAAGAAGTTATACAACTGACTGTAAAAAGTTCATAGTACATTATCTTAAACTAGTATTAAGAAATAATTTTATATTTTCTGTTTGGAAATAGCTTTTGAAAACAAAAATGTGGAACTGCAATGGGCACCAACATTGCGCCTACTTATGCAAATCTGATAATGTTACTGGAGGAGGATCTCATCTATGTATCCCAATTTGGGCATGTACTGAGATGGTGGAGATACATAGATGACATCTTCTTCTTGTGGATGGGATCCATCTGGGATCTATTAGACTTTGCATTTTTTTTAATGGAATGGATGAGAATATCAAGTTTACCCTAGTCCATTCAGAATTGGATGTATTGGTTCAAGAAACAAACAGTATACTATCTACAACACTATATACTAAAGCGACAGATAAAAATAACATTCTTAAATTTGAAAGTCACCACTCTAGAAGATTGATAAATTCTCTACCTTATAGCTAATATTTTAGAGTTATGAGAATAATTAGTGATTATTCTGCAATACAAACAGAATTTGACAAATTAACAAATATATTTAAAGATAGGATTTATCCCAATACTATATTAGATAAATGTGAGAATAGAGCCAAGGGAATGGATCAGAATTTCCTACTTGGTAAGAATAGAAATAGTCGTAATCCCAGAAGGAGAATTCTTATGGTAACAGCATATTGTGAAGAAAGCAATGAGATTACTAAAATTGTTATAAAACATTGGCCGATGCTAGGGAAATGCTTGCCTGAAACTGAAAAATGTAGTACTCCACTTCTATTTTCCCCAGAAAAAGAGCGAATAATCTAAAAAATACATTAGTACATTCAGATATTGGATCCTTTAGATCCTCAACACAAAACACATTTACTGGACATAAATGTATGGGCAGTTTTCCATGTCTTGGGTGTATAATTTCTGCTCTTATGTTGAAAAGTGAATGTAACGCTGAGACTTTTCATGGACAAGCCGTGAGTCAGGAGAGTCAAGGAGTCAGAGGTCAAAAGCCAGGAGGGTTCGTCATAAACAGTAGGTAGAGACAAAGACGTAGTCAGGTAACGGTCCAATGTCAAAATAACAGGAGGATAGCGGATCAGAACAGAAAGGGTTAAGCAGACGGATGGTCAGAACAAAGTTCAAGGTCAGGCAATGAAAGATCAGCAAATAGAACACAAGGCACAGAGAGACAAACCACACTTAGCTAAATGTTCGTCTGGCAGAAGTCTGGGATTAACAGCCAAGCTAAGTAGCAAAGCAATTACCTGGAACAATGAAACCTACAAGAGAAAAAGTAAGCAAAAACCCTGATGTAACTAAGTAAAAAAACAAAAGTGCATTTAAATAACAGAGTTTTTAGTAATACTGTTTATTGATCAAAAAATAGCACAAAAGCCATCCCACCGCGTCAAGGTAACTCTGAGCGGGACAGTCCTACACTGTCTAATATTAAAACCTTACCATCTGCCCTTATTCACACTGAGGTCAACATTGACACATGGTAAGGTTTTAATATTAGACAGTGTAGGACTGTCCTGATCAGAGTTACCTTGACGCGGTGGGATGGCTTTTGTGCTATTTTTTGATCAAAAAACAGTATTACTAAAAACTCTGTGATATTTAAATGCACTTTTGCTTTTTTACTTAGTTACATCAGGGTTTTTGCTTACTTTTTCTCTTGTAGGTTTTAATGTTTTGTGGCCAATGTGAACATGCGTTTAACTTTTGCATGTGTACCAACTCAAGTTAAGCTCAATTTTTGTGCTTTTTTCTTTGTATTGTTGCATTCTGTGCAAACCAGGGTGTGTGTTATGGACCTGGTGGTTAGGAGCACCCGAAATGACCTGATAGTTAAACGATACAGGACAAGCTCTGGGAAGTGGGAACTCTGCTGACCGCAACCCCTAATCCTATCACACACACTAGAAATAGCCGTGGAGCGTACCTAACACGGCCTAGACGCCTCGCCACAGCCTAAGAGCTAGCTAGCCCTAGAGATAGAAAATAAAGCCTACCTTGCCTCAGAGAAATTCCCCAAAGGAAAAGCAGCCCCCCACAAATATTAACTGTGAGTTAAGATGAAAGTCACAAACACAGAAATGAAACAGGTTTCAGCAAATTGAGGCCAGACTTACTAAACAGACAGAGGATAGGAAAGGTATCTTTGCAGTCAGCACAAAAACTACAAAAGACCACGCAGAGTGTGCAAAAAGACCCCCGCACCGACTCACGGTGCGGAGGTGCCACTCTGCATCCCAGAGCTTCCAGCTAGCGAGGCAAAATCATGAAAGCAAGCTGGACAGAAAACAATGAACAGAAAATCAACTAGCAGGGACTTAGCTTCTGCTGGAATAGACAGGTCACCAGAAAGATCCAAGAGCGAACTGAACCAGTACAGGAACATTGACAGCTGGCCAGGAGTAACGATCAGAGTGGAGTTAAATAGAGCAGCCAGCCTAAGAATAACCTAGATCACCTGTGGAAGGAACCTCAGAACCAGCAGCTCCACTCACAGCCACCAGAGGGAGTCCATGGACAGAACTCGCCGAAGTACCATTCATGACCACAGGAGGGAGTTCGATAACAGAATTCACAACAGTACCCCCCCTTGAGGAGGGGTCACCGAACCCTCACCAGAACCCCCAGGCCGATCAGGACGAACCAAATGAAAGGCACAAACCAGATTGGCAGCATGAACATCAGAGGCAACAACCCAGGAATTATCTTCCTGACCATAAACCCTTCCACTTGACCAGGTACTGGAGTTTCCGTCTCGAAATACGAGAATCTAAAATCTTCTCCACCACATACTCCAACTCCCCCTCAACCAACACCGGGGCAGAAGGGTCAACGGAAGGAACCATAGGCGCCACATATCTCCGCAACAACGACCTATGGAACACATTATGGATGGCAAAAGAAGATGGAAGGGCCAAACGAAATGACACATGATTGAGAACTTCAGAAATCTTATAAGGGCCAATGAAACGAGGCTTAAACTTAGGAGAGGAAACCTTCATAGGAACATAACGAGACGACAACCAAACCAAATCCCCAACACAAAGTCGGGGTCCAACACAGCGACGGCGGTTAGCGAAACGTTGAGCCTTCTCCTGGGACAATGTCAAATTGTCCACTACGTGAGTCCAAATTTGATGCAACCTGTCCACCACAGAATCAACACCAGGACAGTCTGAAGGCTCAACCTGCCCTGAAGAAAAACAAGGATGGAAACCAGAATTACAGAAAAAAGGCGAAACCAAAGTAGCCGAGCTGGCCCGATTATTAAGGGCGAACTCAGCCAAAGGCAAGAAGGACACCCAATCATCCTGATCAGCAGAAACAAAACACCTCAGATATGTTTCCAAAGTTTGATTGGTTCGTTAGTTTTGGCCATTTGAATGAGGATGGAAAGCCGAAGAAAAAGACAAATCAATGCCCATCTTAGCACAAAAGGACCGCCAAAACCTCGAAACAAACTGGGAACCTCTGTCCGAGACGATGTTCTCCGGAATGTCATGCAAACGAACCACATGCTGGAAAAATAATGGCACCAAATCGGAGGAGGAAGGCAATTTAGACAAGGGTACCAAATGGACCATCTTAGAGAAGCGATCACAAACCACCCAGATGACCGATATCCTTTGAGAGACAGGGAGATCTGAAATAAAATCCATTGAAATATGCATCCAGGGCCTCTTCGGGACCGGCAAGGGCAAAAGCAACCCACTGGCACGAGAACAGCAGGGCTTAGCCCGAGCACAAATCCCACAGGACTGCACAAAAGAACGCACATCCCGTGACAAGGAAGGCCACCAAAAGGATCTAGCCACCAAATCTCTGGTACCAAAGATTCCAGGATGACCAGCTAACACCGAACAATGAACCTCAGAGATAACTCTACTAGTCCATCTATCAGGATTCAGGGACAAACAGTTTCTCCGCTGGACAACGGTCAGGTCTATCAGCCTGAAACTTCTGCAGCACCCGCCGCAAATCAGGAGAGATTGCAGACAAAATTACCCCCTCTTAGAGAATACCAGCCGGCTCAGGAACATCCGGAGAGTCAGACACAAAGCTCCTTGAAAGGGCATCAGCCTTCACTTTCTTAGAGCCCGGAAGGTATGAAACCACAAAATCGAAACGGGAGAAAAACAGCGACCATCGAGCCTGTCTAGGATTCAACCGTTTGGCAGACTCGAGATAAGTCAAATTCTTGTGATCCGTCAAGACCACCACGCGATGCTTGGCTCCTTCAAGCCAATGACGCCACTCCTCGAATGCCCACTTCATAGCCAACAACTCTCGATTGCCAACATCATAATTGCACTCAGCAGGCGAGAACTTTCTAGAAAAGAAAGCACATGGTTTCATCACCGAGCCATCAGAACTTCTTTGAGACAAAACAGCCCCTGCTCCAATCTCAGAAGCATCAACCTCGACATGAAACGGGAGCGAAACAACTGGCTGACACAACACAGGGGCAGTAGAAAAACGACGCTTCAACTCCTGAAAAGCCTCAACGGCCGCAGAGGACCAATTGACCACATCAGCACCCTTCTTGGTCAAATCAGTCAACGGTTTAACAACACTAGAAAAATTAGCGATGAAGCGACGGTAAAAATTAGCAAAGCCCAGGAACTTCTGCAGGCTCTTCACAGATGTAGGCTGAGTCCAATCATAAATGGCCTGAACTTTAACAGAGTCCATCTCGATAGTAGAAGGGGAAAAAATGAAACCCAAAAATGAAACCTTCTGAACCCCAAAGAGACATTTAGACCCCTTCACAAACAAGGAATTGGCACGAAGGACCTGGAACACCATTCTGACCTGCTTCACATGAGACTGCCAATCATCCGAAAAGACCAAAATTTCATCCAAATATACAATCATGAATCTATCCAGGTACTTTCGGAAGATGTCATGCATAAAGGACTGAAACACAGATGGAGCATTAGAAAGCCCGAATGGCATCACCAGGTACTCAAAATGGCCCTCGGGCGTATTAAATGCTGTTTTCCATTCATCGCCCTGTTTAATACGCACAAGATTATACGCCCCTCGAAGATCTATCTTGGTGAACCAACTAGCCCCCTTAATCCGAGCAAACAAATCAGTAGCGGCAAAGGGTACTGAAATTTGACTGTGATCTTATTAAGAAGGCGGTAATCAACACAAGGTCTCAAAGAACCATCCTTCTTGGCCACAAAAAAGAACCCTGCTCCCAACGGTGATGACGACGGGCGAATATGCCCTTTCTCCAAGGACTCCTTTATATAACTCCGCATAGCGGCGTGTTCTGGTACAGATAAATTGAACAGTCGACCCTTAGGAAACTTACTACCAGGAATCAAATTAATAGCACAATCACAATCCCTATGAGGAGGTAGGGCACTGGATTTGGGCTCATCAAATACATCCCGGTAATCCGACAAAAACTCAGGGACTTCAGAAGGAGTGGAAGACGAAATTGACAGCAATGGAATATCACCATGTACCCCTTGACAACCCCAGCTGGACACAGACATTGATTTCCAATCCAATACTGGGTTGTGGACCTGTAGCCATGGCAACCCCAAAACGACCACATCATGCAGATTATGCAACACCAAAAAGCGAATATCCTCCTGATGTGCAGGAGCCATGCACATGGTCAAATGAGTCCAGTACTGAGGCTTATTCTTGGCCAAAGGCGTAGCATCAATTCCTCTCAATGGAATAGGATACTGCAAGGGCTCCAAGAAAAAACCACAGTGCCTGGCAAACTCTAAGTCCATCAAATTCAGGGCAGCGCCTGAATCCACAAATGCCATAACAGAATAGGACGACAAAGAGCAAATCAGAGTAACGGACAAAAGAAATTTAGACTGTACAGTACCAATGGTGGCGGACCTAGCGAACCGCTTAGTGCGCTTAGGACAATTGGAAATAGCATGAGTGGAGTCACCACAGTAAAAACACAGCCCATTCTGACGTCTGTGTTCCTGCCGTTCAGCACTGGTCAAAGTCCTATCGCATTGCATGGGCTCAGGCCTATGCTCAGATAATACCGCCAAATGGTGCACAGCTTTGCGCTCACGCAAGCGCCGATCGATCTGAATGGCCAAGAACATAGACTCATTCAGACCCGCAGGCGTGGGAAATCCCACCATAGCATCCTTAAGGGCTTCCGAAAGACCCTTTCTGAAAATTGCCGCCAGGGCACACTCATTCCACTGAGTAAGCACAGACCACTTTCTAAACTTCTGACAATATACCTCCGCTTCATCCTGACCCTGACACAAAGCCAGCAAGATTTTCTCTGCCTGATCCACTAAATTTGGTTCATCATAAAGCAATCCAAGCGCCAGAAAAAACGCATCTACATCATGCAATGCAGGATCTCCTGGCGGTAGGGAAAATGCCCAGTCTTGAGGGTCGCCACGCAAGAAGGAAATAATAATTTTCACTTGTTGAACGGAGTCACCAGAGGAGCGGGGTTTCAAAGCAAGTGTAACAACTCTGCTGGCATCACAGCATGGCCTCACATCTCTCACACAATCTTACCCACTGCTCCAGGCCATGATGTGCTTTCTCTTTAATGCCAGCTCCATGTTCTGTGTCTTTGCTTTCTGCATGCCTCATGGCTATGTGTATAGGGGGCCGGCGCCTGAACTCTCTGGTTCTTATAGGAATCAGGTGCACCTGTCCAATCAGTTCCTGACCAATTACCAAGAGGCCTCCTGTATATAGTGCTGCTCCACCCTGTGGTCTGGGCCTGTGCAATGTGTTAGCTCAGTTAGTGTTTAGCTGCTGAGTTTGCCTGGCCTTGCTCTGATTTACTCCCTCTGAGGTTTTCTCTGTGCTTTTGCCTTGTTCTTGTAGTCCGCCCTCCAGGAGGCAGAATATCCTGGTCCCTGTGTCTTTGTCCCTGTGTCTTGTTCTATTGCCTTGTCTGTACTTTGTCTTTTCTCGGTCTCCTTGTCTGTGGCTTCCTTCCCTGCTTTCTTTCCTTGTATTTTCTGTCTGCTTACTCCGCACTCTTGCGGCTCTGCACTCAGACCTTGCTTCACACTCTCAGGCTTTGCTCTGTGGCTCCGCTCTTTGCGGTACTATCTGGCTCCGCCTCCTGTGTTTCTGCACTTGGCTCCGTCTCTGCTCTTGGCTCCGCCTTCAGCGTATCTGCTCTTGGCTCCGCCTCCAGCATCTCTGCTCTTGGCTCCGCCTCCATCGTCTCCGCTCTTGGCTCCGCCTCCAGCGTCTCCGCTCTTGGCTCCGCCTCCAGCGTCTCTGCTCTTGGCTCTGCCTCCAGCGTCTCCGCTCTTGGCTCCGCCTCTTGCGGCTCCGTCCTTGGCTCTGCCTTCTCCTTCTCTTCTCTTAGTTCCACCTTCTACTTGTTACTTGGTCCTCCTGTGTGAACAGGTCCCTACCTGTTCCTTCATTCTCCTTTCCTTCTGGCTTGTTTCCGTACCTGCATCTTCTGTGTGTACAGGTCCCTACCTGTTCCTTCATCACACTCACAATAGGACTGCACGCGGGTGTCATCAGAGTGCAGCCTGATTCATACACCACATCAACCAGTCCTGTGTATCCTGTGTTCCTGCCACTCCTGCCGTTCCTGCTGTCCAAGCCAGTCCTGTTTCCTGCCGTGTCTCTGCCAGCCCTGAGTTCTCTGCTGTGTCTCTGCCAGCCCTGTCTCAGCCGTGACAGCCTACTCGTCTGTGTTCCAGCCGTGCTCTTCTGTCAGTCCTGCTTAATGCCCGCACCAATTCAGGTGTTCCTGTCTCCCAAGTGGGATCAGCAGCCACAGCCAGACACCACCCTGGAGTAGCACCTGGCAGCTGCCTGCTGCACAAGCCTGTCCTCACCATCAGAGGCTCCAGTGAAAACCCAGGCAGCTGTCATAGTAACGCCCCTTCCAGGGTAGTCTGGTTTGTGGCACAGTGGGGCCACAAAACCCCTGAGCTCACGCCCACCAGTCAGGGCGTGAGCGTGACAGTTTGCACAGGCCATGGCCTCCGCTGTATCCCATGTCCTACCGCTCTCAGAGCATGATGAACTTTCTGTCTACCGGTATGAGCAAGCTGAAGAATTTGTTCCGCCCTGTGTCGTTCCAATTGAGGAGACCTTGGGCCCAATCATAATTTCAAACGCTCTCTACGATCAACTCCGGGCCTATGAGGAAGAGCACAACCCAGCAGACCCACCTAGGTTCTATGGGAATCCAGAGGAATGCCAAAGCTTCCTGGAACAGTGCTTGCGCTACATCCTGCAGAATGCAGCTTGTTTTCCCTCTGACCGGATTAAGGTGGCCTACATCATGTCCTACCTAGCAGGAGATGCTTTATTATGGATTTGTCCCCTCTGGGAAGCAGGGGATCCTATCGTCATGAGTCTTGGGGCCTTCCTGGTGGCCTTCCGTAAAGTCTTTGACAAGCCTCGTCCTGCTGCTCCTGTGAAGTCTTCCCCATCTAGATCCGAGAGGCGCTCCAGACGGGCGAAACCTGTGAGGAAACCTCCACGTCAAGCCATGACCGTCTGTGATCCTCCAGTTCCTCTACCTGTTAAAGCAGCTACTCTAAGGGTCTGTTTCCACGTGCAGGAAACGCTGCGTGTCTGACGCTGCATAGAGCCGCAGCGTCAGACACGCAGCGTCCAGATGTTACAGCATAGTGGAGGGGATTTAATGAAATCCCGTCTCCACTATGCGTGGTAACACGCACGCGGCAGCCCTGCGACTCCGGACATGCTGCGCGTCTTTTCAGATCGCAGCATGTCCGTATATCTTGCGGCGATGCTGCGTCGCCGCAAGATATAGCACAGGGCGCTATGGTGGGAAGCGATGATGCCGGATGTGTGCTGTGAACACATCCGGCATCATCGCGTCCCAGAAAGGGGGCGGAGCTTACCGCAGAGCGGCTAAGCCGCTCCGACGATACCGCCGGCCATCCTGATCGTGGACACATACCCTAATAGAACCCAAAAAGACTGTCAAGAGTGGACTGGCAAAGCATCAGTCTAAGACCAGTCGTAAGAAGGGCGTACTATGTCGCTGCTGTTGTGAGGAACACCTGGAAGACCTCTGTCCAGGGGATCTAAAGCTCCAAAACCTCGGGCCAGTAGGAGAGACTGCCCTTGGTGAGAATAACTCCCTTCCGCTAAAGTCTGAGTCTGTTCCAGTGCCTTGTGGGAGCTTCGGTCCTGCAGATGTGTTAAAGCTGCTAACCAGACGGAGTCTAAGTGTGATTCCTGTTCCACTGCTCCAGAATCCTGTGAAGGTGTTTGGTGATTGCCGAGTCCTACTTATGAACAGTCTAGTGTTGAAGGGACAACTACAGCTCCAAATCGGAGCATTGTATGCGGAGAGATTTGTTTTCCACTGGTTGATCAGTCCGCCCGTCGGTCGTTCTGAACCGGATACTCCGCTGCCCGTTCCGGTCCAAAGACCCAGCGTGGTTCTGCGTTTGGAACTATCAAGTCTCCAGAAGTTTCTTGTTCCTAAACTGCTAGGTCAACCTACAGTGTTGATATCTTCTCCACCCAATCAGCTGGCTATTGAGTCACGGTGTGCTGACCTCACTGTAGTAAAGGAGACAGTGGCGTCCTCTCCGCACACCTCCAGTGTCAATACCTGTGACCAGTTCCCAGGAACATCCCTGTCACTTAAAAAAATTTCTATGAACTTTGGGAAGAAGATGCTTCCTGTAATGATGCCTTCGGATTCCATGTGGCAGGTGGATGAAGAAATTGAAGCTGAAGCTCTTGCATCTCTGTTCTTCACCAATCCGGAGGAAGAAATGGTCCAGTCTTGTCAGAGCAACTGGCTGATGGGGCTTGCTAAATGTATGTCTTCTGCTTCCAAGTGGCTACTTGCTGATAATACTAAGACAGAGACTTACTCATCCTCTAATCTTGAAGAGGAGGTCCAGTTTTTTCAGGGTACCAGGTTGAAGATGTTTCCTATATGTATGCCACCAGTTTCCATCTGGCTATCGGGCGAAGATCCCAAGACTGAAGTGTTCTCATCTCTGCTTCCTACCGGTCTAAAGGAGGAGGTCCAATTTTCTTGTGATGATGGACTGAAGTTGGATCCAGTGAAGATGTCTTCAGTGTCCAAAGAATCAGACTATGTTGTGGTCAAATCACAAGCTTCCAAGTCCCTGCTTTCTGTTGATCAGGTGAAAGAAGTCCTGTCCCTTGTGTCTTCTGAGTGGGAGGCTGATCTTACTGGACTCGAAGAGACTGGGCAACCTGAGATCTTTAATGTCTCAAATACCTCATTCTACGAGAGGAATGTTGTGATGGCTATGACTATGTGTGCTCCTATCCTTCTTCTACAGGTTGTTCTGGTGGGCTTGAAGAGGAGGGGCCGTAAAGGGGGGGGGGTACTGTAACAACTCTGCTGGCATCGCAGCATGGCCTCACATCTCTCACACAATCTTACCCACTGCTCCAGGCCATGATGTGCTTTCTCTTTAATGCCAGCTCCATGTTCTGTGTCTCTGCTCTCTGCATGCCTCATGCTATGTGTATAGGGGGCCGGCGCCTGAACTCTCTGGTTCTTATAGGAATCAGGTGCATCTGTCCAATCAGTTCCTGACCAATTACCAAGAGGCCTCCTGTATATAGTGCAGCTCTACCCTGTGCTCTGGGCCTGTGCAATGTGTTAGCTCAGTTAGTGTTTAGCTGCTGAGTTTGCCTGACCTTGCTCTGAGTTACTCCCTCTGAGCTTTTCTCTGTGCTTTTGCCTTGTTCTTGTAGTCCGCCTTCCAGGAGGCAGAATATCCTGGTCCCTGTGTCTTTGTCCCTGTGTCTTGTTCTATTGCCTTGTCTGTACTTTGTCTTTTCTCGGTCTCCTTGTCTGTGGCTTCCTTCCCTGCTTTCTTTCCTTGTATTTTCTGTCTGCTTACACTCCGCACTCTTGCGGCTCTGCACTCAGACCTTGCTTCACACTCTCAGGCTTTGCTCTGTGGCTCCGCTCTTTGCGGTACTATCTGGCTCCGCCTCCTGTGTTTCTGCACTTGGCTCCGTCTCTGCTCTTGGCTCCGCCTCCAGCGTCTCTGCTCTTGGCTCCGCCTCCAGCGTCTCCGCTCTTGGCTCCGCCTCCAGCGTCTCCGCTCTTTGCTCCGCCTCCAGCGTCTCCGCTCTTGGCTCTGCCTCCAGCGTCTCCGCTCTTGGCTCCGCCTCTTGCGGCTCCGTCCTTGGCTCTGCCTTCTCCTTCTCTTCTCTTAGTTCCACCTTCTACTTGTTACTTGGTCCTCCTGTGTGAACAGGTCCCTACCTGTTCCTTCATTCTCCTTTCCTTCTGGCTTGTTTCCGTACCTGCATCTTCTGTGTGTACAGGTCCCTACCTGTTCCTTCATCACACTCACAATAGCAATGCACTCGGGTGTCATCAGAGTGCAGCCTGATTCATACACCACATCAACCAGTCCTGTGTATCCTGTGTTCCTGCCAGTCCTGCCATTCCTGCTGTCCTAGCCAGTCCTGTTTCCTGCCGTGTCTCTGCCAGCCCTGAGTTCTCTGCCGTGTCTCTGCCAGCCCTGTCTCAGCCATGACAGCCTACTCGTCTGTGTTCCAGCCGTGCTCTTCTGTCAGTCCTGCTTAATGCCCGCACCAATCCAGGTGTTCCTGTCTCCCAAGTGGGATCAGCAGCCACAGCCAGACACCACCCTGGAGTAGCACCTGGCAGCTGCCTGCTGCACAAGCCTGTCCTCACCATCAGAGGCTCCAGTGAAAACCCAGGCAGCTGTCATAGTCACGCCCCTTCCAGGGTAGTCTGGTTTGTGGCACAGTGGGGCCACAAACCCCCCGAGCTCACGCCCACCAGTCAGGGCGCGAGCGTGACAGCAAGAAACAGTTTACAATTATTTTTGAAATTCAGGAACTTAGATCTATCCCCAGAAAACAAATCAGGAATTGGAATTCTAGGCTCTAACATCGGATTCTGAACTACAAAATCTTGAATGCTTTGTACCCTTGCAGTGAGATGATCCACACAAGAGGACAGACCTTGAATGTCCATATCTACACCTGTGTCCTGAACCACCCAGAGGTTAAGGGGAAAAGAAAGACAAAACACACTGCAGAGAAAAAAAAATGGTCTCAGAACTTCTCTTATCCCTCTATTGAGATGCATTAACACTTTGGGCCAGCTGTACTGTTATGGACCTGGTGGTTAGGAGCACCCGAAATGACCTGATGGTTAAACGATACAGGACAAGCTCTGGGAAGTGGGAACTCTGCTGACCGCAACCCCTAATCCTATCACACACACTAGAATTAGCCGTGGAGCGTACCTAACATGGCCTAGACGCCTCGTCACAGCCTAAGAGCTTGCTAGCCCTAGAGATAGAAAATAAAGCCTACCTTGCCTCAGAGAAATTCCCCAAAGGAAAAGGCAGCCCCCCACAAATATTAACTGTGAGTTAAGATGAAAGTCACAAACACAGAAATGAAACAGGTTTCAGCAAAGGGAGGCCAGACTTACTAAACAGACAGAGGATAGGAAAGGTATCTTTGCGGTCAGCACAAAAACTACAAAAGACCACGCAGAGTGTGCAAAAAGACCCCCGCACCGACTCACGGTCCGGAGGTGCCACTCTGCATCCCAGAGCTTCCAGCTAGCGAGGCAAAATCATGAAAGCAAGCTGGACAGAAAACAATGAACAGAAAATCAACTAGCAGGGACTTAGCTTCTGCTGGAATAGACAGGTCACCAGAAAGATCCAAGAGCGAACTGAACCAGTACAGGAACATTGACAGCTGGCCAGGAGTAACGATCAGAGTGGAGTTAAATAGAGCAGCCAGCCTAAGAATAACCTAGATCACCTGTGGAAGGAACCTCAGAACCAGCAGCTCCACTCACAGCCACCAGAGGGAGTCCATGGACAGAACTCGCCGAAGTACCATTCATGACCACAGGAGGGAGTTCGATAGCAGAATTCACAACAGGTGTGGCCTCCCTGTTTCTGAGCTAGGGATTGTATATAAGGCTTCCCCAGTCTGGTGTTCCCTGGTTGGGCCCAGTCTTTTTGTCTGCCCTTATTCACACTGAGGTCAACATTGACACATGGTAAGGTTTTAATATTAGACAGTGTAGGACTGTCCCGATCAGAGTTACCTTGACACGGTGGGATGGCTTTTGTGCTATTTTGTGGTCAAAAAACGGTATTACTAAAAACTCTGTTATTTAAATGCACTTTTGCTTTTTTACTTAGTTACATCAGGGTTTTTTGCTTACTTTTTCTCCTGTAGGTTTTAATGTTTTGTGGCCAATGTGAACATGTGTTTAACTTCAGCATCTAAACCAACTCAAGTTAAGCTCAATTTTTGTGTTTTTTTTTCTTTGTATTGTTGCATTCTGTGTTTCTGATCTAGGGATTGTATATAAGGCTTCCCCAGTCTGGTGTTCCCTGGTTGGGCCCAGTCCGTTTGTCTGCCTTTATTCACACTGAGGTTAACATTGACACATGGTAAGGTTTTAATATTAGACAGTGTAGGACTGTCCCGATCAGATTTACCTTGATGCGGTGGGATGGCTTTTGTGCTTTTTTTTTAATCAAAAAACATTATTACTAAAAACTCTGTGTTATTTAAATGCACTTTTGCGCTTTTACTTAGTTACATCAGGGTTTTTGCTTACTTTTTCTCTTGTAGGTTTTAATGTTTTTTGGCCAATGTGAACATGCGTTTAACTTCTGTATGTGTACCAACTCAAGTTAAGCTCAATTTTTGTGTTTTTTTTTTTTTACCTGGGACAATGAGACAATGAACACCTGGAGACAGCCAGCACCTACCAGTCTCAAATTGGAGGTCTGAGCTGTCAATCAAAACACCGACAGCTCAAAACACCCATGCACCAGACTGGATGACTGAGCTGTCAATCAAAGTACTGACAGCTTAAGCATGCCCCTGTACCAGATTGGACGGCTGAAACATCAGTAACTGCACCTGACACACACTGAGGGGTGGAATCATGACAGTATATCTTTTAAACATCTGATTTCCCCCCAAATTATGATATTAAATTTTATTTGACATATAACAGTGAATATGTTGTTCATGTTTTCCAGTGCCTATGTCAATAAATTTATGTGTTGGAAACTACTAAAAACTAGAATTAATCATCACCGATATACAATCAGAATAAAAGAAAATGGATTTCCCAGTATCCAAGCACTTTACGGAAATGGGGCATAAAGAGATAAACCTAAGGTTCTGCATAATTGATCATGTCAATATGCCTAGAAGGGGGTGGGGGGGTAGGGAAAGAATTAAAAAAGAAAGAATTAGAATGGATCTATCTATTATCTATTATCTATCTATTATCTATATATTTTCTATCTATCTATTTATTATCTATTATATCTATCTATCCATTATCTAAAAACAAAAACGAAAAAACAGCCCCTGAAAAAAAGTTGGGTGCAAGTACATACCAATTTTTATAATAGAAAAAATAAGGAAGCAGCACACCATTTCTTTAGTGCAAAAAGACTATTTGATGGCCCATTTGTGCGACGTTTCGGCTCTATGTGTGATCCTTCTTCAAGCATGGTGTGCTGCTTCTTTATTATTTCTATCTATTCTATCTATCTATCTATTATCTATCTATTATCTATCTATCTATCTATCTATCTATCTATCTATTATCTATCTATTATCTATCTATCTATCTATCTATCTATCTATCTATCTATCTATCTATTATCTATCTATCATCTATCTATCTATCTATCTATCTATCTATCTATCTATCTATCTATCTATCTATCATCTATCTATCTATTATCTATCTATTATCTATAATCTAGCTATCATCTATCTATCTATTATCTATCTATCTATCTATCATCTATCTATCTATCTATCTATATTTCTATCTATTATCTATCTATTATCTATAATCTATCTATCATCTATCTATCTATCTATCATCTATCTATCTATTATCTATCTATTATCTATAATCTATCTATCATCTATCTATCTATCTATCTATCATCTATCTATCTATCTATCTATCTATCTATCTATCTATCTATCATCTATTTATCTATCTATCTATCTATCATCTATCTATTATCTATAATCTATCTATCATCTATCTATCTATTATCTATCTATTATTTATCTGTTATCTGTCTATTGTCTATTATCTATCTATCATCTATCTATCATCTATCTATAAATCAATCATTATTATCTATAATCTATCATCTATCTATTATCTATCTATTATCTATCATTTATCTATAAATCAATCATCTATTATCTATAATCTATCATCTATCTATTATCTATCTATTATCTTTCTATTATCTATCTATCTATTATCTATTATCTATCTATCTATCTATCTATCTATCTATCTATTATCTATCATCTATCTATTATCTATCTATCTACCTATTATCTATCTATCTATCTATCTATTATCTATCTATCTATTATCTATCTATCTATTATCTATTATCTATCTATCTATCTATCTATCTATCTATCTATCTATCTATTATCTATCTATCTATTATCTATCTATTATCTATCTATCTATCTATCTATTATCTATCTATCATCTATCTATAAATCAATCATCTATTATCTATAATCTATCATCTACAGTGGGGCAAAAAAGTATTTAGTCAGTCAGCAATAGTGCAAGTTCCACCACTTAAAAAGATGAGAGGCGTCTGTAATTTACATCATAGGTAGACCTCAACTATGGGAGACAAACTGAGAAAAAAAAATCCAGAAAATCACATTGTCTGTTTTTTTAACATTTTATTTGCATATTATGGTGGAAAATAAGTATTTGGTCAGAAACAAAATTTCATCTCAATACTTTGTAATATATCCTTTGTTGGCAATGACAGAGGTCAAACGTTTTCTGTAAGTCTTCACAAGGTTGCCACACACTGTTGTTGGTATGTTGGCCCATTCCTCCATGCAGATCTCCTCTAGAGCAGTGATGTTTTTGGCTTTTCACTTGGCAACACGGACTTTCAACTCCCTCCAAAGGTTTTCTATAGGGTTGAGATCTGGAGACTGGCTAGGCCACTCCAGGACCTTGAAATGCTTCTTACGAAGCCACTCCTTCGTTGCCCTGGCGGTGTGCTTTGGATCATTGTCATGTTGAAAGACCCAGCCACGTTTCATCTTCAATGCCCTTGCTGATGGAAGGAGGTTTGCACTCAAAATCTCACGATACATGGCCCCATTCATTCTTTCATGTACCCGGATCAGTCGTCCTGGCCCCTTTGCAGAGAAACAGCCCCAAAGCATGATGTTTCCACCACCATGCTTTACAGTAGGTATGGTATTTGATGGATGCAACTCAGTATTCTTTTTCCTCCAAACACGACAAGTTGTGTTTCTACCAAACAGTTCCAGTTTGGTTTCATCAGACCATAGGACATTCTCCCAAAACTCCTCTGGATCATCCAAATGCTCTCTAGCAAACTTCAGACGGGCCCGGACATGTACTGGCTTAAGCAGTGGGACACGTCTGGCACTGCAGGATCTGAGTCCATGGTGGCGTAGTGTGTTACTTATGGTAGGCCTTGTTACATTGGTCCCAGCTCTCTGCAGTTCATTCACTAGGTCCCCCCGCGTGGTTCTGGGATTTTTGCTCACCGTTCTTGTGATCATTCTGACCCCACGGGGTGGGATTTTGCGTGGAGCCCCAGATCGAGGGAGATTATCAGTGGTCTTGTATGTCTTCCATTTTCTAATTATTGCTCCCACTGTTGATTTCTTCACTCCAAGCTGGTTGGCTATTGCAGATTCAGTCTTCCCAGCCTGGTGCAGGGCTACAATTTTGTTTCTGGTGTCCTTTGACAGCTCTTTGGTCTTCACCATAGTGGAGTTTGGAGTCAGACTGTTTGAGGGTGTGCACAGGTGTTTTTTTATACTGATAACAAGTTTAAACAGGAGCCATTACTACAGGTAATGAGTGGAGGAAAGAGGAGACTCTTAAAGAAGAAGTTACAGGTCTGTGAGAGCCAGAAATCTTGATTGTTTGTTTCTGACCAAATACTTATTTTACACCATAATATGCAAAAAAAATGATAAAAAAACAGACAATGTTATTTTCTGGATTTTTTCTTCTCAGTTTGTCTCCCATAGTTGAGGTCTACCTATGATGTAAATTACAGACGCCTCTCATCTTTTTAAGTGGTGGAACTTGCACTATTGCTGACTGACTAAATACTTTTTTGCCCCACTGTATCTAATTATCTTTCTATTATCCATCTATTATCTATCTATCTATCTATCTATCTATCTATCTATCTATCTATCTATCTATCTATCTATCTATCTATCTATCTATCTATCTATCTATCCATCATCTATCTATAAATCAATCATCTATTATCTATCTATCTATTATTTATCTGTTATCTATTGTCTACTAAAGTCAGAAAACTCAGAGAATCCCATATTACCGCTTTTTCTCTTTTTTATAAGCAAACAGCAGATTTTGGTGCAGTTTTTTTTGTAAACCCCCAAAATCATTGTAGCTTTACTCCAACTTTCAGTTCTTTCCTGCAGTATCCGACAGCAGCTTTATTTTTGCAGAAATAATATCGATGTTTTTGTACTCCAGATACTTTCAGACTGATTTATCAATTGCAGATTTTTAAAAATGTCTCAGTTGACGTAAAAATGAAAAAGCTGACGATACACACCAGATAACTGTTGGTTGAACGTTCTTTTATCAGACAGTTGTCTCTCCCATTCCTCCGTTCTGGAAAGCCCCTGCCCGACCGACCCCGCTGGCATCAGCTCATCTTCTCTGAGAAAAAAGGATGATGAAACTCCCACTGCTTGATCCTGCTACCCCCCAATATCATCTGTTGGGGAAGAATCGGGGATCCCCAATATGCATCAGATGTCCTCCGGTCTGGCCAAAATCAGCAGCAATGGCCAACTCATCTAATGTCTATGATGACTTTCATGGTTCCAGAAAGAAGCATTTTTTTTTCAATATGCGCTAACTATAGCAAACATCGTGGAAAAGTTTGTAAATTTGGTGCAAAACCCGAGGTCCTCAGGCAGCAGCTGATTCTTTCTACAAAGTTTTGTTCCACTTCCTAGAAGCGGACAGATGGCAGCATCTAGCATTACACAACTCTCTGATGTCTTATCATCTTATAAACCCACTAATTTGTCCCTGGGAGGATTATAAAAGTAATTCCTCTACGTGTGTGCTGATGAGAGTGCGAGGGTCCGCCGCTGCCGACACCCAATGAGGAGGGGGATCAGGAAATGTTACCTAGTGAAACTTCTAAATTAAAGTGGAAACATCCCGCCTACAATATCCTCAGCAACTAGAGAAAAATAGGATTTGTGGATACAAAAAGTCTACACACCCCTGATAAAATATCAAGTTTTTGTCATCTAAAAAAAAAAATCATATGAAGAATTATAATTTCAGAATTTTTTCCAACATTAATGTTGCCAATATAATCTACACAAATTAGCTGAAAAATAAAAATCTTTTCAAGCTGAAAAATGAAAAGGTAAAATAATGTGGTTGCATAAATCTTGCACACCATTATACTAATACTTTGTTGGGTTGGAGTCTATCACACAGCACATTTAGAATTGGCAATATTTACCTGCTGTTTCCTGCAGTAGCTCCACATCTGTTAGATTTTGGGGGCATCTCCAGTATACAGCCCACTCTTCAGGTCACAGATAGTTACTTGGATTCAGGTCTTGGCTTGGGCTGAGCTGTTCCAAAACTCTGAGCTTCTTCTTGCTGCTTCGTTCTTTTTTTTTTTTATTTGGAGGTATCTGTTGGGTCGTTTTCGAGATGAAAGGTGAAATTCATCTTTTATTAGAAGTTTTGTTACAAAATTGACTGATATTTGGAACGGTCTATAATTCTCTCCACCTTATCTAAAGCCCCGGTTTCAGCTTCCAAAAAGTAGCCCCAAAGCACATTGCTGCTTCCACCATGCCTCACTGTGGGCATGGTGATCTTCTGGAGACTCAGAGTTTTGGCTTTGCAACTTTTTAAATTATGGCCAAAAAGTTCTTCCTTAGTCTCATCAGACATAACATGCTTCCCACATGATTTTGGCATATGTGATTTCAGTTTCAGCAAAACACAATCAGGCTTGGATCCCTGACCTAAATCCAATTGAGCATCTCTGAAGAGACCTGAAAATGGCGTCCACCAACGTTCACCATCCAACCTGACGGAACAGGAGAGAATCTGCAAGGAAGAATGGCCGAGGATCCCCAAATCCAGGGGGGAAAAACTTGTTGCATCATTCCCAAGAAGACTCATGGCTGTACTAGCTCAAAAGGTGCTTCTACTCAATACTGAGCAAAAGGTCTGAAGACTTATGACCATGGGATATTTCAGTTTTTCTTTTTTAATAAATTTGCAAAAATGTCTACATTTCTGTTTTTTTTCAGTCAAGATGGGGTGCAGAGTGTACATTAATGAGAAAAAAGAACTTTTTTGAATTTACCAAATGGCTGCAATGAAACAAAGTGAAAAATTTAAAGGGGTCTGAATACTTGCTGTACCCAATGTAGTGCAGTGAGTGCATACTGTTCGAAATTGACAGTGATTGTGAGTGATATTACGGAGAAGTAGAAGAAACCACAGTACCACAACCATGAAATTAAGACCCTATAACTTAATTAGCGGGGGGTCGGGTGCTGAGGAGCAGAGGGCAAAAAAATCACAACTGCTCTGCTGACCCCATAACTGCAGAGTCCAGAACTTCTCTGGTATCAGCACAAACACTGCGCCCCACGGGTATCTTCATGGCTGAGCAGCTGCGTGCAGCCGTACATCACCAAGCACAATGCCGAGCGTCAGATGGAGTGGTGTAAAGCCGCCACCACTGGACTCTGGAGGAGACGTGTTCCGTGCAGTATTGGATTGCACTTCTCTATTTGCGTCTGATGGAGGAGTCTGGGTTTGGTGATTCCAGGAGGACGTTACCCCCTGACTGCATTGTGCCACTGTACAGATGGTGAAGGGGGATGATGAAATGGGCTGTTATCAGGGGGCGGCCTCGGACCCTCAGCTCCAGTGATGGGAAATCTTAATCTTCAGCATAAGACATTGTGGACAATTGTAGCTTCAGCTTTGTGGGAACAGTTTGGGGTTCGCCCTTCTCTGTCCCCCATGACTGTGTCCAGTGCACCAGCTCCATACAGACAGAGGGGGGAACATGAGCGGCCGCACAGAGCCCGGACCTCAGCCCACCTAGACCGGAGATTGTGAGCCCGGACCCCCCAACAGCAGGGTCTGACCCCACAAATGATCTTTTGGGTGAAGGGGCAAAAATTCCCACAGACGCCTCCGAAATCTTGTTGAAATTCTTACCAGAAGAGTGGAGCCGATATATCAGCAGATGAGGGACTCCATATTATGTCTATGGATGTAGGATGAGTCTAGCGCTGCTACCGGCACCCCTGATGGTGTCCCTTTTTCCCCCCATGCAGTATCACTGGCTTAATGTCACCCTGACCACAGTGCTTTTCCAAGTGTGGCCAGTCCTGTATCCAGAGCGGCCAGTGCATGAACCCCCACCATTGGTCCCAGAGCGGTCAGGACCTGAGCCTCATCCCCTGGTCCCGGAGCGACCAGTGCTTGAACCTCATCCCCTGATCCCGCTGCGGCCGGCGCCTGAACCTAATCCCCTGGTCCCAGTGTGGCCAGTACCTGTTTCACTACCCTAGACCGGTGTGTCTGAACTAAGTCCTACATCAGTGTCAGTCGCTGCAGTACAGGGTTTGCCCAGGAGTGGTACCTGGCGGCTACCTGCTGCACAAGTGTGACCTCGCCACTAGAGGCTCCAGTGAACACCAAGGTAGCTGCTTAGTCATGCTCCTTCCTGGATGGGCCAGGCCCTGTGACACAATGGGTCTGCAAATCCACATGCGCCATGGTTGAGCGTAAGGTCATAAAAGCTCTTGTTGGAGGAATATGAAGGGTGCACTTACTTTTCTCCATTTAGTGTGCATTAGAAAAGTTGCGGAAAGTTCCACTGTACGTTGGTCGAACGTCATTTACACAAGACTGCACCGGCCCTTTATTTTTCATCAATAGCCTCTTTAGACTTCTAAATGAATAGCAGAAGAGCCGCGCATCCTGCAGCTGTGGAGCATTAGCGTTAAGTGTTGTCTTGTCTCCTATTATCTCCTCAGCCCCCTGAATCGGTTAGACGTCACTGATGTGATTGGCCATGGGAGCAGTGCAGGATAGCGGTTGTGTTCCCTATTATACTGATAGGTCTTCAGAACATCAGAAATTTCAACCCA
Source organism: Ranitomeya imitator (assembly GCF_032444005.1). NCBI lineage: Eukaryota > Metazoa > Chordata > Amphibia > Anura > Dendrobatidae > Ranitomeya > Ranitomeya imitator. The sequence goes on from NC_091284.1 coordinate 821,877,473, forward strand.
CATGTGCCAACAATAATCATGAAAAGTGTGCAGTGATTTCAGCCATCCCCAGGGGCAAGAGTCAAATTGTTGCCCCTTCAGTGATTGTTCATAAGAGACCTAGCTATAGATGAAAATCATTTTATCCCCATTACTACATATTACATCTAACAGCGCCAGAAACCTGATATTAAAGGGAATGTGTCACTTAAGACTGGAAACGAAATGCCTAGTGTAATACTAGCAAGAAGGAAATAGATTCTTAATGTAACACTCCCAGATAATAGCATTTAGTACCAGGGATTAGGTACCAAAGGTGTCACTTGCTGCCAGGGACTAGATGTCCAATGTAGGAATAACCAACAGGGATAAGATTCACAATGTAATAATTACCACAAGGGACTATATTCTTAATGTAACACAACCAGTGATTAAATACTGAATGTAAAATCACAAAAGAATAGATACCTAATGTAACACCAGAGGCAAATCTATGTTCCTGCACCCAGAGCAAAAATTCGATTTGGCAACCTCTCATAGCTTAAGTTGTTTTACCAGTCATCATATGACAGCTCTTATGTGACTTGTAGACTTAGTCATGTACGACTAGCTGCTTTTCATAATTATATCAATAATCAGGTAAAAACTACAGCCCCTTTTAGGCATCAGTACAGAAATACATTACCAGAAACACAATCAGTACAGGAATACATCACCAGAACCACTTTGAGTAGAGAAATTCATCACCAGAACACCATCAGCATACAACACCAGAATCACCAACAGTACAGGAATACATTAGCAGAACCACCAACAGTATAGAAACACAGCACCAAAACCACCATCAGTACACAAATAGATAACTAGAACCATCATCACTACATGAATATATCACCAAAACCACCATCAGTACATGAATACATCACCAGAACCACTATCAGTACAGGAATACATAACTAGTACTACCATTAGTTTAAGAATACATCATCAAGACCACAATTAGTACATTAATACATCACCAAGTTTAGTACAATGAACAACTGCAATATCAGGTCAATACAATATACAATTGTATCAAATGAACATTCAATTCCCAGTACGTTCTTGCCAGAGATAAGCACATTTTTTCAAGTGTAATTGAATTCTACTCAAATATGCAACAATGCTCCTTTTTGGAAAACACAGAATTTTGTTAATCTGTTTGGCACTGATTTAGTAAAGTGGTGGCTGATTGGCCGCTATTTTGCTTAACCATAGACGACTGGCAAAAGTTAAAAAAACAAAACTTATACTCACCTAACTGCTAATCTGTCTAACTCCTCCTACTCTAAACATGCTCCAGGGATGTCACTGAAGCCAGTGTAACAGGCCTCAATGGAAATTCTACGACAGCAAGTTGTCAGCCATCGCCTGGCAAGGCCCGGATTCCACACAGGAGGACACCTGCGCTAGTCAGGTGACCAGGATACATACCCCACGCCAGTAAAGCTCAAGAGACCGGACGTTGCTCGTCAGGAGATGAGGCCTGGTCCACTCCGGTCCGATCCAGAGAGACCTCCGTCGATGGTCAAGCCGAGTAGACTGCAACAGGCGAGAGGCACCTTTGACTGCGGAAGGACAGTGCATGTGAGCAGGGCCATCATTACCAGCTATCCTCTACGGTACTCGGGTCTATGATTAAGGCCTCAGGTTGGGAGGAGACCGGCTGGTATATGAGAGGCTCAACGGGCTTTGATAGACTACGTTAGAGACTTGCGGCCTAACGGGAAAACTCGGTGACCCCCGCTAGGGCCAGAACTGCAGTCAGAAAACTTACATGATAGCTCCCGCAACTGGGCACACCACCGTTGTCAACAGAACATTGACGTTAGATAAAGACTTCCTCTGCTTTTCCAAGTTTATTGTTATCTTTGTTTCAATGTTAATCTGCCTCGTTCCTAACACTAACTGTTTAGAGTCACTTTAAATCACTGTATATGACTAGAGCTATAATCATCCCTCTTTGTTTCCGCCTCGTGCCTCTGTGCGTTGCATTCACGGACGTGCAATGCATAGTGACCTCCTGGTCCTGGTCACGGCCTGAAGGCCTGGCTTAGACAGTGGATACAAGAGAACTGGATGGTGTGTAGCACTGATCAATGCCCGACATCCGGTCCTCGTGTCTTTTTTTCAGCTGTCATATCTCTGGCATCTTCACTCTAGGTCACAACTTTCTGCTGCAACCAGGTGTCAGAGCTCACTGCGTGTTGCACCTCCATAACGTCAACACACGTGTCACACAGTGACCTCTGAGGCCTAGTCACGGCCAAATGTCATGGCCTAGGGTGAACAAGTGAGAAAATGTGTGATGGAGGAAAGAAGAGGCGGCTGTGAAGACCGGACAGCAGGTAGCCAGTGAGCAGAGGAGGTGTCGAGCAAAGTTTTGTTTTTTATGTTTATTATACTCTGGTGTCTGGAAAGACGGCAGAGCATAGCGGACATTAAATTCCTGGAGAATAACTTTACAAATCAAATTTCCTGGGAAAATCAGTGCGATTTGGTAAATTAAGATTTTGGCAGATCTGCTCATCTTTAGCTACCGATCATTATCAGACCGCGGACCATACTGTGACTGTGAATAATTGCCCCTCACTGTGCTCCTTGTACAAAATATGACACTTTGTTACTCTTCCGGTTCATGGCCTCCACACTGTCCTCTCAGATAAAATATTGCCTCCTTACCACCTCGCCTCTTTTGAGCCAAACTCGCCACTGTGTGCCGTTCTGAACTATAGCTGCCACTCTGCCCTGATTAGCTATAACCACCACACAGTCCACTCTGATTAGCTATAACTATTATTATTATTATTATTTATTGTTATAGCGCCATTTATTCCATGGCGCTTTACATGTGAGGAGGGGTGTACATAATAAAACAAGTACAATAATCTTGAACAATACAAGTCACAACTGGTACAGGAGGAGAGAGGACCCTGCCCGCGAGGGCTCACAATCTACAAGGGATGGGTGAGGATACAGTAGGTGAGGGTAAAGCTGGCCGTGCAGCGGTTTGGTCGATCGGTGGTTACTGCAGGTTGTAGGCTTGTCGGAAGAGGTGGGTCTTCAGGTTCTTTTTGAAGGTTTCGATGGTAGGTGAGAGTCTGATGTGTTGTGGTAGAGGGTTCCAGAGTAGGGGTGATACGCGAGAGAAATCTTGTATACGATTGTGGGAAGAGGAGATAAGAGGGGAGTAGAGTAGGAGATCTTGTCAGGATCGGAGGTTGCGTGCAGGAAAGTATTGGGAGACGAGGTCGCAGATGTATGGAGGAGACAGGTTGTGGTCTACTACCACTACCACTCTGTGTCTATCTTAAGTGCCTCTTACACGTTGCCCCCTTTCCATTCTGACCTCCCTCTTAACACTGTGTCCCGTTCCATGGTGTGCAGTACCTTTAATGTGCCCTCTCCTCACACTTTTCCTGCTCTGCACACTGTCCCCTCCATATTGTGCCCTCACAATGACTCAACACACTGTCCTCTCTCTCTATTCTGTGCCCCATACAGTCCCCTCACACTATGGCTTAGCATACTGCTCATTTTCTATATTTTGCCCCTTTGAACCACTGTGTATACTGTCCCCTCACTCTATATAGTTTGCTTACACAGTTTCCCCAATGTCGAGTCTGTATACTATGTCCTCTCATTGGATTCCCCCACAATAAAACTCACATACTTCTTTGGCTCCATTATCTTGTACTCTATGATGCAAGAGTGATCAGCAGTGCTGGAGCTCAAAGCATCAATTGTACTTGTGTCTGAAAAAAGCGAGCGCAATTGACAGCTGGAATCATTCCCAAAGAGCGCCAAAATGCTGCTCCCTGAGATAAACCTCTGAGGGGTCCTGACTGCTCCCCGATGCTGGCTGTGTAGGACTGGTAGCGCTATTGGTTTGCTCCATGATGATCTATAGGGTTCAAAGTATTTGATGTTCATGTATGTTGTAAAAAGATAACACTCACTGGGGCTGTGGTTAGATTAGGCAGGGTTAACTGTAATGGGGACCCAGTTTGGGAAGGGGACCTGCGAAATAGTGTCAAGGACAGAAAGTGACAGAGTCAGTGAGTGCTGAGCAGTGACAAATGACAGGCTCAGGACAGGGGTTGCTAGAGACAGTGTGAGCTCAGAACCTCAGAGTACTGGATTTCCAGAGAACTTCTCCACAAAAGTCCCATTTGCCAGCCTGGGAGCCCCGAGATAGATGTTGGGACCCGGGGGCACACTCCTCCTGAAAAGCTACAGGAGAAATTGCACTCATACCCTAAAAGGCGGAGTGAGATGGAGACCAGATGTACTGCTAGAAAAGGAGAAGGTTTCCTAGAGCTAGAGAAGATAGTAAAAGGGATGTTCTACCTATACCGAGAACCAGGGCTGAAGTTGTGTTCGGTACCTGTGGGAAAGATGACAACCCGTTGGGCCTTATCCACTATGCCTGCCAGTATATATTATAAATGCTGCCATTCACCAAGTCTGGTTGTTTATATAAACCTCGTCTCTCCTGGATGGATTGCTTCCTTGGTTCCAGAAGAGGGATTTCTGAAGTTAGAAGAGGCCTGCAGCCCTGACGTTAGTGTGATTGACCTCACACACAGCAGCACATCAGAACTGGGCCTCGAGTTGTCTACTGTAGGATGCCAGGAAGCGAGTGGGAACAGAAGCTCGCCTACGACTATCTCGTTTGGGCATCTTACAGCTGCACCCAGGACATATGCCCCCCAACAACCTGAGTTATACCCCTGGTAATAATGACCACTAGGTGATGGGCGACTAAGGCTCTATAGACTACTCTGTACTACAGAAGAAGGACGTTCAGCTGAGAATCATAAATCATATTCAGAAAGTCACAAATCAAGACTTTAGGATAAGTTCTGTGTTTTGTGAGTTGCACTTACCATTTATTACCCTTGGCAATGCATGACGAGCCCAGAGGAGACATGTTAACGTGCAGAAACAAAAGTAAACAGACTACCCTTATGATATAATTACCCCGCTACAAAGCACAGGACATGGCTACATATAGATGACCCGGGGCTGGAAACGGCAGCATCATCTGTAGCTGTCACGTTTTTATAATTAACATAAGAAGATCAGGCGAGTACTGTAGATTAAGTGCTACATATAAAGTGTCAGTGCTCCGCAGGAAGACAATGCAGCCTGACACCGGCCCTTTACACATGTCTGCAAAAGGAAGCAGATAGAGAGCAGATAAAAGAGACATTGTGTAACGCAAGATGATGAAAATGTAAAGACGCACAGTCCGGCACGCAGGTCCGGCACATCATAGGAAATTGTAATATCTGACAAAGAGCAAAACTTCATATTCATCACCGAGAAAACAAACTTATCTCTTAACAAATTTCTTTCCTGCATGATACAATGAATTTTATAAGAGAAGACACAAAAGGGTTAAACCAAATATCTTCTGTGTGTAGCCCCCATATTATCTCCAGATAGTAATCCGTGGGGCAAGGTACAACCCAGTAGTGGTAGCAATATTCTTGTACACAGGAGCAGTATTATAGTAGTTATATTCTTGTACATAGGAGCAGTATTATAGTAGTTATATTCTTGTACACAGGAGCAGTATTATAGTAGTTATATTCTTGTACATAGGAGCAGTATTATAGTAGTTATATTCTTGTACATAAGGGGCAGTATTATAGTAGTTATATTCTTGTACATAGGAGCAGTATTATAGCAGTTATATTCTTGTACATAGGGGCAGTATTATAGTAGTTATATTCTTGTTCATAGGAGCAGTATTATAGTAGTTATATTCTTGTTCATAGGATCAGTATTATAGTAGTTATATTCTTGTACATAGGGTAGTATTATAGTAGTTATATTCTTGTACATAGGGGGCAGTATTATAGTAGTCATATTCTTGTACATAGGAGCAGTATTATAGTAGTTATATTCTTGTTCATAGGATCAGTATTATAGTAGTTATATTCTTGTACATAGGGTAGTATTATAGTAGTTATATTCTTGTACATAGGAGCAGTGTTATAGTAGTTATATTCTTGTTCATAGGATCAGTATTATATTAGTTATATTCTAGTACATAGGGGCAGTATTATAGTAGTTATATTCTTGTACATAGGAGCAGTGTTATAGTAGTTATATTCTTGTAAATAGGAGCAGTATTATGGTAGTTATATTCTTGTACATAGGAGCAGTATTATAGTAGTTATATTCTTGTACATAGGAGCAGTATTATAGTAGTTATATTCTTGTTCATAGGATCAGTATTATAGTAGTTATATTCTAGTACATAGGGGCAGTATTATAGTAGTTATATTCTTGTACATAGGAGCAGTGTTATAGTAGTTATATTCTTGTAAATAGGAGCAGTATTATGGTAGTTATATTCTTGTACATAGGAGCAGTATTATAGTAGTTATATTCTTGTACATAGGGGCAGTATTATAGTAGTTATATTCTTGTACATAGGAGCATTATTATAGTAGTTATATTCTTGTAAATAGGAGCAGTATTATAGTAGTTATATTCTTGTTCATAGGAGCAGTATTATAGTAGTTATAGTCTTGTACATAGGGGCAGTATTATAGTAGTTATATTCTTGTTCATAGGATCAGTATTATAGTAGTTATAGTCTTGTACATAGGAGCAGTATTATAGTAGTTATATTCTTGTACATAGGAGCAGTATTATAGTAGTTATATTCTTGTACATAGGGGCAGTATTATAGTAGTTATATTCTTGTTCATAGGAGCAGTATTACAGTAGTTATAGTCTTGTACATAGGGGCAGTATTATAGTAGTTATATTCTTGTTCATAGGATCAGTATTATAGTAGTTATATTCTTGTACATAGGGGCAGTATTATAGTAGTTATATTCTTGTACATAGGGGCAGTATTATAGTAGTTATGTTCTTGTTCATAGGAGCAGTATTATAGTAGTTATAGTCTTGTACATAGGGGCAGTATTATAGTAGTTATATTCTTGTTCATAGGATCAGTATTATAGTAGTTATATTCTTGTACATAGGGGCAGTATTATAGTAGTTATATTCTTATACATGGGGCAGTATTATAGTAGTTATATTCTTGTACATAGGAGCAGTATTATAGTAGTTATATTCTTGTACATAGGAGCATTATTATAGTAGTTATATTCTTGTACATAGGAGCAGTATTATATTAGTAGGGGCAGTATTATAGTAGTTATATTCTTGTACATAGGAGCAGTATTATAGTAGTTATATTTCTGTACATAGGAGCAGTATTATAGTAGTTATATTCTTGTACATATGAGCAGTATTAAAGTAGTTATATTCTTGTACATAGAGGGCAGTATTATAGTAGTTATATTCTTGTACATAGGGGCAGTATTATAGTAGTTATATTCTTGTACATAGGGGCAGTATTATAGTAGTTATATTCTTGTACATAGGGGCAGTATTATAGTAGTTATATTCTTGTACATAGGAGTAGTATTATAGTAGTTATATTCTTGTACATAGGAGCAGTATTATAGTAGTTATATTCTTGTACATAGGGGCAGTATTATAGTAGTTATATTCTTGTACATAGGGGCAGTATTATAGTAGTTATATTCTTGTTCATAGGAGCAGTATTATAGTAGTTATAGTCTTGTACATAGGGGCAGTATTATAGTAGTTATATTCTTGTTCATAGGATCAGTATTATAGTAGTTATATTCTTGTTCATAGGATCAGTATTATAGTAGTTATATTCTTGTACATGGGGCAGTATTATAGTAGTTATATTCTTGTACATAGGAGCAGTATTATAGTAGTTATATTCTTGTGCATAGGAGCAGTATTATAGTAGTTATATTCTTGTACATAGGAGCAGTATTATATTAGTAGGGGCAGTATTATAGTAGTTATATTCTTGTACATAGGAGCAGTATTATAGTAGTTATATTTCTGTACATAGGAGCAGTATTATAGTAGTTATAGTCTTGTACATAGGGGCAGTATTATAGTAGTTATATTCTTGTACATAGGGGCAGTATTATAGTAGTTATATTCTTGTTCATAGGCGGCAGTATTATAGTAGTTATATTCTTGTACATAGGAGCAGTATTATAGTAGTTATATTCTTGTACATAGGAGCAGTATTATAGTAGTTATATTTCTGTACATAGGAGCAGTATTATAGTAGTTATAGTCTTGTACATAGGGGCAGTATTATAGTAGTTATATTCTTGTACATAGGGGCAGTATTATAGTAGTTATATTCTTGTTCATAGGCGGCAGTATTATAGTAGTTATATTCTTGTACATAGGAGCAGTATTATAGTAGTTATAGTCTTGTACATAGGGGCAGTATTATAGTAGTTATATTCTTGTTCATAGGATCAGTATTATAGTAGTTATATTCTTGTACATAGGAGCAGTATTATAGTAGTTATATTCTTGTACATGCAGGGTAATATTGACGTAATTGAACTGCATGTGTACCAACTCAAGTGAAGCTTAATTTTTGTGTTTTTTGTTTGTATCATTGCATTCTGTGCAAGCCTGGATGTGAGCTAGACATTTTACATAAGGTTTCCCCAGTCTGGTGTTTCACTGGTTGGGCCCAGTCCTTTTGTCTGCCCTTATTCACACTGAGGTCAACATTGACACATGGTAAGGTTTTAATATTAGACAGTGTAGGACCGTCCTGATCAGAGTTACCTTGTCGTGGTGAGATGGCTTTTATGCTATTTTTTTTTTAATCAAAAACAATATTACCAAAATCTCTGTGTTATTTAAATGCACTTTTTGCTTTTTATTTACTTAGTTACAGCAGGGGTTATGATCATTTTTTCCCTTGTAGGTTTCATACAGGGTAATATTGTAGTTATGTTATTGTAAGTACTCAGTAAAAATAGCCATTAGTACTGGTAACTGATAATTGTATTTGATAATACATTGATCTGTAGAATATAATGTATCTGTATATTGCAATAAATATAAGAATACGTTCTTTACGTTCCACGTCTCAGTACATGTACATATGATATATAAAACTAAGAATTTCAATGTGGATATCAAAGAGCAGCGGGTGATTAGCTATTATTGTACCCGGTGATAGGGGGGTCTGTAAAACGAGCTCCACTTGGGGCCAATGATTGTTTTAATTTTCCTCTGATGTCTATTAAAGTCATTCGCTTTGGTCAGATCTTAATCTAATATCTGCGTTGTTATGAGCTCGCTGCGGATAAGATCTGTGTAATGTGACAACCTGCTACAAATCATCGCTCCAGAAACATTAAAGGTACAATTTATTGAATTAGGATGAAATATGCGGCTCGATATGTTCCATGCCGAGTCCTGTTCCAGATTTGATGTTTCTTCTGGTTCCCGGCGTAGGAATGACAAGCTTTCCAATTATAGTTTTATAAAATGAAGATGTCACAGGTTATTATAGATCCCATCCATCCCACAAAGCGTGGTAGCATAATGCAATATCCTGTAATGCATCGCAGGCTGCTCCTGGGAAGAAGATATCTTCTATTAGAAAGAGCTGGGAGTCCTTTATTCCTAGTTGGAAACTGGATGGAAAAAAAGTCCTTTACCAACACATCAAAAAGATATAGACGTAATTAATGGTGGATGAAAAGAACAACAAGCCGAGATCACTGGGCTCTTCTGAGAAATAGAGATGGAACTTTCCATTCCGTATTGTCATCCTATAGTGAAAAACTGTCTGCAGATGGTGATAACGACTCAATCAGAACGGTATGGAATCCAGGATGAGATCCGGCATTTTATGGCTTCTCTACACCTCCGTCAGTAGGATTCGTAAAATCTCCACTAAGTTCCATTCCAATTGTTGGACATAGGTACGGTATCTTATATATAATTGTCTAAGGGTCACTTCCATCTGTCTGTCCTTCTGTCACGGTTATTCATTCGCTGATTGGTCTCGGCAGCTGCCTGTCATAGCTGCCGCGACCAATCAGCGACAGGCACAGTCCGGAAGAAAATGGCCGCTCCTTACTCCCCGCAGTCAGTGCCCGGCGCCCGCATACTCCCCTCCGGTCACCGCTAACACAGGGTTAATGCCGGCAGTAACGGACCGCGTTATGCCGCGGGTAACGCACTCCATTACCTCCGCTATTAACCCTGTGTGTCCCCAACTTTTTATTATTGACGCTGCCTATGCGGCATCAATAGTAAAAAATATAATGTTAAAAATAATAATAAAAAAACCAAAAACCTGCTATACTCACCCTTCATAGTCGCTCCCGCCGCCCGCCATCTACCGCTGCAGTTTCCGGTGGCAAAGATGGTATGGGAGAAGGACCTGCTTTGACGTCACGGTCATGTGACCGCGACGTCATCACAGGCCCTGCGCGCCTGCGCTAGAAAGACCTGCCATGACGTCATGGTCATGTGACCGTGACGTCATCAAAGGCCCTGCGTGCCTGCGCTAGAAAGACCTGCCATGACATCACGGTCATGTGACCGTGACGTCATCACAGGTCCAGCGCTCATACCAACCCTGGGACCGGAAGCTGCCGTGGACTAGAAGGGCTCCCTCGCAAAGGTGAGTATATGTTTATTTTTTATTTTTTAACCTGTGACAAACCTGGCTGGGCAATATACTACGTAGCTGGGCAATATACTACATGACTGGCCAATATACCACGTGGCTCTGTGCTGTATACTACTTTGCTGTGCAATATACTACATGGCTCTGTGCTCTATACTACTTCGCTGTGCTATATTCTACGTAACTGGGCAATATACTACATGACTGGGCAATGTACTACGTCGCTGGGCAATATACTACGTGGCTGGGCAATATACTATGTGGCTGGGCAATATACTACGTGGCTGGGCAATATACTACGTGGCTGGGCAATATACTACGTTGCTGGGCAATATGCTACGTGGCTGGGCAATATACTACGTGGCTGGGCAATATACTATGTGGCTGGGCAATATACTACATGGCTGGGCAATATACTACGTCACTGGGCAATATACTACGTGGCTGGGCAATATACTACGTGGCTGGGCAGTATACTACGTCGCTGGGCAATATACTATGTTGCTGGGCAATATACTACGTCGCTGGGCAATATACTACGTGGCTGGGCAGTATACTACGTCGCTGGGCAATATACTACGTTGCTGGGCAATATACTACGTTGCTGGGCAATATACTACGTGGCTGGGCAGTATACTACGTCGCTGGGCAATATACTACGTTGCTGGGCAATATACTACGTCTCTGGGCAATATACTACGTCGCTGGGCAATATACTACGTGACTGGGCAATATACTACGTGACTGTGCAATATACTACGTGGCTGGGCAATATACTACGTGACTGTGCAATATACTACGTGGCTGGGCAATATACTACGTGGACATGCATATTCTAGAATAGCCGATGTGTTAGAATCGGGCCACCATCTAGTAGACTATAAATTGATAAATCCAGCAAATATCCGATAAATGTGGTTACCAACTCTGGCACCTATCTATTTGAAGAAGTGGGCCAGCTGTCAGTTGGGTAGAGACCACCGTTAACACAACACTTTTGACTTTAACTTCTAAGGGACTTCCAAAAACATTGTGAGGCCATTCCTGGTGGTGAGACATGGAGACCCCTTCTTGAGGTAGGTGTGGGTCACAGACAAAGGACTTGCATCTTTCAGACATTTAGAACTTACCATTAATGCCTATGTTGAGGATACCCTTTAACTCCCAAATTGTCCACCAATACCTGATAATTGAGGACCCCCGTCTACTGGGAAAAAAAAAAGCTCAGCGGAATCCAAAATTGACGGAAATCTCAAGAACTTTAATGGACAGAGTCGTGGAGATGTTCAATCAACCAACCAAAGATTATTCCAAAACAGATGAGACAACCATTTGTATACAGCTGTTTGTTGCCCCAAGAATAGGTATGTCTTCCTTTTCGAAGACTAACCAACCAAGATGTGTCATCTGCTCACTTTTACCTGCTCCCGCTCTGAATGTCACTGTTCCTAGCAGTAAGAGTGATGGTAGAGTGAACAAACCTACCTGTAATGGTGTGTGACGCGTGCTGCCCGGCCAACTGGAGTGACAACGCATGTCATTACTTAGATGTTTCTTGCTGACCGTCCAAAGATGCAGGAAAGCAAATCAATTAAAGAACAAGTTAAGAGACTAAGTAACACTCTTGGCATCCTATTGACAAACTCTTGTCACCATTCCCAGTTATTGTACTTTACTTAAAGTGGTTGTCCACTCAGAATATATCTATGATCTATCCTTGGATCGGTCACCAATATTAGATTGGTGTGTGGGAGGGTTTCCGTCAGCCGGCACTATCACCGATCAGATGTTACAAGTTCCATAGGTGATAGCCAATATATTAACACATTGAACAATGCCGTACTTCACAACTTCATTAACCCTTTAAGGGTGCAGCTTTTTTTTGCTTTTGCATTTTCATTTTTCCTCTCCTTTTTTTCAAACAGCCAAAACTTTATAATTTTCCTATTGACATAGACGTATGAGACATGAAAGAAACATAACATGATTGGTCAGATCAACTAATACACCACAGTATAAAAAAATATAAAACTAAATATAAAAAATGTATAACACATCATTAGAAATAAAAAATAAATACATGTAGAAAGTATGATCTACAAAAATGACAAAGAGCCAAATTATTATAACGTGCCCCCAATTCATGTACAGTATTATCTGTGCATTAATTTACACCATCGCGGATCATTAATAAAGTTCATCCATATGGTAATCCCCCAGTGGAATCCCATCATTCATTTTACCATATAGAGTCATGAAATATGGCCAAAAAAATCCAAGTGAGCTGAAATGGTGAAAAAAAATGCAATTACACCATTGTTTTTTGGGGGTTTCACTTCTACGGCGTTAATTGTGCAGTGAACATGATTTTCCAGGTCGCACATATCATACAAGTGTCGTTTTTATTTTTTTTGAGCATTTTAGAGGTTTAAACTATTTTTTTCGTGCTTTGAGCTTTGTGAGGCTTGCTTATTTGTGTCCTGAGCTGATGTTTTTAATGATATCACTGTGGGGTAAACACTATGTTGTGATTTTTATAGCATTTTTTTTGTGGGAGATGCAGCGACAAAAAAAAAGAAATTTTGCTGTTTTGATTTGTTTTTTTCTTTATGATGTTTACTATATGGATTAAACAATTTTACATTTTGATAGTTTGAACTTTTACAAAAGGGTCGATAACAAATATAAATATATTTCTTTATTTGTGAGTGGGAAAAAGGAAGGTGATAAGAAATTTTATAATTTTACTTTTTTTTTTAATATTTTTCAAAACGTATGTTTATTTTTCCAATTCTTTTCAGTCTCCATAGAGGACCTGAAACTGTGATAATTTGATTGCAGCTAGTATATTCAGCAATACTGTAGTATTTTTTCATATAGTAAAAAAAATCTAAATTTCTTATGAAACCCAATGTATGGCATTGGCTGGACGTCATGGGGAGTCACCAGCACGGCATTTGATTTGTCAGGACTGGCACAATGTCATCAGTGTGACATGAGACAGATGATGTTGTGCCAGCCCTGGCTAATCAAAAACCGCATAGAGAAGTCGTAACGTAAGAGATTCACGGACCTCCCGTCCAGCCACCAAGTACCACTGACTTGATGGGAGTCCTGTAAATTGATCCGCTCATCTCTAGTAAGAGCCACTTGGTAGCAGTGGCACAGATATGGGCAAAGTCAGGGAGATGTGAGTATAAAGGTACCTTCACACTGAGCGACTTTAGAACGATGACGATAGCGATCCGTGACGTTTCAGCGTCCTGGATAGCGATATCGTTGTGTTTGACACGCGGCAGCGATCAGGATCCTGCTGTGACATCGCTGGTCGGACCTAGAAGGCCAGAACTTTATTTCGTTGCTGGATCACCCGCTGACATCGCTGAAGCGGCGTGTGTGACGCCGATTCAGCGATGTCTTCACTTGCAACCAGGGTAAACATCGGATTACTAAGCGCAGGGCCGCTAAACCAAAATTCCTGGCTTGGTCTATCACTGGTTACGGTGACGTATAAGGTAGCTACTAGATTTGGTTAAATCTCCTGAAATTCGATTGTGGTAAATTTTACCAAATCAGGTAAAAAACTCAATTTGCATCAAATGCATTCAATGCAAATTGAATTGGCCAAGAAAGAGAAAGCTCTTAAGGTACTGTCACACTAAGCGACGCTGCAGCGATATAGACAACGATGCCGCGCTTAGTAACCTGATGTTTACCCTGGTTACCATTGTAAATGTAAAAAAAAAAAAACACTGCATACTTACATTCCGGTGTCTGTCACGTCCCTCGCCATCAGCTTCCCTGCACTGTGTCAGCGCCGGCCGGCCGTAAAGCAGAGCACAGCGGTCTGCTTTACGGCCGGCGCTGACACAGTGCAGGGAAGCTGAAGGCGAGGGACGCGACAGACACCGAAATGTAAGTATGTAATGTTTTTGTTTTTTTACATTTACAATGGTAACCAGGGTAAACATCGGGTTACTAAGCGCGGCCCTGCACTTAGTAACCCGATGTTTACCCTGGTTACCAGGGGACTTCGGCATCGTTGGTCGCTGGAGAGCTGTCTGTGTGACAGCTCTCCAGCGACCACACAACGACAAAACAGCGACGCTGCATCGATCGGCATCGTTGCCGATATCGCTGCAGGGTCGCTTAATGTGACGGTACCTTAAGAGTTTTCTCTTTCTTGGCCAATTCAATTTGCATTGAATGCATTTGATGCAAATTGAGTTTTTACCTGATTTGGTAAAATTTACCAGAATCGAATTTCGGGAGGTTTAACCAAATCTAGTAGCTACCTTATACGTCACCGTAACCAGTGATAAAGACCAAGCCAGGAATTTTGGTTTCGTCTTTATCACTGATTACGATGACGTACCGTCAAAATATCAAGGGACAATGCAAATGGTGAAAATGAAGCACGTTATGTTAGAAGGAGAATACAGCAGTTTGGATAAACAGGATATTGACACAAAGCTATTGACACACTATCGTCTTATTATTAACTTTAAATAAGTGTTATCATCAGTGAGGTCTTATTCTTACTACCACAACTAAAAGGGTGTCACTATCACAACTGGAGCCCGTCACCATCGTCAATATCTAGGCAATGCATAACGTCACACAGGCCCTATTGGAGGGTCAATGATACTACTCACCAGGCCGCAAGCCCCAGATTAGTGGATTACTCTGCACACCCAGCATGCTAGCTGCCTTCATTCCTTGAAACATGGCCTTAGTCCCCACTTTGTTCCGTACATTTACACTGGAATCAACGGCTCACACGAACATCCCTCTCCTGCAGCCTAGTCATCTCTCTCATGGCCCTGGCTCTGCTCACTAAGCATAGCACTCCCAGCTCTGGTCTCTCTCAAGTCTTCACTTGGGTCTGCTCTCTCTCGGGTTTTCACTTGGGTCTGACCTCTCTCTTTTCTGATCTCTCAATTCCTTTACTTGGGTCTTGTCTCTCTATTCCTTCACTCGGATATAGTCTCTGGTAATGGCGGCTGTAAGCCAACTCTGCTGCTCACACGACCGTCTTGCTACTGGTCCAGGTGACAACTCCTCTCTTTCTTGGCCGTTCCAGGACTTTTATAAATAACCCAGCATCTCCTGCAATCTCTTACCCAAAGGAGCATACACTTCACTCTTGAGTTCCTGTCAATGTAATTCTTTAGTTTTTTTCATTTCTCTATCATCTTTGACCATCAGATCGTGGCGTTTATGTGAAGACATTAACTGTGTGAATCTTCTCATTTGTCTATCTCCTTACATATCAACTTGCTCTACAGACAAGGAGCCACTCTGTGGACCCCTGCACTGAAAGTCAGATTCCTATATAGGGGTTAAACAGTGAAAACTTGCGGGCTTGCTTTTGCAAAGCTGCTTTTTGAGCCTACAGACCTTCTGGAGGAAAGTAAATTTACATCCAGATGTATTGAAAATATTAGAAAAGTGAAATACAATGTATATTAGACAATTCTAGAATGCTGTATTGCAGTTATGTGTAGTTACATAGAATTTAAAAACGCCGCTACGTTGGTCTGTGTACAATTTACGTAATTAGGTTAAAGATCATCACATTCTGCTTCAGTCGATGCATCTTTGTGGAGTGTGATGCGGCCAAGAGATGATACAGCTAAACTGTATTGTAGATTAAATGAGAGAAAACAAGCAGGCTATCCCTGCTGCCTAAAACAGTACTGAAGGATGCATTTGGGCCCCTGGGTAACATTTTGTCTAATGTCCATAGAGCAGTAATGTATCAAATGTTGGCATCGTTAGAACTTAAGAGAAGGTTAACTGTACTACAGGGTTAATTAAAACATACCGTGGAAGTTCTGCTCGTCAGTCCTTGCCTAATTCACACTTTCTTATTTACTTATTTAAGCAGTGACCTGTAGACTCAACTACACAAGGAACCAATCAATGGACATCACCCGTGGGCAATGTGCAAGGGCAGCTCTGTGATTGGGTCCTGCTGAGAGTTAAAACACAGGTCGAGGTTCATCGGAGCTGAGCAGCGCCCTAATTATTTCAATAAGGGTTTTAACAAACATAATAACATACCAAAGTAGAAATGAATAAAGACATATGTCCATTATGTTCACATCTAGGAGGAATGTTTCCCCGAGCAATCATTTGTATTTATGTATACACCCGCAAAGCTCCAGAACCCACGTCCTGTGCCAAGATGTGGTCAAATAAAAATGTTTTGCTTTATCAGCCCCACAATCTTAACTGATCCTCTGCACAATATCCAGATGAAAGGGGATTAGAGTGGGATTTTGGCGGATTTGCCATGCTCTTGATGGGCGATAAGGTCAATTTGAAATGAACAAGTGTAAAATCGTGTTGGAAATGGAAGGAAAAAATTCCTTATGAAAAGTATGGAATGGTATGGCAGACACATATCAAGGACTGCACGGCAGGACAAAGTTGAGAGTAGGGATTCAGCCAAGGCCTACTTGTTGATAAGGCCCCAAAGGAGGTCAAGTGGTAGAACTAGTTGTTTTTCACGTTGACCACCTTTGATAAACATGTGTATGAGGGCCTTTAGATGTTCAGTTTACCAAATGTGGTCAAAGAGAAAAACAACTGGTTTTACCACTTGTCCCATGCTCCTTGATTGATCATAGGGGGAAATGTTGATCAGTACTGTTTGTCTGATTTTGGGCTGCTGAATACTTTGTTCTCCCGAAGGCTTTCTCACTGAGAACACAGGAGCGCTCAGCCAAATGAGCGCTCCTGTGTATGGGAGAGCCGACCACGATGGCTGTCCGCCAAATGATCGGCAGAAGCATTGTTTGGCTGACAGCCATCTAATGTGTATGGCAGGCTTAACATTAGTGATGGGCGAACCTGAACAATAGAGTGCGGGGTCCGCACCCAACACCTACTGTTCAGGCACAGATCCCAAACACAGACTTTTCCAGGAAGTCACTATAAATAATTTTTTTTTTAAATGACTTGGGGTCTGCTCTATTTTTGACAACCAGCATAGCAAAACAATTCTCAGCTGTCAGCTCTATAATGGCGGGTTTTCAAGCAGACAGCTGGGGGCTGGTATTCTCAGGCTGGTAAGGGACCTGGACATTGTCCCCTCAGCCTAAAAAATGACTAATACATTACTAACGTGTGGGCTTGATGTCACCTGAGAATGCAAAGGTGACATCAACCCCACAAATATTAACCCAACTTAGCATCAACGCAGGGCAAATGGGAAGAGCCAGGAATGGGAAGAGCCAGGCAAAGCTCCAGAATTGGCACATCTAACACATGCGCCATTTCTGGGGCGGCTGTGGGCTGCTATTTTTAGTCTGGGAAGGCCAATATCCATGGCCCCTTACAAGCCTGAGAATACCCTGGCTGGTTGTCAAAAAATGGGAAAACCCACGCCATTATTTTAAATTATTTATTTCAATTAAAAAAAAACAGCATGGGGACCTGTCTTTTCTTGATAACCAGCCATGATAAAGCTGACAGCTGAGGGTTGCAGCCCGCAACTGTCCATTTTAACCATGCTGGTTATCAAAATAGAACAGACCACACGTAATTTTTTTACATGTATTTATTTATTTATAGCGCAGGTGCAGGCTGATGAATGCTCCCATCAGCAGCGCCTGCTCTTTCTCTGCTCTTGCTGTTATTAGTGGCAGCAGGTGTATGCTGATGGGAAGAGTACTCTTTCATCAGCCGACGCCTCTGTTCCCTGAGGTAAACTTTTTACCACCAGTCATAGCTGCTTGCTCACACTGTCATCTGACATCGTGGGAACCGCAGCTCCCTGACTGCCTGTAATAATCTTACTGACAATCAGAGGCAGTGTATGCCATGGTGTCATGCAGATGACAGTGTAGCAAACAACAAATGTTCAGGACCCCATTCATCTGAATGGGGTCTGGGTTCGGAAACAGTTCTGGTAACCAAGCCAAACTTTTTTTTAAATGTTTGGCCCGAAGCCACTGGACCCGAACATCCAGAGCTTTGCCCATCACTACTTATCATTAAAGGGGTTGGTCCATCTTAACAACTTATCACTAGAAATGAGTGAATTGATTCGTAAGACCCTGGTCGAGCAGCCATGTCAGTAGTCAAGTAGACACGATCCCTACAAATCACCACCTGTGCTGCATGACACACACATGATATCGTGCAGGTACAGTGGCATGTAAATGTTTGGGCACCCCTGGTCAAAACTACTGTTATTATGAACAGTTAACTAACTTGAAGATGAAATTATTCCTAAAAGACCTCAATTTAAAGATGACACTTTTTCTTTGTACTTTAGGCAAAAAAAAAATATATATATAGTCATTTTTTACATTTTAAAAATTACAAAAAGGAAAAGGGGCCAATTCAAAAGTTTGAGCACCCTGCATGGTTAACATCTAGTAACACCCCCTTTTCAAAATGTCATAGCTTGCAAATCCTTTTCGTAGCCAGACAAGAGTCTTTCCATTCTTGCTTGATAGATTTTCATCAATTTTTCTTTGGAGAATTCTTCCAGTTCTATGAGTTTCCTGGGGCGTCTTGCTTCCTCTGCTGTTTTGAGGTCTTGCCACAGATTTTCAATGATGTTCAGATCAGGGGTCCATGAGGGTCAAGGTAAAACTTTCAGCTTGTGCCTTTTGAGGTAGTATATTGTGAATTGTAACGTGTGTTTAGGATCATTCTCCATTTGTAGAAGCCATCCTCTTCCTCTTTTTGCCTTCAGCTTTTTACAGATAGTGTTATGTTTGCATCAAGAATTTGTTGATATGTGATTGAATCCATTCTTTCAACCCATGATATGTTCCCTGTGCTATTGGCTTTAACACAACCCCCAAAGCATGATCGATCCACCATATGCTTAATGGTTGGCAAAATATTATTTTCCTGAAACTCTGTGCCCTTTTTTCACCACACATACCTTTGATCATTGTGGCCAATGAGTTCCATTGTAACCTCATGGTCCACAGGACTTGTTTCTAAAATGCATCAGGCTTGTTTAGATGTTCTTTTGCATACTTCTGATGCTAAATTGTATGGTGAGGACGCAGGAGAGGTTTCCTTCTCATGAATCTTCCATGAAGGCCATATTTGTGCAGGTGTCTCTGGTGAGTAGAACAATGTACAACAACTTCAAAGGCTGATAAATCTTTCTAAGGTCTTTTGCAGTCAAGCAAGGGTTCTGATTTGCCTCCCTAGCAATCCTGCGAGCAGCTCTCATTGAAATTTTGCTTTGTTTTCTAGACCTTATCTTGACCTCCAATGTTCCTGTTAACTGCTATTTATTAATTACATTTCGAACTGAGGAAAGGGCAAATTGAAAATGCTTTGCTCTCTTTTTATAGCCTCCTCCTGCTTTGTGGGCTTCCACCATTTTCAGATTGGTAGGCTGCTTTTTTTGGCACAGGGTTAGAGGAGGCTGGATGTTTATAAAGCTGGAAAATTTGCATCACTGGGCCTTACCCAACGATGATAGTGAACAAGCCATAACCCTAACAGACTAATTAAGGTCTGAAAGCTTGGTTAAACTTATCTGAGCACACAAATCTCCAAGAGTGCTCAAACTTTAGCATCAATCCATTTTCCTTTAAACTCGGGCAACTCCACAAAGGAGAGGGATTGGTTGTCATATTGTATTGCGGTGTATGTAAAGAGATGAGTAAATGACCAATGATAGTCACAAGCAAAAGAATGAAAAGGGAGATTAATACGATGTTTGGAGGTAAATATACGGATCATTAAATTTATCCAAGGAAAATTTGAAATATACGGGGTAATGATTAAAAGAAAGTTTAAATAAATGAGAATATTGATATTTTTGAGAGAACATCTTCAAGACGTATTGCCATATGTTCTCAATACAAAAATCTTTCTTTATCTAATCGTGCATATATGAACAGTGCCTATTTGATATTTGCTTTTGTGCTCAAATTGTGACACATTACTGTGTACTTTATCTGTAACCACTTTGTCAGGTTCACTTAAAATCCCCCTTTTGCCTCAGAATCGCTGCATGGACACAACTATCACATGCGAATCTGAAGTTATTATACAGGGATATTGCATTTACAAACGCATCCTACTTTCCTGCTACTGAGCAGCAATTGACTGTTGTGATGTAATAAGTACCAGACCTATGAAACTATTAGTGGTAAAAAGAGGTCCAGTACATGCGAAAAGATGAAAATGAATAAATTAATGTAAATATGGCCTAATATCTTAGCCCTGAGAACCACTCTCAAGATTGGAGAATAGATTGGACAAATCTTTTAAAAATCTTATTATATTAGCAATTATATTTGTAACTTACGTTTTGGAGACTTATTCGAAGAAATCTATCATGTGCTGGAGTGATGTTTTTTCATGATGTACTGGGGTACTCTACTCATATGTTCTTGAGTCTTTTAACTTCGTCAATGAAGACATAAGATCTAATTACTGATGTCCAAGAGAATACCGTATGTGAATTTTTGAATTCATCTTCTTTCCATCCAGAGACTCGGAACATGCCATGGAGAACAAATTGGTTAAAGAAAAAGTCAACAAAAAATGTTCTAAGTTTAAAATAAATGTGTAAAAAAACTTATAAGAACTCTGGGGGCAAGCTCAAATAATGGGACCCTTTGTATGTTGGTGGACTATCAAATTATGTCATGGTTATCGAGAGAACATTGAAACAATATCCTCTATATATTTTTTGAATTTATTTTCTTGACACTTGGAGCTCAAGGACTTTCGAAAAATTTTGTCCTAGGGGATCAAAAAATGGAGAATTATGTAAGAAATGGTACTAGTCATTGTTACCAACTGTAAATTCTTATTGATAAAAAGTTCAACCGCCTTCCTTTGATTGAACAGGTTTTAATTAAAACACAATTCTTATTGTTCCTCCTAACCCAAGGGATTTTGACCTTCCTTGAGACTTCAACCAGAGGAAAATACCCCCTTTTACAGAAAGGTGAGTACTAGAGGTATTTCTCTTTGCCTTAATTCTTTCCCTTTGTATTTTATAAAACTAATTGGTTCAACCGATAAAATGGACTTCATTGTAGAATTGTCAATTCACCCATCTGTAACGATGGCAAATCTTTTCTCCGCCCAATGTCTAATTTCCAAGGTTGTCCAGAAAATAAAATGAAGACACTGATCTTGTCTCTGTTTCTCCATTGAAAGTATTAAAATAATTTTAGAAAATCCTTGGGACATAATGAAATGTGAAACTCATGTCTTTAAGATTTATGAAATGTGAATCTAAGGTTTGACAGTGATATCAAAGGTTTGACAGTGATTGACAAGGGTTGAGTTACTCTCTATGGTCAGATGACTATCATAGGAATTGGTAACATCTTCCACATAAGTTTTTCATTTGGGCCAGCAAAAAAAACACTGTGAATCACTCTATTTTTCCTGTGTGAGATTTTTGCTGAAAGGGTCAGCGTTGATGAAGGGTTTCTGTAAAATTTCCTGGATTTTAACCTTGGTATGTTGGGAGTCATCGGGTTAAAAACCAACATGCCCAAATGGTTTTCTCTTCTAACAAATAACATTAGAGGAGGACCAGGAGGCGACTCTACACGTTAGATCGTCACTGAAATGAACTGGCTTAGCTGATTTGGATGTAAAATATGAATATATGAGAACACCTACAGCAAAGGTAGATGCTTACAGGTAGACTACCGCGAAGACCTACAACAAAAATGAGCATGAGAATAGTGAGTTACTTAGTACCCATTTTGTACAGTACATCTTCACTGCAAGCGACGGCTGACATGAATGGAGCGCCCCCCAGGGCTAGGGGTTACTCGGTACCGGGCCTTCGGTTCTCAGTGGGGATGTCACGGTGGCTGACCCGGTCTGTGGCCCTAGGGGAACGTCTGTTGTAAGATGGGGGAAAGGTCTTTTAAGGGATAATGTTCGTGATGCCACCTGTGGTATTTGGTCAGGGTGACCGACGCTGCTTAGGGGTCCGCTGGGGTGATGTTATGGCAGCTAGATGGTATACCTTCCCACAGATGAAGTATGTCCCCAGGGCTTCCCAGAGTGTAGATGGTGGATGGTGGATGATGTAAGGCGCAGTGAATAATAAGGACACAAGGTTGCAGTCTCTTTACCTTTACTGAAGGCTTCAGCATCCACAGTCCAGGGTAGGGACCACAGGGCAGGCAGAGTCCGGCCAGTCTGAAGGCAAATCCAGAGTCCCCTTATCCAGGTGGAATTCAATAGCCTTCCTCTAGCACCTGAGTGTTGTAGTACCTCCCTGCTGAGCTTCTCGTTGAGGTCCTCACAACTATCGTAGGTGTTAAGTCTCTTTCTCTCTGTCCCCCTGACGGATAGGACAAACCCATATGACTGATGGCCTGAGGCTTTTTATAGGGACCCTAGAGATGCCCCCACCCCCACAAGTTACCACCGTGCCTCCTGGGAATATGGTCGGGCAGCCAACGTGGAATCAACTGTCCTGCCAGTCTCTGAAGTAAAGCATAGGGATCCTTACTCCCTCTGTGTTCTGGCTACCGGTACTGCGCTTCAGGAGGAGGCAGCCTGCTTCTAGCTTGTCTCCCCCTGATGTTCCTCTCCTTTTGCTATGACTTTGTTTCTCACTCACTGCAACACAATTCCTTTCAATGTCTCTTTCTTTGGATGCTGCCGCACGTGGGGCAGGCACAGCTCCGTGAACCCTCGTTCTCCCACAGACCTTCCGTCTGCTCTCCTCTCCTCCTTCTAACTTTCTGTCTAACTTTCTGTCCAGACTGCCAGTTTTACCTAACTGTGAGGAGTGCCCTAATAGATAGAAGCATGGCCTTCCCTGGCGGCCTGGAGTGTGAAGTGTGTATTGTGGTTGTGATACCTGGACAGAAGATCTCCTTCATTGCCCTCAGACGTAACATCACTGGAAGAACAACATTACTGCAACGACCAGGACTCTGGAGCGCTGCATGAACGTCCCTCTGTTGCGGCTCTGTCGTCTCTTTCTCTGGCCTGGTTCTGATCTCTTGTATCAGATTTTCCGGCTTTGGTCTCTTATGTGTCTTGACTTGGATCTGGTCTCTCAGTTCCTTTAATCGGATTTTGTCTCTCAGCTCCTTTACTCAGATCTGGTCTCAGCTCCTTTACTCAGATCTGGTCTCTTGGTTCCTTGACTTGGATCTCATCTCTCAGCTCCTTTACTAGGATCTCATCTCTCAGCTCCATTACTTAGATCTGGCCTCTCGTAATGGCAGCTGTAAACCAGCTCGCTGTATGCACATCCATCCTGCTATAGGTACGGGTGCCAGCTCCTCCCCTTCACTACCCTACTGGGCCTTTTATAATTACTAACTGTGCCACAGCTATCATCTGACCTAGTGTCTCCTCCAACCTCTTCCACAAGGGAACATGCACTTCAATCTTGAGTTCCTCCTAGTGCATTTCTTTCTGCTTTCACTTTCTCTATCGTCTTTGACCAGCAGATGGCAGAGTTCGCTTGAAGCCATTCAGATAGG
The DNA here is from genome assembly GCF_032444005.1 of Ranitomeya imitator. NCBI lineage: Eukaryota > Metazoa > Chordata > Amphibia > Anura > Dendrobatidae > Ranitomeya > Ranitomeya imitator. The sequence continues at coordinate 821,901,494 of NC_091284.1, forward strand.
TATTAACTGTGTGCGCCTTCTCACTTGTCTATCTCCTTTTACATCAAAACGGCAACTATGAGCAGGACATCGGCCAGGGATCTGAGGCGAGCATGGCAAAGATATATCGTGAGCACCTGACCGGCCCCTTTGATAACAAATTTTTCAAGATTGCTCTTCAAAAGTGTTACAATGCTTGTCCATTACAAAGATGTTACGTGCATGTTGTGACGATTGCTCAAATTCTTAAATATGAAAATTTCCCCAACATAATATATTACAGTGGGGCAGCAGTGGATAGCACAGCAGCCTTGCAGTGCAGGAGTCCTGGGTTCAAACCCCACCAAGGTCAACATCTGCAAAGAGTTTGTATGTTCTCTCCGTGTTTGCGTGGGTTTCCTCCGGGTTCTCCGGTTTCTCCCCACATTCAAAAAGACATAATGATAGGGAATTTAGATTGTGAGCCCCATCGGGGACAGTGATGATAATGTGTGCAAACTATAAAGCGATGTGGAATATTTTAGCGCTATATAAAAATAAAGATTTTTATTTATTATTATTATTACAGCTTCTTGAGAATCTGTTTCTGATCAGGACAACTCAACAAGCTAACCGTTCTAACAGTGCAGACATCCATAGTGTGACCGCTCTTACAGTACAGAGCTCTATAGTGTGACCGCTCTTACAATACAGAGCTCTATAGTGTGACGGCTCTTACAGTGCAGAGCTCTACAGGGTGACCGCTCTTACAATACAGAGCTCTATAGTGTGACCGCTCTTACAGTACACAGCTCTATAGTGTGACCGCTCTTACAGTACAGAGCTCTATAGTGTGACCGCTCTTACAATACAGAGCTCTATAGTGTGACCGCTCTTACAGTATAGAGTTCTATAGTGTGACGGCTCTTACAATACAGAGCTCTATAGTGTGACGACTCTTACAGTACAGAGCTCTATAGTGTGACCGCTCTTACAATACAGAGCTCTATAGTGTGACCGCTCTTACAGTATAGAGTTCTATAGTGTGACGGCTCTTACAATACAGAGCTCTATAGTGTGACGGCTCTTACAGTACAGAGCTCTATAGTGTGACCGCTCTTACAATACAGAGCTCTATAGTGTGACCGCTCTTACAGTACAGAGCTCTATAGTGTGACCGCTCTTACAGTACAGAGCTCTATAGTGTGATCGCTCTTACAGTACACAGCTCTATAGTGTGACAGCTCTTACAATACAGAGCTCTATAGTGTGACGGCTCATACAGTACAAAGCTCTATAGTGTGACCGCTCTTACAGTACACAGCTCTATAGTGTGACCGCTCTTACAGTACACAGCTCTATAGTGTGACAGCTCTTACAATACAGAGCTCTATAGTGTGACGGCTCTTACAGTACAGAACTCTATAGTGTGACCGCTCTTACAGTAAAGAGTTCTATAGTGTGAATGCTCTTACAGTACAGAGCTCTATAGTGTGACCGCTCTTACAATACAGAGCTCTATAGTGTGACGGCTCTTACAGTGCAGAGCTCTACAGGGTGACCGCTCTTACAATACAGAGCTCTATAGTGTGACCGCTCTTACAGTACACAGCTCTATAGTGTGACCGCTCTTACAGTACAGAGCTCTATAGTGTGACCGCTCTTACAATACAGAGCTCTATAGTGTGACCGCTCTTACAGTACAGAGCTCTATAGTGTGACGGCTCTTACAGTACAGAGCTCCATAGTGTGACCGCTCTTACAGTACAGAGTTCTATAGTGTGACCGCTCTTACAGTATAGAACTCTATAGTGTGACCGCTCTTACAGTACAGAGCTCCATAGTGTGACCGCTCTTACAGTACAGAGCTCCATAGTGTGACCGTACTTACAGTATAGAGCTCTATAGTGAGACCACTCTTACAGTATAGAGCTCTATAGTGAGACCACTCTTACAGTACAGAGCTCTATAGTGTGACCGTGCTTACAGTACAGAGCTCTATAGTGTGACTGCTCTTACAGTACAGAGCTCTATAGTGTGACCGCTCTTACAGTACAGAGCTCTATAGTGTGACCGCTCTTACAGTACAGAGCTCTATAGTGTGACTGATCTTACAGTACAGAGCTCTATAGTGTGACTGCTCTTACAGTACAGAGCTCTATAGTGTGACTGCTCTTACAGTACAGAGCTCTATAGTGTGACCGCTCTTACAGTATGAAGCTCTATAGTGTGACCGCTCTTACAGTACAGAGCTCTATAGTGTGACCGCTCTTACAGTACAGAGCTCCATAGTGTCACTGCTCTTACAGTACAGAGCTCTATAGTGTGACCGCTCTTACAGTATAGAGTTCTATAGTGTGACGGCTCTTACAATACAGAGCTCTATAGTGTGACGACTCTTACAGTACAGAGCTCTATAGTGTGACCGCTCTTACAATACAGAGCTCTATAGTGTGACCGATCTTACAGTATAGAGTTCTATAGTGTGACGGCTCTTACAATACAGAGCTCTATAGTGTGACGGCTCTTACAGTACAGAGCTCTATAGTGTGACCGCTCTTACAATACAGAGCTCTATAGTGTGACCGCTCTTACAGTACACAGCTCTATAGTGTGACAGCTCTTACAATACAGAGCTCTATAGTGTGACGGCTCTTACAGTACAAAGCTCTATAGTGTGACCGCTCTTACAGTACACAGCTCTATAGTGTGACCGCTCTTACAGTACACAGCTCTATAGTGTGACAGCTCTTACAATACAGAGCTCTATAGTGTGACGGCTCTTACAGTACAGAACTCTATAGTGTGACCGCTCTTACAGTAAAGAGTTCTATAGTGTGAATGCTCTTACAGTACAGAGCTCTATAGTGTGACCGCTCTTACAATACAGAGCTCTATAGTGTGACGGCTCTTACAGTGCAGAGCTCTACAGGGTGACCGCTCTTACAATACAGAGCTCTATAGTGTGACCGCTCTTACAGTACACAGCTCTATAGTGTGACCGCTCTTACAGTACAGAGCTCTATAGTGTGACCGCTCTTACAATACAGAGCTCTATAGTGTGACCGCTCTTACAGTACAGAGCTCTATAGTGTGACGGCTCTTACAGTACAGAGCTCCATAGTGTGACCGCTCTTACAGTACAGAGTTCTATGGTGTGACCGCTCTTACAGTATAGAACTCTATAGTGTGACCGCTCTTACAGTACAGAGCTCCATAGTGTGACCGCTCTTACAGTGCAGAGCTCCATAGTGTGACCGTACTTACAGTATAGAGCTCTATAGTGAGACCACTCTTACAGTATAGAGCTCTATAGTGAGACCACTCTTACAGTACAGAGCTCTATAGTGTGACCGTGCTTACAGTACAGAGCTCTATAGTGTGACTGCTCTTACAGTACAGAGCTCTATAGTGTGACCGCTCTTACAGTACAGAGCTCTATAGTGTGACCGCTCTTACAGTACAGAGCTCTATAGTGTGACTGCTCTTACAGAACAGAGCTCTATAGTGTGACTGCTCTTACAGTACAGAGCTCTATAGTGTGACTGCTCTTACAGTACAGAGCTCTATAGTGTGACCGCTCTTACAGTATGAAGCTCTATAGTGTGACCGCTCTTACAGTACAGAGCTCTATAGTGTGACCGCTCTTACAGTACAGAGCTCCATAGTGTCACTGCTCTTACAGTACAGAGCTCTATAGTGTGACTGCTGTTACAGTACAGAGTTCTATAGTGTGACTGCTCTTATAGTACAGAGCCCTATAGTTTGACCGCTCTTACAATACAGAGCTATATAGTGTGACCGCTTTTACAGTACAAAGCTTTATTGTGTGACTGCCCTTACAGTACAGAGCTTTATAATGTGACCGCTCTTACAGTAAAGAGTTCTATAGTGTGACTGCTCTTATAGTACAGAGCTCTATAGTGTGACCGCTCTTACAGTACAGAGCTCTATAGTGTGACCGTACTTACAGTACAGAGCTCTATAGTGTGACTGCTCTTACAGTACAGTGCTCTATAGTGTGACTGCTCTTACAGTACAGAGCTCTATAGTGTGACCGCTCTTACAGTATGAAGCTCTATAGTGTGACCGCTCTTACAGTACAGAGCTCTATAGTGTGACCGCTCTTACAGTACAGAGCTCCATAGTGTCACTGCTCTTACAGTACAGAGCTCTATAGTGTGACTGCTGTTACAGTACAGAGCTCTATAGTGTGACCGCTCTTACAGTACAGAGCTCTATAGTGTGACCGCTCTTACAGTACAGAGCTCTATAGTGTGACTGCTCTTACAGTACAGAGCTCTATAGTGTGACCGCTCTTACAGTATGAAGCTCTATAGTGTGACCGCTCTTACAGTACAGAGCTCTATAGTGTGACCGCTCTTACAGTACAGAGCTCCATAGTGTCACTGCTCTTACAGTACAGAGCTCTATAGTGTGACTGCTCTTACAGTACAGAGCTCTATAGTGTGACCGCTCTTACAGTACAGAGCTCTATAGTGTGACCGCTCTTACAGTACAGAGCTCTATAGTGTGACTGCTCTTACAGTACAGTGCTCTATAGTGTGACTGCTCTTACAGTACAGAGCTCTATAGTGTGACCGCTCTTACAGTATGAAGCTCTATAGTGTGACCGCTCTTACAGTACAGAGCTCTATAGTGTGACCGCTCTTACAGTACAGAGCTCCATAGTGTCACTGCTCTTACAGTACAGAGCTCTATAGTGTCACTGCTCTTACAGTACAGAGCTCTATAGTGTGACTGCTGTTACAGTACAGAGTTCTATAGTGTGACTGCTCTTATAGTACAGAGCCCTATAGTTTGACCGCTCTTACAATACAGAGCTATATAGTGTGACCGCTCTTACAGTACAAAGCTTTATTGTGTGACTGCCCTTACAGTACAGAGCTTTATAATGTGACCGCTCTTACAGTAAAGAGTTCTATAGTGTGACTGCTCTTATAGTACAGAGCTCTATAGTGTGACCGCTCTTACAGTACAGAGCTCTATAGTGTGACCGCTCTTACAGTACATAGCTCTACAGTGTGACCGCTCTTAAAATACAGAGCTCTATAGTGTGACGGCTCTTACCGTACAGAGCTCTATAGTGTGACCGCACTTACAATACAGAGCTATATAGTGTGACCGCTCTTACAGTACAGAGCTCTACAGTGTGACCGCTCTTACAATACAGAGCTCTATAGTGTGACCGCTCTTACCGTACAGAGCTCTATAGTGTGACCGCTCTTACAGTACAGAGCTCTATAGTGTGACCGCTCTTACAGTACAGAGCTCTATAGTGTGACTGCTCTTACAGTACAGTGCTCTATAGTGTGACTGCTCTTACAGTACAGAGCTCTATAGTGTGACCGCTCTTACAGTATGAAGCTCTATAGTGTGACCGCTCTTACAGTACAGAGCTCTATAGTGTGACCGCTCTTACAGTACAGAGCTCCATAGTGTCACTGCTCTTACAGTACAGAGCTCTATAGTGTGACTGCTGTTACAGTACAGAGTTCTATAGTGTGACTGCTCTTACAGTACAGAGCTCTATAGTGTGACTGCTCTTATAGTACAGAGCCCTATAGTTTGACCGCTCTTACAATACAGAGCTATATAGTGTGACCGCTCTTACAGTACAAAGCTTTATTGTGTGACTGCCCTTACAGTACAGAGCTTTATAATGTGACCGCTCTTACAGTAAAGAGTTCTATAGTGTGACTGCTCTTATAGTACAGAGCTCTATAGTGTGACCGCTCTTACAGTACAGAGCTCTATAGTGTGACCGTACTTACAGTACAGAGCTCTATAGTGTGACTGCTCTTACAGTACAGAGCTCTATAGTGTGACCGCTCTTACAGTACAGAGCTCTATAGTGTGACCGCTCTTACAGTACAGAGCTCTATAGTGTGACCGCTCTTACAGTACAGAGCTCTATAGTGTGACTGCTCTTACAGTACAGAGCTCTATAGTGTGACTGCTCTTACAGTACAGTGCTCTATAGTGTGACTGCTCTTACAGTACAGAGCTCTATAGTGTGACCGCTCTTACAGTATGAAGCTCTATAGTTTGACCGCTCTTACAGTACAGAGCTCTATAGTGTGACCGCTCTTACAATACAGAGCTCTATAGTGTGACCGCTCTTACAGTACAGAGCTCTATAGTGTGACGGCTCTTACAGTACAGAGCTCCATAGTGTGACCGCTCTTACAGTACAGAGTTCTATAGTGTGACCGCTCTTACAGTATAGAACTCTATAGTGTGACCGCTCTTACAGTACAGAGCTCCATAGTGTGACCGCTCTTACAGTACAGAGCTCCATAGTGTGACCGTACTTACAGTATAGAGCTCTATAGTGAGACCACTCTTACAGTATAGAGCTCTATAGTGAGACCACTCTTACAGTACAGAGCTCTATAGTGTGACCGTGCTTACAGTACAGAGCTCTATAGTGTGACTGCTCTTACAGTACAGAGCTCTATAGTGTGACCGCTCTTACAGTACAGAGCTCTATAGTGTGACCGCTCTTACAGTACAGAGCTCTATAGTGTGACTGCTCTTACAGAACAGAGCTCTATAGTGTGACTGCTCTTACAGTACAGAGCTCTATAGTGTGACTGCTCTTACAGTACAGAGCTCTATAGTGTGACCGCTCTTACAGTATGAAGCTCTATAGTGTGACCGCTCTTACAGTACAGAGCTCTATAGTGTGACCGCTCTTACAGTACAGAGCTCCATAGTGTCACTGCTCTTACAGTACAGAGCTCTATAGTGTGACTGCTGTTACAGTACAGAGTTCTATAGTGTGACTGCTCTTATAGTACAGAGCCCTATAGTTTGACCGCTCTTACAATACAGAGCTATATAGTGTGACCGCTTTTACAGTACAAAGCTTTATTGTGTGACTGCCCTTACAGTACAGAGCTTTATAATGTGACCGCTCTTACAGTAAAGAGTTCTATAGTGTGACTGCTCTTATAGTACAGAGCTCTATAGTGTGACCGCTCTTACAGTACAGAGCTCTATAGTGTGACCGTACTTACAGTACAGAGCTCTATAGTGTGACTGCTCTTACAGTACAGTGCTCTATAGTGTGACTGCTCTTACAGTACAGAGCTCTATAGTGTGACCGCTCTTACAGTATGAAGCTGTATAGTGTGACCGCTCTTACAGTACAGAGCTCTATAGTGTGACCGCTCTTACAGTACAGAGCTCCATAGTGTCACTGCTCTTACAGTACAGAGCTCTATAGTGTGACTGCTGTTACAGTACAGAGCTCTATAGTGTGACCGCTCTTACAGTACAGAGCTCTATAGTGTGACCGCTCTTACAGTACAGAGCTCTATAGTGTGACTGCTCTTACAGTACAGAGCTCTATAGTGTGACCGCTCTTACAGTATGAAGCTCTATAGTGTGACCGCTCTTACAGTACAGAGCTCTATAGTGTGACCGCTCTTACAGTACAGAGCTCCATAGTGTCACTGCTCTTACAGTACAGAGCTCTATAGTGTGACTGCTCTTACAGTACAGAGCTCTATAGTGTGACCGCTCTTACAGTACAGAGCTCTATAGTGTGACCGCTCTTACAGTACAGAGCTCTATAGTGTGACTGCTCTTACAGTACAGTGCTCTATAGTGTGACTGCTCTTACAGTACAGAGCTCTATAGTGTGACCGCTCTTACAGTATGAAGCTCTATAGTGTGACTGCTCTTACAGTACAGAGCTCTATAGTGTGACCGCTCTTACAGTACAGAGCTCCATAGTGTCACTGCTCTTACAGTACAGAGCTCTATAGTGTCACTGCTCTTACAGTACAGAGCTCTATAGTGTGACTGCTGTTACAGTACAGAGTTCTATAGTGTGACTGCTCTTATAGTACAGAGCCCTATAATTTGACCGCTCTTACAATACAGAGCTATATAGTGTGACCGCTCTTACAGTACAAAGCTTTATTGTGTGACTGCCCTTACAGTACAGAGCTTTATAATGTGACCGCTCTTACAGTAAAGAGTTCTATAGTGTGACTGCTCTTATAGTACAGAGCTCTATAGTGTGACCGCTCTTACAGTACAGAGCTCTATAGTGTGACCGCTCTTACAGTACATAGCTCTATAGTGTGACCGCTCTTACAATACAGAGCTCTATAGTGTGACGGCTCTTACCGTACAGAGCTCTATAGTGTGACCGCACTTACAATACAGAGCTATATAGTGTGACCGCTCTTACAGTACAGAGCTCTACAGTGTGACCGCTCTTACAATACAGAGCTCTATAGTGTGACCGCTCTTACCGTACAGAGCTCTATAGTGTGACCGCACTTACAATACAGAGCTATATAGTGTGACCGCTCTTACAGTACAGAGCTCTACAGTGTGACCGCTCTTACAATACACAGCTCTATAGTGTGACCGCTCTTACAGTACAGAGCTCTATAGTGTGACCGCTCTTACAGTACAGAGCTCTATAGTGTGACTGCTCTTACAGTACAGTGCTCTATAGTGTGACTGCTCTTACAGTACAGAGCTCTATAGTGTGACCGCTCTTACAGTATGAAGCTCTATAGTGTGACCGCTCTTACAGTACAGAGCTCTATAGTGTGACCGCTCTTACAGTACAGAGCTCCATAGTGTCACTGCTCTTACAGTACAGAGCTCTATAGTGTGACTGCTGTTACAGTACAGAGTTCTATAGTGTGACCGCTCTTACAGTACAGAGCTCTATAGTGTGACTGCTCTTATAGTACAGAGCCCTATAGTTTGACCGCTCTTACAATACAGAGCTATATAGTGTGACCGCTCTTACAGTACAAAGCTTTATTGTGTGACTGCCCTTACAGTACAGAGCTTTATAATGTGCCCGCTCTTACAGTAAAGAGTTCTATAGTGTGACTGCTCTTATAGTACAGAGCTCTATAGTGTGACCGCTCTTACAGTACAGAGCTCTATAGTGTGACCGTACTTACAGTACAGAGCTCTATAGTGTGACTGCTCTTACAGTACAGAGCTCTATAGTGTGACCGCTCTTACAGTACAGAGCTCTATAGTGTGACTGCTCTTACAGTACAGAGCTCTATAGTGTGACTGCTCTTACAGTACAGTGCTCTATAGTGTGACTGCTCTTACAGTACAGAGCTCTATAGTGTGACCGCTCTTACAGTATGAAGCTCTATAGTTTGACCGCTCTTACAGTACAGAGCTCTATAGTGTGACCGCTCTTACAGTACAGAGCTCTATAGTGTCACTGCTCTTACAGTACAGAGCTCTATAGTGTGACTGCTGTTACAGTACAGAGTTCTATAGTGTGACTGCTCTTATAGTACAGAGCCCTATAGTTTGACCGCTCTTACAATACAGAGCTATATAGTGTGACCGCTCTTACAGTACAAAGCTTTATTGTGTGACTGCCCTTACAGTACAGAGCTTTATAATGTGACCGCTCTTACAGTAAAGAGTTCTATAGTGTGACTGCTCTTACAGTACAGAGCTCTATAGTGTGACCGCTCTTACAGTACAGAGCTCTATAGTGTGACCGTACTTACAGTACAGAGCTCTATAGTGTGACTCCTCTTATAGTACAGAGCTCTATAGTGTGACCGCTCTTACAGTACAGAGCTCTATAGTGTGACCGCTCTTACAGTACAGAGCTCTATAGTGTGACCGCTCTTACAGTACAGAGCTCTATAGTGTGACTGCTCTTACAGTACAGTGCTCTATAGTGTGACTGCTCTTACAGTACAGAGCTCTATAGTGTGACCGCTCTTACAGTATGAAGCTCTATAGTGTGACCGCTCTTACAGTACAGAGCTCTATAGTGTGACCGCTCTTACAGTACAGAGCTCCATAGTGTCACTGCTCTTACAGTACAGAGCTCTATAGTGTGACCGCTCTTACAGTACAGAGCTCCATAGTGTCACTGCTCTTACAGTACAGAGCTATATAGTGTGACCGCTCTTACAGTACAGAGCTTTATAATGTGACCGCTCTTACAGTAAAGAGTTCTATAGTTTGACTGCTCTTATAGTACAGAGCTCTATAGTGTGACCGCTCTTACAGTACAGAGCTCTATAGTGTGACCGCTCTTACAGTACATAGCTCTATAGTGTGACCGCTCTTACAGTACAGAGCTCTATAGTGTGACCGCTCTTACAGTACAGAGCTCTATAGTGTGACCGCACTTACAATACAGAGCTATATAGTGTGACCGCTCTTACAGTACAGAGCTCTATAGTGTGACCGCTCTTACAGTACATAGCTCTATAGTGTGACCGCTCTTACAATACAGAGCTCTATAGTGTGACGGCTCTTACCGTACAGAGCTCTATAGTGTGACCGCTCTTACAGTGCAGAGCTCTATAGTGTGACCGCTCTTACAGTACAGAGCTCTATAGTGTGACCGCTCTTTCAATACAAGCTCTGAAGGAGGTGGTATCTGTACTGACCCCGCTAGATGTGATTAATTTGTCTTCATGTGTTTTTTCTAGCGCGGACTTAAAACTATTGTCACGAGGTCTGAACTTTGCTCCTACCAACACCAATTTGGATATTTTTTCTACACTCAAAGACATTAATAAATTTGTAAGAGACCTAACGGTCAAAAGACATTTTTTTTCAGAAGAGGATACTTCAGATTCATCTGTGCACCACAACACCAATGAGTTTTTTGGCATGGATTTTGCTGAACAAAATGGGCTATTATGTCTCATGGATTTGGACACTCAGAAAGAAACTCAGCAAGATGAAAACTCGGTTCCCTCATTTAGGACAAAAAATCCCACGTTTTATCCTGTTCAAACTAGAACACAAGCTATGGACAGATTCCAAGAAAACGTGGAAAGGGACATACGCAATTTAGTACTAAAATCAGACACACATGTCTCTAAATTTAATCTAAGTAAATGTGAGCGAGAATCTTTGGAAAACATCCGTAGCAACCCCGATATTATTATTAAAATGTCGGACAAAGGGGGATCGGTGGTAGTGCTTAATAAGTGTGATTACATGAAAGCCATGTCTGACATGCTATTAGACCAAAACACTTATATCCAGCTGAAATCTGATCCAACTTCAGAATATCTCAAACTTTGCAAGGAGATTATCGATATTGGTTTACATCAAAATTTCTTTACCAAGAAACAGGCTGAATATGTATATATTGATAATCCGAAAATTCCGTTTTTATACGGTTTGCCTAAAACACACAAACATGTCACACCACCGCCCATGCGTCCTATAATCTCAGGTATAGGGTCCTATAGTGAACATCTGGGGGAATGGCTGGATAGTATCCTGCAACCCTTAGTCCAGAGAGTTCCAGGCTATCTAAAAGATTCTAGAGATATACTTAATATGCTGAAAAATGTGACATGGAATTCTAACTGGTGTTGGCTCACATGCGATGTCATTTCACTCTATACGTCCATTCCACATCAAATTGCATTACATGCAGTACATCATCATCTCAGAAATTATAGTTCTTGCTCTAATGATTTACAGTCTTTCATTATTTCAGTTCTATCTTTTTTGTTGTCACATAATTATTTTATGTTTGAAAACAAATTTTTTTTGCAAAAAAAGTGGAGTTTCCATGGGGGCCAAATTTTCACCTTCTGTAGCAAACTTAGTCATGTCATGGTGGGAGGAACAATATATATTTTTTGTGTAGACAATCCTTTTTCTAGACATATCCAATTATTTTTTAGATACATTGATGATTTACTATTGGTATGGAACGGAGATCAGGAATCTATCATACAATTTTCATCTTACATAAATAATAATCCTTTTAATCTCAAGTTTACTTTTTTTTCTGATTACAATTCCATATCTTTTTTAGATTTAGTTCTCACAGGATTACCACATCAAATTGTTCAAAGCTGCACACACCGCAAACCAGGTGCCGGGAATACTATTCTACATGCTCAGAGTTTCCACCCATCCCACACAATTCGTGCGATACCAGTGGGAGAGGATATTAGAGCCAGGAGGAACTGCAGCAATGATTCAGCATTTGAACAGGAAAAACTTGTTATTAAAAAACGTTTGAAAAACAGAAATTATCCAAATTGTTCTCTTGATCGGGCTTTTGACATAGCGCACAATAGGTCTAGATTAGATCTTATTCAGTCCCCTCACTCAAATCATACATCAAATCCAAATCGTAATGTTCTGGACAAACCAGTACTAGTGCTTACGTATAGCACACATTTTAAGTCTATCTCTAATATTGTGTCAAAAAATCTTAACATTTTACGTGATGATCACATTATGGACACAATTCTTCAAAATGGGGTTCGTATTGTATCTAGATGTGCTCTAACTTTAGGTAACATTCTTTCTCCGAATTTTGTGCATTCCAAAAAATATGCAAATTCTTCAAATTGGTTACCTACAAAGGGCTTTTTTAAATGTGGCACATATCCTTGCAAAACATACACATATGTAAAAAAAACATCAACATTTTGCGGTTCTAATGACTCAAGGATTTTTTCCATGAGGAATTTCATGAATTGTAACTCTGATCATGTGGTCTATATTATTGAATGCGCATACTGCAATTTGTTGTATGTTGGTTCCACCATCAGAAAATTAAAAGAAAGATTTCGGGAGCATCTCAATGACATTGTTCAGCCTACTTTACGTCACATTTCTAATGTTTCAAATCATTTTATTAATACACATAACAGACAGACCACATATCTAAGAGTATATGCCATTGAACAAGTACATAGGGATATACGAGGAGGAGATAGAGAGAAAAAACTGCGAGACAAAGAGGCATTCTGGATTTATTTACTTGACACACGTACTCCTAAAGGTTTAAATCTTAAAAAAGAAATTATGTTGCATTATTAAGTCAAATGTTTTCTCATTTCAAACATATTATATTTATATTAGTTTATATATTTTGTTTCATTTTGTCATTTTGATTGCATGTAGCGTAATTAATTATTTCTTTTTTTGCAAAGGAAAAAGGAAAAAAAAAAAAAATAAATTTGTGTTTTTTTTTTTTTTGTATCACATATACCATTTTTTGTATTGCAGTAGGTGTGTCTTTTCAATTATGTCATGTATTCATTTCACCTGTGATGGATGCTTTTATATGTGAAGTTTTCACTTGGATCACTTGCTGTGGACTAAGAACACCTAGTGTTCGAAACGCGTTCAGCTGTATCATGGTCGTCCTTCCGTTCATTGGATATTGCTGATTTTTGGCATGCAGTGTTTCCTCTTTTTTAAAATATTTTGGAATAAAAACTTTTGATTTTATATACTTTCCTGAGCTGGATTCCTCTTTCATTCTCATCTGTACTGACCGCAGACCCTGAACCTAGCAGCGCAACTAGAAATAGCCGTGGGGGGTGCCTGATGCTCCCTAGACCCCTTGGCACAGCCTAAGATCTAACTTCCCCTAAAGATGGAAACAGGAAACCTATCTTGCCTCAGAGAAAATCCCCAAAGGAAAGATAGCCCCCCACAAATATTGACGGTGAGAGGAGGGGAAAATAACATACGCAGAGATGAAATCAGATTTTAGCATAGGAGGCCAGTCTAGCTTGATAGATAGGACAGGAAAGGATACTGTGCGGTCAGTATAAAAACTACAAAACAATCCACGCAGAGTTTACAAAATCTCAGCACCTGACTAAAGGTGTGGAGGGTAAATCTGCTTCCCAGAGCTTCCAGCTAACAGAAAAAATCCATAATGACAAGCTGGACAAAAATAGAATGCACAGAACAATAAGTCCACAACATGTGGACTGAAATGAGCAAAGCCAGAACTTATCTTTGCAGAACTGGTCAGGAAACTAGGAGAATCCAAGCAGAGATGTGAATCCAGCCAGAGAACATTGACAAGTGGCATAGGCTGAAGACTAGAGCCAGGTTAAATAGCAGAGCCAGGAGAGACGATTAGTGAAAGCAGCTGCTAAAGCTAAACCCAAGGAGCGGCAGTTCCACTCAAAACCTCCAGAGGGAGCCCAAGGGCAGAACTCACAAAAGTGCCATTTACAACCACCGGAGGGAGCCCAAGAACGGAATTCACAACAACAGAGCTCTATAGTGTGACCGCTCTTACAGTACAGAGCTCTATAGTGTGACCGCTCTTACAGTACAGAGTTCTATAGTGTGACCGTTCTTACAGTACAGACCTCTATATTGTGACCACTATTACATACAGAGCTCTTATATGTGACCGCTCTTACAGTATAGAGCTATATAGTGTGACCGCTCTTATAGTACAGAGCTTCATAGTGTGACTGCTCTTACAGTACAGAGCTCATCAGTGTGACCACTCTTACAGTATAGAGCTATATAGTGTGACCGTTCTTACAGTACATACCTCTATATTGTGACCACTATTACATACAGAGCTCTTATATGTGACCGCTCTTACAGTACTGAGCTCTATAGTGTGACCACTGTTACAGTACAGAGCTATACAGTGTGACCGCTTTTACAGTACAGAGCTCTATAGTGTGACCGCTCTTACAGTACAGAGTTCTATAGTGTGACCGTTCTTACAGTACAGACCTCTATATTGTGACCACTATTACATACAGAGCTCTTATATGTGACCGCTCTTACAGTATAGAGCTATATAGTGTGACCGCTCTTATAGTACAGAGCTTCATAGTGTGACTGCTCTTACAGTACAGAGCTCATCAGTGTGACCGCTCTTACAGTATAGAGCTATATAGTGTGACCGTTCTTACAGTACATACCTCTATATTGTGACCACTATTACATACAGAGCTCTTATATGTGACCGCTCTTACGGTACTGAGCTCTATAGTGTGACCACTGTTACAGTACAGAGCTATATAGTGTGATCGCTCTTACAGTACAGAGCTCTATAGTGTGACCGCTTTTACAGTACAGAGCTCTGTAGTGTGACGGCTCTTACAGTACAGAGCTCTATAGTGTGACCGCTATTACAGTACAGAGCTCTAAAATGTGATCGCTCTTACAGTACAGAGCTCTATAGTGTGATCGCTCTTACAGTGCAGAGATTTATAGTGTGAATGCCCTTACATTACAGAGCTCTATAGTGTGACCGCTCTTACAGTACAGAGCTAAATAGTGTGATCGCTCTTACAGCACAGATCTCTATATTGTGACCGCCCTTACAGTACAGAGCTTTATAGTGTGACCGCTCTTACAGTACAGAGCTCTATAGTGTGACCGCTCTTACAGTACAGAGCTTTATAGTGTGATCGACCTAACAGTACAGAGCTTTATAGTGTGATCGCTCTTACAGTACAGAGCTTTATAGTGTGACCGCTCTTACAGTACAGTGCTCCATAGTGTGACAGCTATTAAAGTACAGAGCTCTAAAGTGTGACCGCTCTTACAGTATAGAGCTCTATAGTGTGACCGCCCATACAGTACAGAGCTCTATAGTGTGACCGCCCTTACAGTACATAGTTTTATGGTGTTACAGCTCTTACAGTACAGATCTCTATAGCGTGACAGCTCTTATAGTACAAAGCTTTATAGTGTGACCGCTTTTACAGTACAGAGCTCTATAGTGTGAATATTCTTACAGTACTGAGCTTTATATTGTGAACGCTGTTACAGTATAAAGCTCTATAGTGTGACCGCTCTTACAGTTCTGAGCTCTATAGTGTGATCGATTTTTCAGCACAGAGCTCTATACTGTGACAGCTCTTACAATCCAGAGCTCCATAGTGTGACCGCTCTTACAGTACAGAGCTCCATAGTGTGACTGCTCTTACAGTACAGAGCTTTATAGTGTGACTGCTCCTACATTATAGATGTCTATAGTGTGACCGCTCTTACAGTACAGAGCTCCATAGTGTGGCCGCTCTTACAGTACAGAGCTCTATAGTGTGACCGCTTACCGTACAGAACTCTATAGTGTGACCGCTCTTACAGTACAGAGGTCTATAGTGTGACCGCTAGAGTACAGCGCTCTATAGTGTGACCGCTCTTACAGTATGAAGCTCTATAGTGTGACCGCTCTTACAGTACAGAGCTCTATAGTGTGACTGCTATTACAGTACAGAGCTCCATAGTGTGACCGCTCTTACAGTACAGAGCTCTATAGTGTGACCGCTACAGTACAGAGCTCTATAGTGTGACCGCTCTTACAGTACAGAGCTCTATAGTGTGACCGCTCTTACAGTAAAGAGCTCTATATTGTAACCGCTCTTACAGTACAGAGCTCTATAGTGTGACCGCTCCTACAGTACAGAGCTCTATAGTGTGACTGCTCTTACAGTACAGAGCTCCATAATGTGACTGCTCTTGCACTACAGAGCTCTATAGTGTGTCCGCTCTTAAAGTATAGAGCTCTATAGTGTGACCGCTCTTACAGTACAGAGCTCTATAGTGTGACCGCTCTTACAGTACAGAGCTTTATAATGTGACCGCTCTTACAGTATAGAGCTCTATAGTGTGACCGCTCTTACAGTACAGACATCCATACTGTGATCGCTCTTACAATACAGATCTCCATAGTGTGACCGCTCTTACAGAACAGAGCTCTATAGTGTGACCTCTCTTACAGTATAGAGCTCTATAATGTGACCGCTCTTACACTACAGAGCTCTATAGTGTGGCCGCTCTTACAGTACAGCGCTCTATAGTGTGACCGCTCTTACAGTACAGCGCTCTATAGTGTGACCGCTCTTACAGTACAGAGCTCTATAGTGTGACCGCTCTTACAGTACAGAGCTCTATAGTGTGACTGCTCTTACAGTACAGAGCTTTATAGTGTGACTGCTCTTGCAGTATAGAGCTCTATAATTTGACTGCTCTTACAGTACAGAGCTCTATAGTGTGACCGCACTTACAGTACAGAGCTCTATAATGTGAGCGCTCTTACAGTACAGAGCTCTATAGTGTGACCGCTCTTACAGTACAGAGCTCTATAGTGTGACCGCACTTACAGTACAGAGCTCTATAATGTGAGCGCTCTAACAGTACAGAGCTCTATAGTGTGACCGCTCTTACAGTACAGAGCTCTATAGTGTGACCGCTCTTACAGTACAGAGCTCCATAGTGTGATCGCTCTTACAGTACAGAGCTCTATAGTGTGACCGCTCTTACAGTACAGAGCTCTATAGTGTGACCGCTCTTACAGTACAGAGCTCCATAGTGTGATCGCTCTTACAGTACAGAGCTCTATAGTGTGACCGCTCTTACAGTACAGAGCTCCATAGTGTGATCGCTCTTACAGTACAGAGCTCCATAGTGTGACCTCTCTTACAGTATAGAGCTCTATAATGTGAGCGCTCTTACAGTATAACATAGTAACATAGTAACATAGTAACATAGGTAGTAAGGCCGAAAAAAGACATTTGTCCATCCAGTTCAGCCTATATTCCATCATAATAAATCCCCAGATCTACGTCCTTCTACAGAACCTAATAATTGTATGATACAATATTGTTCTGCTCCAGGAAGACATCCAGGCCTCTCTTGAACCCCTCGACTGAGTTCGCCATCACCACCTCCTCAGGCAAGCAATTCCAGATTCTCACCGCCCTAACAGTAAAGAATCCTCTTCTATGTTGGAGGAAAAACCTTCTCTCCTCCAGACGCAAAGAATGCCCCCTTGTGCCCGTCACCTTCCTTGGTATAAACAGATCCTCAGCGAGATATTTGTATTGTCCCCTTATATACTTATACATGGTTATTAGATCGCCCCTCAGTCGTCTTTTTTCTAGACTAAATAATCCTAATTTCGCTAATCTATCTGGGTATTGTAGTTCTCCCATTCCCTTTATTAATTTTGTTGCCCTCCTTTGTACTCTCTCTAGTTCCATTATATCCTTCCTGAGCACCGGTGCCCAAAACTGGACACAGTATAGAGCTTTATAGTTTGACCGCTCTTACAGTACAGAGCTCTATAGTGTGACCGCTTTTACAGTACAAAGCTCTATAGTGTGACCGCTCTTACAGTACAGAGCTCTATAGTATGACCGCTCTTACAGAACAGAGCTCTATAGTATGACCGCTCTTACAGTACAGAGCTCTATAGTGTGACCGCTCTTACAGTATAGAGTTCTATAGTGTGACTGCTCTTACCGTACAGAACTCTATAGTGTGACCGCTCTTACAGTCAGAGTTCTATAGTGTGACCGCTCTTACAGTACACAGCTCTATAGTGTGACCGCTCTTACAGTACAGAGCTCTATAGTGTCACCGCTCTTACAGTACAGAGCTCTATAGTGTGACCGCTCTTACAGTACAAAGCTCTATAGTGTGACCGCTCTTACAGTACAGAGCTCTATAGTATGACCGCTCTTACAGAACAGAGCTCTATAGTGTGACTGCTCTTACAATACAGAGTTCTATAGTGTGACCGCTCTTACAGTACAGAGCTCTATAGTATGACCGCTCTTACAGTACAGAGCTCTATAGTGTGACCGCTCTTACAGTACAGAGCTCTATAGTGTGACTGCTCTTACCGTACAGAACTCTATAGTGTGACCGCTCTTACTGTACAGAGCTCTTTTTTTGTGTGACCGCTCTTACAGTACAGAGCTTTGTAGTATGACTGCTCTTACAATGCAGAGCTCAATAGTGTGACCGCTCTTACAGTTGAGAGCTCTACAGTGTGACCGCTCTTACAGGACAAAGCTCTATAGTGTGACCGCACTTACAGTACAGAGCTCTATAGTGTGATTGCTCTTACAGTACAAAGCTTTACAGTGTGACTGCTCTTACAGTACAGAGCTCTATAGTGTGACCGCTCTAACAGTACAGAGCTCTATAATGTGAGCGCTATTACAGTACAGAGCTCTAAAATGTGACCGCTCTTACAGTACAGAGCTCTATAGTCTGACCGCTCTTACAGTACAGAGCTCCATAATGTGACCGCTCTTACAGTACAGAGCTTTATAGTGTGACCGCTCTTACAGTATAGAGGTCTACAGTGTGACCGCCCTTACAGTACAGAGCTCTATAGTGTGACCGCTCTTACAGTACAGAGCTCTATAGTGTGACCGCTCTTACAGTACAGAGCTCTATAGTGTGACCGCTCTTACAGTATAGAGCTCCAGTGTGTGACTGCTCTTACAGTACAGAGCTCTATAGTGTGATCGCTCTTACAGTACAGAGCTCTATAGTGCGACCGTTCTTACAGTACAGACCTTTTTAGTGTGACCGCTCTTACAGTACAGATTTCTATAGTGTGACCACTCTTACAGTTCTTACAGTACAGAGCTCTATAGTGTGACCGCTCTAACAGTACAGAGCTCTATAATGTGAGCGCTATTACAGTACAGAGCTCTAAAATGTGACCGCTCTTACAGTACAGAGCTCTATAGTCTGACCGCTCTTACAGTACAGAGCTCCATAATGTGACCGCTCTTACAGTACAGAGCTTTATAGTGTGACCGCTCTTACAGTATAGAGGTCTACAGTGTGACCGCCCTTACAGTACAGAGCTCTATAGTGTGACCGCTCTTACAGTACAGAGCTCTATAGTGTGACCGCTCTTACAGTACAGAGCTCTATAGTGTGACCGCTCTTACAGTATAGAGCTCCAGCGTGTGACTGCTCTTACAGTACAGAGCTCTATAGTGCGACCGTTCTTACAGTACAGACCTTTTTAGTGTGACCGCTCTTACAGTACAGATTTCTATAGTGTGACCACTCTTACAGTTCTTACAGTACAGAGCTCTATAGTGTGACCGCTCTTACAGTACAGAGCTCTATAGTCTCACCGCTCTTACAGTGCAGAGCTCTATAGTGTGACCGCTCTTACTGTACAGAACTCTATATTGTGACCGCTCTTACAGTACAGAGCACTATAGTGTGACCGCTCTTACAGTACAGAGCTCTATAGTGTGACTGCTCTTACAGTACAGAACTCTATTGTATGACTGCTCTTACAATGCAGAGCTCTATAGTGTGACCTCTCTTACAGTACAGAGCTCTATAGTGTGACCGCTCTTACAGTATAGAGCTCTATAGTTTGACCGCTCTTACAGTACAGAGCTCTATAGTGTCACCGCTCTTACAGTACAGAGCTCTATAGTGTGACCACTCTTACAGTACAAAGCTCTATAGTGTGACCACTCTTACAGTACAGAGCTCTTTAGTGTGACCGCTCTTACAGTAGAGAGCTCTATAATGTGACCGCTCTTACAGTACAGAGCTCTATTGTGTGACCGCTCTTACCGTACAGAGCTCTATAGTGTGACCACTCTTACAGTACTGAGCTCTATAGTGTGACCGCTCTTACAGTACAGAGCTTTACAGTGTGACTGCCCTTACAGTACAGAGCTCTATAGTGTGACCGCTCTTACACTACAGAGCTCTATAGTGAGACCGCTCTTGCAGGACAAAGCCCTATATTGTGATCGCTCTTACAGTAGATAGCTCTATAGTGTGACCGCTCTTACAGTACAGAGCTCTATGGTGTGACCGCTCTTACAGTACAAAGCTCTATATTGTGATCGGTCTTACAGTACAGAGCTCTATAGTGTGACAGCTCTTATAGTACAGAGCTCTATAATGTGACCACTCTTACAGTACAGAGCTCTATAGTGTGACTGCTCTTACAGTACAAAGCTCTATATTGTGACTGCTCTTACAGTACAGAGCTCTATAGTGTGACCGCTATTACAGTAAAGAGCTTTAAAATGTGACCGCTCTTACAGTACAGAGCTCTAGAGTGTGACCGCTCTTACAGTATAGAGCTTTATAGTTTGACCGCTCTTACAGTACAGAGCTCTATAATTTGACCGCTCTTACAGTACAGAGCTTTATAGTGTGACCGCTCTTACAATACAGAGCTTTATAGTGTGACCTCTCTTACAGTACAGAGCTTTATAGTGTGACTGCTCTTACTGCAGAGCTTTATAGTGTGACCTCTCTTACTGTACAGAGCTCTATAGCGTGACTGCTCTTACAGTACAGAGCTTTATAGTGTGACCGCTCTTACAGTATAGAGGTCTACAGTGTGACCGCTCTTACAGTACAGAGCTCCATAGTGTGACCGCTCTTACAGTATAGAGCTCTATAGTGTGACCTCTCTTACACTACAGATCTCTATAATGTGACCGCTCTTACAGTAGAGAGCTCTATAGTGTGACCGCTCTTACAATATAGAGGTCTATACTGTGACCGCTCTTACACTACAGATCTCTATAATGTGACCGCTCTTACAGTACAGAGCTCTATAGTGTGACCGCTGTTACTGTACACAGCTCTATAGTGTGACTGCTCTTACAGTACAGATCTCTATAGAGTGACCGCTCTTACAGTACAGATCTCTATAGTGTGACCGCTCTTACAATACAGAGCTCTATAGTGTGACCGCCCTTACAGTACAGAGCTTTATAATGTGACCGCTCTTACAGTACAGAGCTCTATATTGTGACCTCTCTTACAGTACAGAGCTCCATAGTGTGACCACTCTTACAGTACATAGCTCTATAGTGTGACCGCCCTTACAGTACATTGCTTTATAATGTGAACGCTCTTACAGTACAGAGCTCTATATTGTGACCGTCCTTACAGTACAGAGCTCTATAGTGTGACCTCTCTTACACTACAGATCTCTATAATGTGACCGCTCTTACAGTAGAGAGCTCTATAGTGTGACCGCTCTTACAATATAGAGGTCTATACTGTGACCGCTCTTACACTACAGATCTCTATAATGTGACCGCTCTTACAGTACAGAGCTCCATAGTGTGACCGCTCTTACAGTATAGAGCTCTATAGTGTGACCTCTCTTACACTACAGATCTCTATAATGTGACCGCTCTTACAGTAGAGAGCTCTATAGTGTGACCGCTCTTACAATATAGAGGTCTATACTGTGACCGCTCTTACACTACAGATCTCTATAATGTGACCGCTCTTACAGTAGAGAGCTCTATAGTGTGACCGCTGTTACTGTACACAGCTCTATAGTGTGACTGCTCTTACAGTACAGATCTCTATAGAGTGACCGCTCTTACAGTACAGATCTCTATAGTGTGACCGCTCTTACAATACAGAGCTCTATAGTGTGACCGCCCTTACAGTACAGAGCTTTATAATGTGACCGCTCTTACAGTACAGAGCTCTATATTGTGACCTCTCTTACAGTACAGAGCTCCATAGTGTGACCACTCTTACAGTACATAGCTCTATAGTGTGACCGCCCTTACAGTACATTGCTTTATAATGTGAACGCTCTTACAGTACAGAGCTCTATATTGTGACCGTCCTTACAGTACAGAGCTCTATAGTGTGACCGCCCTTACAGTACATAGCTCTATAGTGTGACCGCCCTTACAGTACAGAGCTTTATAGTGTGACCGCTCTTACAGAGCAAAGCTCCATGGTGTGACCGCTCTTAAAGTACAGAGCTCCATTGTGTGACTGCTCTTACAGTACAGAGCTCTATAGTGTGACCGCCCTTACAGTATAGAGCTCTATAGTGTGACCACCCTTACAGTACAGAGCTCTAAAGTGTGACCGCCTTTACAGTACAGAGCTTTATAGTGTGACCGCTCTTACAGTACAGAGCTTTATAGTGTGACCGCTCTTACAGTAGAGCTCTATAGTGTGACCGCTCTTACTATACAGAGCTTGATTGTGTGAACGCTCTTACAGCACAGAGCTACATAGTGTGACCCCTTTTACAGTACAGAGCTCTATAGTGTGACCGCCCTTACAGTACAGAGCTCTATAGTGTGACTGTTCTTACAGTACAGAGCTTTATATTGTGACCGCTCTTACAGTATAGAGCTCTATAATTAGACAGCTCTTAAAGTACAGAGCTTCATAGTGTGACCGCTCTTAAAGTACAAAGCTTTATAGTGTGACCGCTCTTACAGTACAGAGCTCTATAGTGTGACCGCTCTTAAAGTACAGAGCTCTATAGTGTGACCGTTCTAACAGTACTTAGCTTTATAGTGTGACCTCTCTTACAGTATAAAGCTCTATTCAGTGAATGCTCTTACAGTACAGAGCTCCATTGTGTGACCACCCTTACAGTACAGAGCTCTATAATGTGTCCGCTCTTACAGTACACAGCTTAGTGTGACCGCTTTTACAGTATAGAGCTCTATAGTTTGACCGCTCTTACAATACAGAGCTCTATAGTGTGACCACTCTTACAGTACAGAGCTCTATAGTGTGACCACTCTTGCTGTACAGAGCTCTATAGTGTGACCGCTCTTACAATACAGAGCTCTATAGTTTGACCGCTCTTACAATACAGAGCTCTATAGTGTGACCACTTTTACAATACAGAGCTCTATAGTGTGACCACTCTTACAGTACAGAGCTCTATAGTGTGACCACTCTTGCTGTACAGAGCTCTATAGTGTGACCGCTCTTACTGTACAGAGCTCTATAGTGTGACCGCTCTTACAGTACAGAGCTCTATAGTGTGACCACTCTTACAGTACAGAGTTTTATAGTGTGACCGCTCTTACAGTACAGATCTCTATAGTGTGACCACCCTTACAGTACAGAGCTTTATAGCGTGACCGCTCTTACAGTATAGAGCTCTATAGTTTGACCGCTCTTACAATACAGAGCTCTATAGTGTGACCGCTCTAATAGTACAAAGCTCTTTTGTGTGACCTCTCTTACAGTACAGAGCTCCACAGTGTGACCGCTCTTACAGTACAGACATCTATAGTGTGACCGCTATTACAGTACAGAGCTCTATAGTGTGACTGTGGATCGCCCCCAGGTGCAGGGCAATGGGGTACTCGGTACCGGGTCCTTCGGTCCCTTCCGCGGGGATGTAACGGTGGCCCGACCTGGTCCGTGACCTTGCTAAGGGGCGTCCAACGAAAGGTGATGAAAGTTTGTCAAGTGTTCGTGACACCACCTGTGGTATTCTGTCAGGGTGACCGACGCTGCTTTGGGGGTCCACCGGGGGGATGTTATGGTAGCTAGATGGAATACCTTCCCACAGGTGAAGTGTTTCCCCAGGGTCTCCCAGTAGTGTAGATGGTGATGATGTGAGGCGCAGTTAATAATGAGGACACAAAGGGTACAGTACAGAGCTCTATATTGTGACCGCTCTTACAGTGCAGAGCTCTATAGTGTGACCGCTCTTACAGTACAGAGCTCTATAGTGTGACCGCTCTTACGGTACAAAGCTCTATAGTGTGACCGCTCTTACAGTACAGAGCTCTATATTGTGACCGCTCTTACAGTGCAGAGCTCTATAGTGTGACCGCTCTTACAGTACAGAGCTCCATAGTATGACCGCTATTACAGTACAGAGCTCTATAGTGAGACCTCTCTTACAGTGCAGAGCTCTATAGTGTGACCGCTCTTACAGTACAAAGCTCTATAGTGTGACCTCGCTTACAGTACAGATCTCTATAGTGTGACCGCTCTTACAGTATAGAGCTCTATAGTGTGACCTCTCTTACAGTACAGAGCTCTATAGTGTGACCGCTCTTACAATACAGAGCTCTATAGTGTGACCGCTCTTACAGTACAGAGTTCTATAGTGTGACCGCTCTTACAGTACAGAGCTCTATGGTGTGACCGCTCTTACAGTACAGATCTCTATAGTGTGACCGCTCTTACAGTATAGAGCTCTATAGTGTGACTTCTCTTACAGTACAGAGCTCTATAGTGTGATCGCTCTTACAGTACAGAGCTCTATAGTGTGACCGCTCTTACAATACAGAGCTCTATAGTGTGACCGCTCTTACAGTACAGAGTTCTATAGTGTGACCGCTCTTACAGTACAGAGCTCTATGGTGTGACCGCTCTTACAGTACAAAGCTCTATATTGTGATCGCTCTTACAGTACAGAGCTCTATAGTGTGACAGCTCGTATAGTACAGAGCTCTATAGTGTGACCGCTATTACAGTACAGATCTCTAAAATGTGACCGCTCTTACAGTACAGAGCTCTATAGTGTGACTGCTCTTACAGTACAAAGCTCTATATTGTGACTGCTCTTACAGTACAGAGCTCTATAGTGTGACCGCTCTTACAGTACAGAGCTCTATAGTGTGACTGCTCTTACAGTACAGAGCTCTATAGTGTGACCGCTCTTACAGTATAAAGCTCTATATTGTGATCGCTCTTACAGTACAGAGCTCTATAGTGTGACAGCTCTTATAGTACAGAGCTCTATAGTGTGACCGCTATTACAGTACAGAACTCTAAAATGTGACCGCTCTTACAGTACAGAGCTCTATAGTGTGACTGCTCTTACAGTACAAAGCTCTATATTGTGACTGCTCTTACAGTACAGAGCTCTATAGTGTGACCGCTCTTACAGTACAGAGCTCTATAGTGTGACCGCTCTTACAGTGCAGAGCTCTATAGTGTGACCGCTCTTACAGTACAGAGCTCTATAGTGTGACCACTCTTGCAGTACAGAGCTCTATAGTGTGACCGCTCTTACAGTACAGAGCTCTATAGTGTGACCGCTCTTACAGTACAGAGCTCTATAGTGTGACCGCTCTTACAGTACAGAGCTCTATAGTGTGACCGCTCTTACAGTACAGAGCTCTATAGTGTGACCGCTCTTACAGTATAAAGCTCTTTACTGTGACCACTCTTACAGTACAGAGCTCTATAGTGTGACTGCTCTTACAGTACAGAGCTCTATATTGTGACCGCTCTTACAGTGCAGAGCTCTATAGTGAGACCACTCTTACAGTACAGAGCTCTATAGTGTGACCGCTCTTACAGTACACAGCTCTATAGTGTGACCACTCTTACAGTACAGAGCTCTATAGTGTGACCGCTCTTACAGTACAGAGCTCTATAGTGTGACCACTCTTACAGTACAGAGCTCTATAGTGTGACTGCTCTTACAGTACAGAGCTCTATAGTGTGACCACTCTTACAGTACAGAGTTCTATTTCAGTAGAAATGTCACTGCTTTTAGAGTAAATAGAATGCCTACCTTTATGAGGATGATATTTATTCTTTCAGTGGCATATTTGTCATATTTAGGCTTAAAACATCAATTTTACCTCATTATTAGATCATTATACTACAAGCCATCAACACTCCAGACATCCGCATAAACCATCCCTTAATCTCGAAACACTTAACTCCATGATACCACCCTACCTTCACAAAGAAAAAGCCATGTTCTCTGACCTTGAAGGAGACTGTGAACTAGGCTTAGAAACAATGGAGGTTCTCATTGGATTGTTACGAATAGAAACCAAAAAAATCTTGAGATGTTTCCCGACTGGTGGAGCAGAAACTTTTGTCAGATTGATCATTTTGAGCCCTGTGTATAAATTTTGAAGTACATATTGTGTTTCATGTTGATAGATCTATGTAGGCAACGTTTTCTAAGACTTTTCCCTTGTCTTCTACTTCTACCATGAAGTTCTTGTCACTTGAAGGCCAACACTTCATGTCTCTCAAGTCACTTTAATCAGAGTTTCAATCACTCAATTCCTCATATGGAAATAGAAACCTAGTCCTGAACCCCCTCGATCTATCATTGCTTCATCACATGTTGCTATGTATTTTTATAGACTTCTACTTGGCCATTCGACATTTACGGCGTTGAGGAATTTTTTTCCTCCAGCGATACTGGAATTACCCCCATCCTCCCTCCAACATGTCAGTTTCCATTAAACTTAGTCTGGTTCCATTTACCACCAAATCCTCTGACCCCCATATCTAGAAATATATAATGTTTCTGGGCTATCAACCGATGATGGGAAATAAGTTCCTCGTAGAAGAGATAGAGTTGGCTTGTAATATATCCTTCGCGGAGGAATGTGATGCAGATGTGTCCCCGTGTGAGTGTTTGTATGCACCTCCGAGAGGTACCTTAACCTCCAGTAATAATTTGACATCACGTTTCCTCTTCAAAAGAATAAATTAAAGTGCTTCATTTTTAGATCTGGAAACCATTACGGGGGTCTCGGGAGAGAGGCAAGAAACTCAAAGCGAGACAGAAGACGAGGGGGAACTGTAGATCAGGTATAGGGTTTAGTGTGTGATATGGAATATCATATGAAATGGTTACATTGTAGAAAACATGTGGCCGGGTTTATCAAGGATTACGTCATTTCATTTCAGCCTATTTATTTTAGAGGGTTCTGTTCTGTGTTTTTAGGCAGGTGTTGTTTGGGGGGAGTTTATGACTTTCTTTTTTTAATAAACTAAATATTCTTAAAAAGTAATTTAATGCTATGTCATTAAACCTGAAGGTCAATGATTACTTGACAGAGAAACAAAGTTACCCAACAGGTTTGGAGGATGTCAAATTTACTTGCTGCTGTTATGAAGAAGAAAGGGGGAAGCAGGGTCAGGAAAGTGACAAACAATGCACGTAAGTTCATATAGCAAAGTGCAGAATATATTGTAAAGTTATGTAGGTGCCGAGGAATAAAAACAATCAACATTCCGTTTTTGGAACACTGCTTAAAAATCACAGATGGATCGATGAAACCTGATAGAACCCAAAGTCATGGAGTTCCTTTCGTTACTGATGGTGTTTATTGTGCAACGGATTTGGCACTGGTCTGTGGCTTTGGCTTTAAACATGGTTTCATACCTATTAACAGTTGCACATGTCAAACTAGCTCTGTTCATCCGAATGATGGTGGCTCACATTTATAAAAAAAGAAAAAAAAAAACTATGAAGATGACCTAACAATCAATACAATCTGGATGAAGGAGTTCTTGGTGGAATAACATTGGAAATAACAAAGATGAACAGTTTTTTCTGTGTTTGCTTGGGTCAGAAAATTCAATTTTATGGCTGCCATTACCGTAAAGAATGCTTACCGATGAAACCTTCCAACTTCCACACTGCAGGTTACACACACACATATACGGTATATACAGATAGAACAAACTCATATATAGCACATATATATATATGTAGACATAGCGCATAAAGTCATGAATATGTATATAGATAGAGCTTATACACACACGTATACACCAAGCACATGCATACACGTATATACAGAGCACACACATTTGTATTCACAGAGCACCCAAACATGTATATACAAAGAGTACAGATATGTGTATACACAGAGCACATACACACATATACACAGAGCACATACACACATGTATACACAAGGCACATGCATATACATATACATACACAGAGCACACACATATGTATTCACAGAGCACCCAAACATGTATGTAAAGACACATACACACAAAGAGCACAGACACAAATATACACAGAGGACATACATACAGTATGTATACATAGAGCACTTACACACAGGCATACACTGCGTGCGACCGGTGGTGACTTCATTAAGGTTATCGTAGGTCACAGGCAGTGGTTATCATGCTCAGCGCAGTGTGTTTCGGCTGGCATGGCAAGTGGTCGCCTCACTGATGTGACTGCTCAACAAACCACCCAGATCCTTGTGGGACATGAACATTAATGTATTATTGGTGGAAAGTTGAGTTTAACTTTGCTTTTTTATTTTTTGGTGATTCATTGGGTAAATGAGGGTCGGGGGGGGGGTTTACTTCAATTAAAGGACTTTATTCTGTGTCTTTTTTTAAATTTGACTATAGGGTTAATAGCGGGGGTGTCTGATAGACATCTCTCCATTACTAACCCCTGGGCTTGATGTCAGTGAGCATAAAACAGCTGACATCAACCTCACAACTATTACCCCACTTGCCACTGCACCAGGGCAAGTGAGAAGAACAGAGGCTAAGTGCCAGAATTGGTGCATCTAATGGATGTGCCATTTCTGGGGCAGCTGTCTGATTAGCCTTGGCCGCTTCGTAAATATAGGGGGAACCACACATTGCTTTTTGGAGGGGTCCCCCATGTAATAACCAGTAAAGGCTAAGCAAACAGCTTTGAGCTAATATTAATAGCCTGGGAAACTTTGTGGCTAATGTCGCCTTCCCGGAATATTAACATCAGCCCCAGCTGTTGGCTTTCCCTCAACTGCTTTGAAAAATGAAAGAGGACTCCAAGCCTTTTTTTATTATTTATTTAATACACGATATAGACACACAGCAGGTTCTAAATCCAACTCCCATCAGTGTCGCTTGGTCTCGTTGATTGCAGGGAGACCAGGCGACAATGATAAGACTTGTAGTTAGCACTGTTCCCAGGCGGCGAGTTCTGACCACAAATCTCATCAGCATTGCCTCGTCTCGCTGATCGCAGGGAGACCAGGTGACAATGAGGAGTTTAATTCAGCACCCGGTGCATGGGAACAGTGATAACTGTACTGCTTTTTCCCAAGTGCCGGTACTGATGTCACACTGATGGCACACGGATGTCATCCGTGTGTCATCAGTGTATGTGTGCAGCACACATTTCGTCCTTGGTGCGTGAGAAAAAGGGACATCTCTGTGGGTTTTTCACATCGACACATGGTTAGTGTGAAAAACCTGATGTGCACATCACCATTGAATAAAAAAAAGGCTGCATACGGACATAAAAACGGATGTGTAAAGGGGGTCTGACAGAGGTCAATGAGAGTTCACTTATCGGCCAGTAATTGAGGTGAAATGTTTGTGATGTGGACATGGGGCTGGTCAGACGGCTCAATTACCAGCCCACGGTGACCTCTTGTAGTTGGGGGTCCAGCTGAAATTAGTTTTCTGTGTTTTAGTAGAATTTGAGACGTGTTTGGCTTGTGATCTATGACTCTCCTGAAATGAGGAGACAGATTACACCTAAGAATTAGGTGGAAATATCTGACAAGCCATCATTTTACCTCTCAGCTCCTGTGGGCACAGAATGTTTTAATAACCTGATATTCCCACCATGTGTAATTAAATCATGAACACAATATCTTCTGTGTTATAGATAAGAGAAGGCACTGGAGGGCTGTGGGGTCACGTAATGGAGACTCATAGGTACTGGAGATACTACAGGCTGTGGACACTTCTCTTGCTGGTAGTGATACATGTATATACTGGACGGCCACCAAAGGAGATACATGAAATAAACTGTAGAAAATGTCTTTGTAGATTAATAAACTGGAAGGAAATGTATGATAAGTCTTCATGTCCACTAACCAATGAGGAGGAGTGTAAATGAGGGAGATAGGGAGAAAGAGAGAAAGAGAGAGAAAGAGGAGTGTAAAGAGAGAAAAAGAGATAGGAAAATGATGAGAACGAGAGAAAGATAGAGAAAGCGTGACTGAGAGAAATAAATGACAAAGAGAAAGAGAGAGTGATAGAGAAAGTAAAAAAGAAAGAATGAAAGAGAGAAAAAAGATAAAAGGGAGAAAAAGAGGGATAAAAGATAGAGGAAAGAGTGAAAAAAGAGAAAAGGAGAAAAAGAAAGAAAAAGGAATTCAGAAACTTAAAAAACATAGATAGGAAATAGGTAGAAAGCTAGATATGTGAAGATAGGGTCTTGACGCTGATCTCTCCTTC
This sequence comes from Ranitomeya imitator, assembly GCF_032444005.1. Classification (NCBI taxonomy): domain Eukaryota; kingdom Metazoa; phylum Chordata; class Amphibia; order Anura; family Dendrobatidae; genus Ranitomeya; species Ranitomeya imitator. Next base: position 821,931,767 of record NC_091284.1, read on the forward strand.
AAACCACATATCCAAGCCCTTTCCACTTCCTGCCGACTTCAACTCAAAAATATTTCACGAATCCGTACATTCCTCAACCAAGAATCTGCAAAAACCCTAGTCCATGCCCTCATCATCTCTCGCCTTGACTACTGCAACCTCCTGCTCTGTGGCCTCCCCTCGAACACTCTCGCACCTCTCCAATCTATTCTAAACTCTGCTGTTATGACCTGGTGGTCAGGACAATAATGGACCTGGTGGTTAAGAGCACACGGAATGACCTGATAGTTACTGATAATAAAGACGAGCTCTGGGACGTGGGAACTCTGCTGACCGCAATCCCTAAACCTATCAAACACACTAGAAATAGCCGTGGATTGCGCCTAACGCTCCCTATGCAACTCGGCACAGCGTAAGAAACTAGCTAGCCCTGAAGATATAAAAATAAAGCCTACCTTGCCTCAGAGAAATTCCCCAAAGGAAAAGGCAGCCCCCCACATATAATGACTGTGAGTAAAGATGAAAATACAAACACAGAGATGAAATAGATTTAGCAAAGTGAGGCCCGACTTACTGAACAGACCGAGGATAGGAAAGGTTACTTTGCGGTCAGCACAAAAACCTACAAAAAGACCACGCAGAGGGCGCAAAAAGACCCTCCGCATCGACTCACGGTGCGGAGGCGCTCCCTCTGCGTCCCAGAGCTTCCAGCAAGCAAGACAACAAATTAAATAGCAAGCTGGACAGAAAAAATAGCAAACCAAAGAAATACAAGCTGGAACTTATCTTCTGATGGGAAGACAGGTCACAAGAACGATCCAGGAGTGAACAGACCAATACTGGAACATTGACAGGTGGCATGGAGCAAAGAACTAAGTGGAGTAAAATAAAGCAGCAGCTAACGAATTAACCTCGTCACCTGTGAAACTCAGAAACACCCACCAGAGGAAGTCCATGGACAGAACCAGCCGAAGTACCATTCATGACCACAGGAGGGAGCCCGACAACAGAATTCACAACAGTACCCCCCCCTTGCGGAGGGGTCACCGAACCCTCACCAGAGCCCCCAGGCCGACCAGGATGAGCCAAATGAAAGGCACGAACCAGATCGGCAGCATGAACATCAGAGGCAAAAACCCAGGAATTATCTTCCTGACCATAACCCTTCCACTTGACCAGGTACTGGAGTTTCCGACTCGAAACACGAGAATCCAAAATCTTCTCCACCACATACTCCAACTCCCCCTCAACTAACACCGGGGCAGGAGGATCAACGGATGGAACCACAGGCGCCACGTATCTCCGCAATAACGGCCTATGGAACACATTATGGATGGCAAAAGAAGCAGGAAGGGCCAAACGAAATGACACAGGATTGATAACCTCAGAAATCTTATACAGACCAATGAAACGAGGCTTAAACTTAGGAGAGGAAACCTTCATAGGAACATAACGAGACGACAACCAAACCAAATCCCAAACACGAAGTCGGGGGCCCACACAGCGCCGGCGGTTAGCGAAACGTTGAGCCTTCTCCTGGGACAATGTCAAATTGTCCACCACATGAGTCCAAATCTGCTGCAACCTATCCACCACAGTATCTACACCAGGACAGTCTGAAGACTCAACCTGCCCTGAAGAGAAACGAGGATGGAAACCAGAATTGCAGAAAAACGGCGAAACCAATGTAGCCGAGCTGGCCCGATTATTAAGCGCGAACTCAGCCAACGGCAAAAAGGACACCCAATCATCCTGATCAGCAGAAACAAAGCATCTCAGATATGTTTCCAGAGTTTGATTAGTTCGTTCGGTTTGGCCATTTGTCTGAGGATGGAAAGCTGAGGAAAAAGACAAATCAATGCCCATCCTAGCACAAAAGGATCGCCAAAACCTTGAAACAAACTGGGAACCTCTGTCAGAAACGATGTTCTCCGGGATACCATGTAACCGAACCACATGCTGGAATAATAATGGCACCAAATCAGAGGAGGAAGGCAATTTAGAAAAAGGTTACCAAATGGACCATCTTAGAAAAGCGATCACAAACCACCCAAATGACCGACATCTTTTGAGAGACGGGGAGATCCGAAATAAAATCCATAGAAATATGCGTCCAGGGCCTCTTCGGGACCGGCAAGGGCAAAAGCAACCCACTGGCACGAGAACAGCAGGGCTTAGCCCGAGCACAAGTCCCACAGGACTGCACAAAAGAACGCACATCCCGCGACATAGACGGCCACCAGAAGGATCTAGCCACCAAATCTCTGGTACCAAAGATTCCAGGATGCCCAGCCAACACTGAACAATGAATCTCAGAGATAACTCTACTAGTCCATCTATCAGGGACAAACAGTTTCTCCGCTGGGCAACGGTCAGGTCTATCAGCCTGAAATTTTTGCAGCACCCGCCGCAAATCAGGGGAGATGGCAGACAAAATTACCCCCTCTTTGAGAATACCCGCCGGCTCAGGAACACCCGGAGAGTCAGGCACAAAACTCCTTGACAGGGCATCAGCCTTCACATTCTTAGAGCCCGGAAGGTACGAAACCACAAAATCAAAACGGGAGAAAAATAATGACCATCGAGCCTGTCTCGGATTCAACCATTTGGCAGACTCAAGATAAGTCAAATTCTTGTGATCTGTCAAGACCACCACGCGATGCTTGGCTCCTTCCAGCCAATGACGCCACTCCTCGAATGCCCACTTCATGGCCAACAATTCACGATTACCAACATCATAGTTACGCTCAGCAGGCAAAAACTTTCTAGAAAAGAAAGCACATGGCTTCATCACCGAGCCCTCAGAACTTCTTTGCGACAAAACAGCCCCTGCTCCAATCTCAGAAGCATCAACCTCAACCTGAAACGGAAGCGAAACATCTGGCTGGCACAACACAGGGGCAGAATAAAAACGACGCTTCAACTCCTGAAAAGCCTCTACAGCCGCAGAAGACCAATTGACCACATCAGCACCCTTCTTGGTCAAATCAGTCAACGGTTTAGCAACAGTAGAAAAATTAGCGATGAAGCGCCGATAAAAATTAGCAAAGTCCAGGAACTTTTGCAGGCTCTTCACAGATGTCGGCTGAGTCCAATCGTAAATGGCCTGGACTTTAACAGGGTCCATCTCGATAGCAGAAGGGGAAAAAATGAACCCCAAAAATGAAACCTTCTGAACTCCAAAGAGACACTTTGACCCCTTCACAAACAAGGAATTCGCACGAACGACCTGGAACATCATTCTGACCTGCTTCACATGAGACTCCCAATCATCCGAAAAGACCAAAATATCATCCAAATACACAATCAGGAATTTATCCCGGTACTCTCGGAAGATGTCATGCATAAAGGACTGAAATACTGATGGAGCATTGGAAAGCCCGAATGGCATAACCAGGTACTCAAAATGGCCCTCGGGCGTATTAAATGCTGTTTTCCATTCATCGCCTTGTTTAATACGCACAAGATTATACGCCCCTCGAAGATCTATCTTGGTGAACCAACTAGCCCCTTTAATACGAGCAAACAAATCAGACAGCAATGGCAAAGGATACTGAAATTTGACTGTAATTTTATTAAGAAGGCGGTAATCAATACAAGGTCTCAAAGAACCATCCTTCTTGGCCACAAAAAAGAACCCTGCTCCTAACGGTGATGACGACGGGCGAATATGGCCTTTCTCCAAGGATTCCTTTATATAACTCCGCATAGCGGCGTGTTCTGGAACAGATAAATTGAACAATCGGCCCTTAAGAAACTTACTACCAGGAATCAAATTAATTGCACAATCGCAATCCCTATGAGGAGGTAGGGCACTGGCTTTGGGCTCATCAAATACATCCCGATAATCCGACAAAAACTCTGGAACTTCAGAAGGAGTGGAAGACGAAATAGACAAAAATGGAACATCACCATGTACCCCCTGGCAACCCCAGCTGGACACAGACACAGATTTCCAGTCCAATACTGGATTATGAACCTGTAGCCATGGCAACCCCAAAACGACCACATCATGCAGATTATGCAACACCAGAAAGCGGATATCCTCCTGATGTGCAGGAGCCATGCACATGGTCAATTGGGTCCAATACTGAGGCTTATTCTTGGCCAAAGGCGTAGCATCAATTCCTCTCAATGGAATAGGATACTGCAAGGGCTCCAAGAAAAAACCACAGCGCCTAGCATACTCCAAGTCCATCAAATTCAGGGCAGCGCCTGAATCCACAAATGCCATAACAGAATAGGATGACAAAGAGCAAATCAGAGTAACGGACAATAGAAATTTAGACTGTACCGTACCAATGGTGGCAGACCTAGCGAACCGCTTAGTGCGCTTAGGACAATCAGAGATAGCATGAGTGGAATCACCACAGTAAAAACATAGCCCATTCCGACGTCTGTGTTCTTGCCGTTCAGCTCTGGTCAAAGTCCTATCACATTGCATAGGCTCAGGCCCATGCTCAGATAGTACCGCCAAATGGTGCACAGCTTTACGCTCACGCAAGCGTCGATCGATCTGAATGGCCAAGGACATAGACTCATTCAGACCAGCAGGCATGGGAAACTCCACCATGACATCCTTAAGGGCTTCAGAGAGACCCTTTCTGAAGATTGCTGCCAAGGCACATTCATTCCACTGAGTGAGCACAAACCACTTTCTAAACTTCTGACAATATATCTCCGCTTCATCCTGACCCTGACACAGAGCCAGCAAGATTTTCTCTGCCTGATCCACTGAATTAGGTTCGTCATAAAGCAATCCAAGCGCCAGGAAAAATGCATCAACATCACGCAATGCCGGATCTCCTGGCGCAAGGGAAAATGCCCAGTCTTGTGGGTCACCACGTAACAAAGAAATAATGATCTTTACTTGTTGAACAGGGTCACCTGAGGAGCGAGGTTTCAAGGCAAGAAACAATTTACAATTATTTTTGAGATTCAAGAACTTAGATCTATCACCAAAAAACAAATCAGGAATTGGAATCCTAGGCTCTGACATCGGATTCTGAACCACAAAATCTTGAATGTTTTGTTTCCTTGTAGTGAGATTATCCATCCAAGAGGACAGACCTTGAATGTCCATGTTTACGCCAGTGTCCTGAACCACCCAGAGGTAAAGGGGAAAATAGAGACAAAACACACTGCAAAGAAAAAAAAATGGTCTCAGAACTTCTCTTATCACTCTATTGAGATGCATTAGTACTTTGGGCCACCTGTACTGTTATGACCTGGTGGTCAGGACAATAATGGACCTGGTGGTTAAGAGCACACGGAATGACCTGATAGTTACTGATAATAAAGACGAGCTCTGGGACGTGGGAACTCTGCTGACCGCAATCCCTAAACCTATCAAACACACTAGAAATAGCCGTGGATTGCGCCTAATGCTCCCTATGCAACTCGGCACAGCCTAAGAAACTAGCTAGCCCTGAAGATATAAAAATAAAGCCTACCTTGCCTCAGAGAAATTCCCCAAAGGAAAAGGCAGCCCCCCACATATAATGACTGTGAGTAAAGATGAAAATACAAACACAGAGATGAAATAGATTTAGCAAAGTGAGGCCCGACTTACTAAACAGGATAGGAAAGGTTACTTTGCGGTCAGCACAAAAACCTACAAAAAGACCACGCAGAGGGCGCAAAAAGACCCTCCGCACCGACTCACGGTGCGGAGGCGCTCCCTCTGCGTCCCAGAGCTTCCAGCAAGCAAGACAACTAGAAGAACTAGAAGCAGAAATATCTACAGGTAACTTTGACATAGTGGGAATAACCGAGACATGGTTAGATGAAAGCTATGACTGGGCAGTTAACTTACAGGGTTACAGTCTGTTTAGAAAGGATCGTAAAAATCGGAGAGGAGGAGGGGTTTGTCTCTATGTAAAGTCTTGTCTAAAGTCCACTTTAAGGGAGGATATTAGCGAAGGGAATGAGGATGTCGAGTCCATATGGGTTGAAATTCATAGAGGGAAAAATGGTAACAAAATTCTCATTGGGGTCTGTTACAAACCCCCAAATATAACAGAAAGCATGGAAAGTCTACTTCTAAAGCAGATAGATGAAGCTGCAACCCATAATGAGGTCCTGGTTATGGGGGACTTTAACTACCCGGATATTAACTGGGAAACAGAAACCTGTGAAACCCATAAAGGCAACAGGTTTCTGCTAATAACCAAGAAAAATTATCTTTCACAATTGGTGCAGAATCCAACCAGAGGAGCAGCACTTTTAGACCTAATACTATCTAATAGACCTGACAGAATAACAAATCTGCAGGTGGTTGGGCATTTAGGAAATAGCGACCACAATATTGTGCAGTTTCACCTGTCTTTCACTAGGGGGACTTGTCAGGGAGTCACAAAAACATTGAACTTTAGGAAGGCAAAGTTTGAACAGCTTAGAGATGCCCTTAATCTGGTAGACTGGGACAATATCCTCAGAAATGAGAATACAGATAATAAATGGGAAATGTTTAAGAACATCCTAAATAGGCAGTGTAAGCGGTTTATACCTTGTGGGAATAAAAGAACTAGAAATAGGAAAAACCCAATGTGGCTAAACAAAGAAGTAAGGCAGGCAATTAACAGTAAAAAGAAAGCATTTGCACTACTAAAGCAGGATGGCACCACTGAAGCTCTAAAAAACTATAGGGAGAAAAATACTTTATCTAAAAAACTAATTAAAGCTGCCAAAAAGGAAACAGAGAAGCACATTGCTAAGGAGAGTAAAACTAATCCCAAACTGTTCTTCAACTATATCAATAGTAAAAGAATAAAAACTGAAAATGTAGGCCCCTTAAAAAATAGTGAGGAAAGAATGGTTGTAGATGACGAGGAAAAAGCTAACATATTAAACACCTTCTTCTCCACGGTATTCACGGTGGAAAATGAAATGCTAGGTGAAATCCCAAGAAACAATGAAAACCCTATATTAAGAGTCACCAATCTAACCCAAGAAGAGGTGCGAAACCGGCTAAATAAGATTAAAATAGATAAATCTCCAGGTCCGGATGGCATACACCCACGAGTACTAAGAGAACTAAGTAATGTAATAGATAAACCATTATTTCTTATTTTTAGTGACTCTATAGCGACAGGGTCTGTTCCGCAGGACTGGCGCATAGCAAATGTGGTGCCAATATTCAAAAAGGGCTCTAAAAGTGAACCTGGAAATTATAGGCCAGTAAGTCTAACCTCTATTGTTGGTAAAATATTTGAAGGGTTTCTGAGGGATGTTATTCTGGATTATCTCAATGAGAATAACTGTTTAAATCCATATCAGCATGGGTTTATGAGAAATCGCTCCTGTCAAACCAATCTAATCAGTTTTTATGAAGAGGTAAGCTATAGACTGGACCACGGTGAGTCATTGGACGTGGTATATCTCGATTTTTCCAAAGCGTTTGATACCGTGCCGCACAAGAGGTTGGTACACAAAATGAGAATGCTTGGTCTGGGGGAAAATGTGTGTAAATGGGTTAGTAACTGGCTTAGTGATAGAAAGCAGAGGGTGGTTATAAATGGTATAGTCTCTAACTGGGTCGCTGTGACCAGTGGGGTACCGCAGGGGTCAGTATTGGGACCTGTTCTCTTCAACATATTCATTAATGATCTGGTAGAAGGTTTACACAGTAAAATATCGATATTTGCAGATGATACAAAACTATGTAAAGCAGTTAATACAAGAGAAGATAGTATTCTGTTACAGATGGATCTGGATAAGTTGGAAACTTGGGCTGAAAGGTGGCAGATGAGGTTTAACAATGATAAATGTAAGGTTATACACATGGGAAGAGGGAATCAATATCACCATTACACACTGAACGGGAAACCACTGGGTAAATCTGACAGGGAGAAGGACTTGGGGATCCTAGTTAATGATAAACTTACCTGGAGCAGCCAGTGCCAGGCAGCAGCTGCCAAGGCAAACAGGATCATGGGGTGCATTAAAAGAGGTCTGGATACACATGATGAGAGCATTATACTGCCTCTGTACAAATCCCTAGTTAGACCGCACATGGAGTACTGTGTCCAGTTTTGGGCACCGGTGCTCAGGAAGGATATAATGGAACTAGAGAGAGTACAAAGGAGGGCAACAAAATTAATAAAGGGGATGGGAGAACTACAATACCCAGATAGATTAGCGAAATTAGGATTATTTAGTCTAGAAAAAAGACGACTGAGGGGCGATCTAATAACCATGTATAAGTATATAAGGGGACAATACAAATATCTCGCTGAGGATCTGTTTATACCAAGGAAGGTGACGGGCACAAGGGGGCATTCTTTGCGTCTGGAGGAGAGAAGGTTTTTCCACCAACATAGAAGAGGATTCTTTACTGTTAGGGCAGTGAGAATCTGGAATTGCTTGCCTGAGGAGGTGGTGATGGCGAACTCAGTCGAGGGGTTCAAGAGAGGCCTGGATGTCTTCCTGGAGCAGAACAATATTGTATCATACAATTATTAGGTTCTGTAGAAGGACGTAGATCTGGGGATTTATTATGATGGAATATAGGCTGAACTGGATGGACAAATGTCTTTTTTCGGCCTTACTAACTATGTTACTATGTTACTATGTTACAACAAATTAAATAGCAAGCTGGACAGAAAAAATAGCAAACCAAAGAAATACAAGCTGGAACTTAGCTTCTGATGGGAAGACAGGTCACAAGAACGATCCAGGAGTAAACAGACCAATACTGGAACATTGACAGGTGGCATGGAGCAAAGAACTAAGTGGAGTAAAATAGAGCAGCAGCTAACGAATTAACCTCATCACCTGTGAAACTCAGAAACACCCACCAGAGGAAGTCCATGGACAGAACCAGCCGAAGTACCATTCATGACCACAGGAGGGAGCCCGACAACAGAATTCACAACACTCTGCTGCCTGACTAATCCACCTGTCCCCCCGCTATTCCCCGGCCTCTCCCCTCTGTCAATCCCTTCACTGGCTCCCCATTGCCCAGAGACTCCAGTCCAAAACCCTAACCATGATGTACAAAGCTATCCACAACCTGTCTCCTCCATACATCTGTGACCTCGTCTCCCGGTACTTACCTACACGCAACCTTCGATCCTCACAAGATCTCCTTCTCTACTCCCCTCTTATCTCCTCTTCCCACAATCGTATACAAGATTTCTCTCGCGTATCACCCCTACTCTGGAACCCTCTACCACAACACATCAGACTCTCGCCTACCATCGAAATCTTCAAAAAGAACCTGAAGACCCACCTCTTCCGACAAGCCTACAACCTGCAGTAACCACCGATCGACCAAACCGCTGCATGACCAGCTCTATCCTCACCTACTGTATTCTCACCCATCCCTTGTAGATTGTGAGCCCTCGTGGGCAGGGTCCTCTCTCCTCCTGTACCAGTTAGGACTTGTATTGTTTAAGATTATTGTACTTGTTTTTATTATGTATACCTCTCCTCACATATAAAGCGCCATGGAATAAATGGCGCTATAGCAATAAATAATAATAATAATAATAATAGGGTCTGGGTTGGCATGCTTCATCTATCGGGGAGCTACGCCCTTCCAGGCCATGTGATCCCGGTGACTTCGGCTGCCCAGGTCCGGATGTTCAAAGAGAGACCACCACTGGCAAAAAACAGTCTTTTACTTAACATTAACATGGAGGGAACTACAGTATGTACAATAGATAGCGGGTTCATAACTTCACAAAGTTTCGCTTCCAGTAAGGAGCACCTTCATACATTCTCTCTACTACTTCCAAGCTTACTTGCTTTTGTCTCAAGATTCTCTGTCTTCAACACAACCCAGCACAGTACTACATTTCAGTGAGAGTCCTATTCTCAACCAGGTGTTTCACGTCTTTTTACCTTAGGGGAGTTAGCTTGCCACTATGGCCGTCACTCAGCTTCTATGCTGACTGATGCCTTGGAACTCTCGCACTCTCTTCATCTCACATTCCCTTTTCCATTGGCTCAATACCTTTCCAACTTTCATACTCAAAACCATAATGTTAGGTTAGGTGTCTTGTCCCAGGACCCATTTCTAGTTCCCGCCTTCTCTCTATCTCTCTCTACTCAGGATCACGCTATCCACTGCCTGAGTCTCCACTCACATCGGGGATACCCACGTCATTCAGCTCTGCTGACTAGTTAGACCTTATGTCTACTAATGTTGCACATTGGGGCCTGCCCGACTTCCTTACAGGAAACTCTCTCTGTACCTGCACCTGCACCCCAGCCCCTCCCACTGGGGCCTATATGACTTCCTGACAGCAAACTGTATCTGTACCTGCACCTGCACCCCAGCCCCTCCCACTGGGGCCTATATGACTTCCTGACAGCAAACTGTCTCTGTACCTGTACCCTAGCCCCTCCCACTGGGGCCTATATGACTTGCTGACAGGAAACTGTCTCTGTACCTGTACCCTAGCCCCTCCCGCTGGGGCCTATATGACTTGCTGACAGGAAACTGTCTCTGTACCTGTACCCTAGCCCCTCCCACTCTAGGATAATTGCAATCATTAACCCTAACTCTCCCTACTGTTGGTCAAACTACAATGATTTCACTAATAGCGCACATCAGAATACACATTAAACACAATAACAATAATCATTTTTTCAAGGGGGAACATTGGGAGTATGTCTGTCTTTTTACATTTCCGACTTCTTTAACGATGCCAGTCCTCAGCCATCTGGAAACTGTAAGACACCAATGGATTTCACCATACACAACGTGCATTAAACTACACGGAGTGCTCCTCTAGAGCATCACAGACATGGTCCCACTCTGTTAGGACCCTGGAACCGCGACCATCCAAGTACTTTTAACCCAGTATCAGTCCTCCAGGTTGATCTGGTTCCTCTTAACAAGGGCCTTGGAACTCACACAAGGTAAAATTTGTCTCTCCATCAGATAGCCCCAACAACAAGGGCACAGTCCATCGTCCCCATCAGTCCTTAGGACAGGGACACAGTCCATTAGCTCCATTAGCTCTACTCCTTCCACGAAATAGGCACACAGTCTCTTAGGGCAACGTCCAACCTGTATTGCTCATAGTCCTTATATGAAGTGGATACAACCCTCTTGTGGCTTCATGGTCTCTCAATCCAACAAGGCAGGCACAACGAGCTTAAAAAAACTGGGGGGGTAAACAACTAGTTCAGCCATCCATAGCTAGCAACATAGGAGAGTCCCAGATACATGGATCATAGACCCGCTCGATCATGAACCTCCAGGAATAACAAACTGTTCCAGACAGGGGTGCAATGTGCACAACGTGGGCTTTTCTCAACTTTCGACTCATTATTTTTTTTCCTCAACTGGTCTTCCTTTGAACTCACTTAGACCCAGGTATTCCTTCTTGCCTCGGCTTTTCGTGCATATTCCACTGGGTGGGCACCTTGGGCCATAAAGACAGAAGCTGGATTGGTCATTGTAATTGAAAGTCCGGTGGACATGCCACCCATGGCTCTTGATTCTTCAGCAATGCTAGGGAGACTCAAGGTTGTCTTCTTGGCCACGTTCTCCATGTGGATGCCTGGGCAGGAGGTGGATATGGCTCTCATGCTCTTCATGTCCAGGGCGTTGATACCGGACCATGCGACTAATGACAACTAACTCTTTTTTTGGCCCCGTCTCCACTCAGGAGATGACCACCGTGTACATTCCCCATGGGCCGCTTTCTTTCAGAAATTGCACCCACTCCCCAGGCTGTAACCTCTGCGGGTGCAAGGCAGTGGGGTTACAACGAACTTAGCGAGAGATCACATACACTGAGTGCTTAGTGCAATCCTCTTCCAAGAGGAAGAACAAAGAACAATTCCATTCAATGTGTCATCAATTTGGCCCTCCTTTTCTTGCCACTCTAATCACTTCTGCGAACCAGCATGTCTCGGTGATATTGCTTGCTTTCTCAGGGATGGAGATCATCTTAGGTGTCAGTGAGGGACCCACTGGCATCTGGGCTTGCAAAGCTTTCAGCAGCTTGTCCCTTACATGGACTGTGAACCAAGCTAAAGTAAGGGGTTCAACTTCTAGCTGAAGCCCTGTCTCTGGTTCTTTGATAGAGGGCCCAAGGACCTTCTAAGTCAGGCCGCCCATGTTCACACCGCACAGTACTGTTCAGTCAACTCTCCACCAACAAGGGCTGGACAGTTCTTCCCACCCTTTTGTGTCTTCTACGCCCACGATAGGCAGTACCTTCTTGTTTTACTATGCCCCTAGCCATCATTTTAAAACTTGGACATGGTACCATTTTAGACAGCATAATGGTCTCCATCCTCCATGCTATTCGAGTCTTCCCGCACTCCTTTGTTCTTTCTGGTGTGAGACTCGATCCTGCCAGCTACGCCAAGCATAACGTGGCGTGAGGCGGTAGCCATTGGCAAGCTACTTGTCTTTTATGCACCGGAACGCTACATGAAGATTTGGGTCCTGGCTGGGTGTGTGGGCTTGGTCTATGGGGGCGCTACATCCTTTTAGGTCGCATGATGCCAGTGACTTTGGATTGCCAGGACCGGATGTTGAACAGTTTAATGAGGGAGACAACTGTTATGACCTGGTGGTCAGGACAATAATGGACCTGGTGGTTAAGAGCGCACAGAATGACCTGATAGTTACTAATAATATAGGACGAGCTCTGAGACATGGGAACTCTGCTGACCGCAATCCCTAATCCTATCACACACACTAGAAATAGCCGTGGAGCGCTCCTGACGCTCCCTAGGCGCCTCGTCACAGCCTAAGGAACTAGCTAGCCCTAAAGATAGAAAAATAAAGCCTACCTTGCCTCAGAGAAATTCCCCAAAGGAACAGGCAGCCCCCCACATATAATGACTGTGAGTAAAGATGAAAATTGCAAACACAGAGATGAAATAGATTTAGCAAAGTGAGGCCCGACTTACTGAACAGACAGAGGATAGGAAAAGCAGCTTTGCGGTCAGCACAAAAAAACTACAAAAAGACCACGCAGAGGGCGCAAAAAGACCCTCCGCACCAACTCACGGTGCGGAGGCGCTCCCTCTGCGTCCCAGAGCTTCCAGCAAGCAAGACAACAATCAAAATAGCAAGCTGGACAGAAAAATAGCAAACCAGAGAAAAACAAGCAGTAACTTAGCTTCTGCTGGGAAGACAGGTCACAAGAACGATCCAGGAGTGAACTAGACCAATACTGGAACATTGACAGGTGGCATGGAGCAAAGATCTAAGTGGAGTTAAATAGAGCAGCCAGCTAACTAATTAACCTCGTCACCTGTGGAAGGAACCTCAGAAGCCGCAGCCCCACTCACAACTACCAGAGGAAGCCCATGGACAGAACCAGCCGAAGTACCATTCATGACCACAGGAGGGAGCTTGACAACAGAATTCACAACAGTACCCCTGCCTTGAGGAGGGGACACCGAACCATCACCAGAGCCCCCAGGCCGACCAGGACGAGCCAAATGAAAGGCACAAACCAGATCGGCAGCATGAACATCGGAGGCAAAGACCCAGGAATTATCTTCCTGACCATAACCCTTCCACTTGACCAGGTACTGGAGTTTCCGTCTCGAAATACGAGAATCCAAAATCTTCTCCACCACATACTCCAACTCCCCCTCAACCAACACCGGGGCAGGATGATCAACGGATGGAACCACAGGCGCCACGTATCTCCGCAACAATGACTTATGGAATACATTATGGATGGCAAAAGAAGCTGGAAGGGTCAAACGAAACGACACAGGATTGAGAACCTCAGAAATCTTGTACGGACCAATGAAACGAGGCTTAAACTTAGGAGAGGAAACCTTCATAGGAACATAACGAGACGACAACCAAACCAAATCCCCAACACGAAGTCGGGGACCCACACAGCGCCGGCGGTTAGCGAAACGTTGAGCCTTCTCCTGGGACAATGTCAAATTGTCCACCACATGAGTCCAAATCTGCTGCAACCTATCCACCACAGTATCTACACCAGGACAGTCCGAAGACTCAACCTGCCCTGAAGAGAAACGAGGATGGAAACCAGAATTGCAGAAGAACGGCGAAACCAAAGTAGCCGAGCTGGCCCGATTATTAAGGGCGAACTCAGCCAAAAGCAAAAAGGACACCCAATCATCCTGATCAGCAGAAACAAAGCATCTCAGATATGTCTCCAAAGTCTGATTAGTTCGTTCGGTTTGGCCATTTGTCTGAGGATGGAAAGCCGAGGAAAAAGACAAATCAATGCCCATCCTAGCACAAAAGGCTCGCCAAAACCTCGAAACAAACTGGGAACCTCTGTCCGAAACAATGTTCTCCGGAATGCCATGTAAACGAACCACATGCTGGAAAAACAATGGCACCAAATCAGAGGAGGAAGGCAATTTAGACAAGGGTACCAAATGGACCATCTTAGAGAAGCGATCACAAACCACCCAAATGACCGACATCTTTTGAGAGACAGGGAGATCCGAAATAAAATCCATAGAGATATGCGTCCAGGGCCTCTTCGGGACCGGCAAGGGCAAAAGCAACCCACTGGCACGAGAACAGCAGGGCTTAGCCCGAGCACAAGTCCCACAGGACTGCACAAAAGAACGCACATCCCGCGACAAAGACGGCCACCAAAAGGATCTAGCCACCAAATCTCTGGTACCAAAGATTCCCGGATGACCAGCCAACACTGAACAATGAACCTCAGAGATAACTCTACTAGTCCATTTATCAGGGACAAACAGTTTCTCTGCTGGGCAACGGTCAGGTCTATCAGCCTGAAATTTTTGCAGCACCCGCCGCAAATCAGGGGAGATGGCAGACAAAATTACCCCCTCTTTGAGAATACCCGCCGGCTCAGGAACACCCGGAGAGTCGGGCACCAAACTCCTTGACAGGGCATCAGCCTTCACATTCTTAGAGCCTGGAAGGTACGAAACCACAAAATCAAAACGGGAGAAAAATAGCGACCAACGAGCCTGTCTAGGATTCAACCGTTTGGCAGACTCGAGATAAGTCAAATTCTTGTGATCCGTCAAGACCGCCACGCGATGCTTGGCTCCTTCAAGCCAATGACGCCACTCCTCGAATGCCCACTTCATGGCCAACAATTCTCGATTGCCAACATCATAATTGCGCTCAGCAGGCAAAAACTTTCTAGAAAAGAAGGCACATGGTTTCATCACCGAGCCATCAGAACTTCTTTGCGACAAAACAGCCCCTGCTCCAATCTCAGAAGCATCAACCTCGACCTGAAACGGAAGCAAAACATCTGGCTGGCACAACACAGGGGCAGAAGAAAAACGACGCTTCAACTCCTGAAAAGCTTCCACAGCCGCAGAAGACCAATTGACCACATCAGCACCCTTCTTGGTCAAATCAGTCAACGGTTTAGCAACACTAGAAAAATTACTGATGAAGCGACGATAAAAATTAGCAAAGCCCAGGAACTTTTGCAGACTTTTCACAGATGTCGGCTGAGTCCAATCATAAATGGCCTGGACTTTAACAGGGTCCATCTCGATAGTAGAAGGGGAAAAAATGAAACCCAAAAATGAAACCTTCTGAACTCCAAAGAGACACTTTGACCCCTTCACAAACAAAGAATTCGCACGAAGGACCTGGAACACCATTCTGACCTGCTTCACGTGAGACTCCCAATCATCCGAGAAGACCAAAATATCATCCAAATATACAATCAGGAATTTATCCAGGTACTCTCGGAAGATGTCATGCATAAAGGACTGAAATACTGATGGAGCATTGGAAAGCCCGAATGGCATAACCAGGTACTCAAAATGGCCCTCGGGCGTATTAAATGCAGTTTTCCATTCATCGCCCTGTTTAATACGCACAAGATTATACGCACCACGAAGGTCTATCTTGGTGAACCAACTAGCCCCCTTAATCCGAGCAAATAAATCAGACAGCAGCGGCAAAGGGTACTGAAATTTGACTGTGATCTTATTAAGAAGGCGGTAATCAATACAAGGTCTCAAAGAACCATCCTTCTTGGCCACAAAAAAGAACCCTGCTCCCAATGGTGACGACGACGGGCGAATATGACCCTTCTCCAAGGATTCCTTTACATAACTCCGCATAGCGGCGTGCTCTGGAACAGATAAATTGAACAGTCGGCCCTTAGGAAACTTACTACCAGGAATCAAATCGATAGCACAATCGCAATCCCTATGAGGAGGTAGGGCACTGGATTTGGGCTCATCAAATACATCCCGGTAATCCGACAAAAACTCCGGGACTTCAGAAGGGGTGGATGACGAAATAGACAAAAATGGAACATCACCATGCACTCCCTGACAACCCCAGCTGGACACAGACATAGATTTCCAATCCAATACTGGATTATGGACCTGTAGCCATGGCAACCCCAAAACGACCATATCATGCGTATTATGCAACACCAAAAAGCGAATATCCTCCTGATGTGCAGGAGCCATGCACATGGTCAATTGAGTCCAGTACTGAGGCTTATTCTTGGCCAAAGGCGTAGCATCAATTCCTCTTAATGGAATAGGATACTGCAAGGGCTCCAAGAAAAAACCACAGCGCCTAGCAAACTCCAAGTCCATCAAATTCAGGGCAGCGCCTGAATCCACAAATGCCATAACAGAACAGGATGACAAAGAGCAGATCAGAGTAACGGACAAAAGAAATTTCGACTGTACCGTACCAATGGTGGCAGACCTAGCGAAACGCTTAGTGCGCTTAGGACAATCGGAGATAGCATGAGTGGAATCACCACAGTAAAAACAGAGCCCATTCCGATGTCTGTGCTCTTGCCGTTCAGCTCTGGTCAAAGTCCTATCACATTGCATAGGCTCAGGTCTATGCTCAGATAATACCGCCAAATGGTGCACAGCTTTACGCTCACGTAAGCGTCGATCGATCTGAATGGCCAAAGACATAGACTCATTCAGACCTGCAGGCATGGGAAATCCCACCATGACATCCTTAAGGGCTTCAGAGAGACCCTTTCTGAAAATTGCTGCCAGGGCACATTCATTCCACTGAGTGAGTACAGACCACTTCCTAAACTTCTGACAATATATCTCTACCTCATCCTGACCCTGACACAGAGCCAGCAAGATTTTCTCTGCCTGATCCACTGAATTTGGTTCATCATAAAGCAATCCAAGCGCCAGAAAAAGCGCATCAACATCACGCAATGCCGGATCTCCTGGCGCAAGGGAAAATGCCCAGTCTTGAGGGTCACCACGTAACAAAGAAATAATGATTTTCACTTGTTGAACAGGGTCACCTGAGGAGCGAGGTTTCAAAGCAAGAAACAATTTACAATTATTTTTTAAATTCAGAAACTTAGATCTATCCCCTAAAAACAAATCAGGAATAGGAATCCTAGGCTCTAACATTGGATTCTGAACCACAAAATCTTGAATGTTTTGTACCCTTGCAGTGAGATTATCTATACAAGAGGACAGACCTTGAATGTCCATATCTACACCTGTATCCTGAACCACCCAGAGGTAAAGGGGAAAAGAGAGACAAAACACACTGCAAAGAAAAAAAAATGGTCTCAGAACTTCTCTTATCCCTCTATTGAGATGCATTAGTACTTTTGGCCACCTGTACTGTTATGACCTGGTGGTCAGGACAATAATGGACCTGGTGGTTAAGAGCGCACAGAATGACCTGATAGTTACTAATAATATAGGACGAGCTCTGAGACGTGGGAACTCTGCTGACCGCAATCCCTAATCCTATCACACACACTAGAAATAGCTGTGGAGCGCTCCTGACGCTCTCTAGGTGCCTCGTCACAGCCTAAGGAACTAGCTAGCCCTAAAGATAGAAAAATAAAGCCTACCTTGCCTCAGAGAAATTCCCCAAAGGAACAGGCAGCCCCCCACATATAATGACTGTGAGTAAAGATGAAAATTACAAACACAGAGATGAAATAGATTTAGCAAAGTGAGGCCCGACTTACTGAACAGACAGAGGATAGGAAAAGCAGCTTTGCGGTCAGCACAAAAAACTACAAAAAGACCACGCAGAGGGCGCAAAAAGACCCTCCGCACCGACTCACGGTGCGGAGGCGCTCCCTCTGCGTCCCAGAGCTTCCAGCAAGCAAGACAACAATCAAAATAGCAAGCTGGACAGAAAAATAGCAAACCAGAGAAAAACAAGCAGTAACTTAGTTTCTGCTGGGAAGACAGGTCACAAGAACGATCCAGGAGTGAACTAGACCAATACTGGAACATTGACAGGTGGCATGGAGCAAAGATCTAAGTGGAGTTAAATAGAGCAGCCAGCTAACTAATTAACCTCGTCACCTGTGGAAGGAACCTCAGAAGCCGCGGCCCCACTCACAACTACCAGAGGAAGCCCATGGACAGAACCAGCTGAAGTACCATTCATGACCACAGGAGGGAGCTTGACAACAGAATTCACAACAGACAACTAATTGACATAAAACAGTCTTTTACTTAACATTAACATGGAGGGAACTATGTACAATAGGTAGTGGATTCATAACTTTAAGAACATTTCCTTTACAATATGGAGCATCTTCGCATACAATATCTCTACTTCTTCCAAGCTAAAAGTAATAGCTGATAATAATACGCACGTCTTCAAGGGGGAACATGGGCAGTATGTCCATCTCCATCTTGTCAATGATTAAATCCATCCCGCTTGTGTCAAAGATCGGCAGAGGACTAGCTAGTCTAGAGCTACTGCCTCTGCCCTTAAGGAGATATGTTTTTTTCCCCAATATCGCTTTTATATATGGGTCACGTCGTTTATTGATGGTCCTAATAGTATTCAGATGATTTCTGGTCAGTGGCCCAATCCTTCCTTTGGTTGAGAAATCATTTTGATGTAATTTGACCTGTGTCCTGAGTCAAAGAGAGCTTGTTTTCACCATTATACCATTCAACAAGGTACTTCCGAGTTCGTGGTCCTCTGGATAATTCTCACTTAGTGGTCTCTACACAACAGCACCAGCAAAGGAGGGCAAGTTAAAAGCAAAGCCAAGGTCAGAGGGTAGCAGCTTCATTCAGGAATCCAAAGAAGTCCAAAGCTAGTGAAGGGTCAGAATCAGGAGTTAGGTCCAAGTGCAGGAAAGGGTACCACATATTTTTGTAAAATATTTGAACTCTAAAGATGCTTTTCTATTAGGACGTTTTGGAGCGGTGAAGTGGCACTACTTAAGGAGATCTGACTGAGAATAAAATCTTTCTGGCAATGCTCCACGGGAAAGCAAAATTCCTTCCCATTAGTACCACCTAATGGAGGCGGCCATCTTGTAAGTCAATGTGCAACTCTTCAACAAATTTTGCAATGTGACTAGGGATAGAAAGAGAGGAGAGACAGCAGTTTTGGCGAATTTACCATTGATCAATACAGAACATTACAACTCCATAAGAGCCATTATGGACAAACTTTGCTCTACACTAGGTTACTGTACATCTAAAGTCATATTTTGCTATGAAAAAATCGTTACGGACAAGGAAAAAATTGACTTCATACCCAAATGTTGTGTTCCCATTTGTTGTAAACTGTGCAGGTGGTCTCGGCTTGGGGCATGATGGGTTCAGCCTCATCGAGTTCCTTCAAACTCATCCATGCAAATATTAGCTTCTTCTTCTCCTTAATGGGCATAATTTTACATTGACATGACACAGTCCTGAAAATTCCTTTCATCCCAACCAGACCCAGAAATAATAATCCAGACGTCTGACTATAATAAAAAATGTGATGCAAAAACTCAGATCAAATCATTCAGACTCCATACCAAAATGTGTCCTTAAAGTACTGGCATTGGTCTATCATCCTTATCATCTTCATCATTACCGCCATCATCCCTATTACACACAGATTTCAAAATAATCTGAATGTGCAAAAAACATTTTCCCTATGTATTTTTCTAATTACAACATGTCCCTACACCTTTTTTTAAAATCCATATGGTAAATGCAAGGAGAAAATTCCAAAGACTTCAAACTTTTACTTTGAATCCAGGGCACCGATCCAATTTCTTCAATCAAGCCCCAGGCCAAGAGCTTTACCCCTATATTTACATGATGACATGAAAACAGGTGTATAAGACGAGGGAACTCAATCAGGCCTCCAATTGCTGAGCCAAAACATCATCAAAGGAGAAGGACCTGACCCACAGAGACAAAATTGATCTCTTGTCATTTAGCCTTGATCCCTCATTTCATAATAAAAGGATATATTAATTGCCTGATTCAGACTAATCAGAGCACACAAATGAAACGCTAAAATACTCAGATCATTTCTCTTTTCTAAACATCAAAGAGACCAGTTACACAATACCATGTCCTCATAAGTGTGGGGTTCATGAATCTAAAGAGATGGGGTCATCAAAAGAACATCTACTATAACACTATTATCTATGTACAAGGAAGAATATGCCATAAAATTGCCCCATCTATAACACTATTATAATACTGCCCCAATGCATCAAATCATAACTATTACCGCATATAACTAATACTGCACCCTATGTACAAGCATATATCTACTATAATACTGCTCCTATGTACAAGAATATAATTACTATAATACTGCCCCCTATATATAAGAATATACCAGTAACTACTATAATACTGCTCCCTATGTACAGGAATATAACTACTATGATACTGCTCCCTATGTATAAGAATATAACTACTATAATACTGCCCCCTATGTACAAGAATATAACTACTTTAATACTGCCCCTATGTACAAGAATATAACTACCGGTACTATAATACTGCACCCTATGTACAATAATATAATTACTATAATACTGCCCCTATGTACAAGAATATAACTACTATAATACTGCCCCCTATATATAAGAATATACCAGTAACTACTATAATACTGCTCCCTATGTACAGGAATATAACTACTATGATACTGCTCCCTATGTATAAGAATATAACTACTATAATACTGCCCCCTATGTACAAGAATATAACTACTTTAATACTGCCCCTATGTACAAGAATATAACTACTATAATACTGCACCCTATGTACAATAATATAACTACTATAATACTGCTCCTATGTACAAGAATATAACTACTATAATACTGCACCCTATGTACAATAATATAACTACTATAATACTGCTCCTATGTACAAGAACATAACTACTATAATACTGCCCCTATGTACAAGAATATAACTGCTATAATACTGCCCCTATGTACAAGAATATTACTACTATAATACTGCTCCTATGTACAAGAACATAACTACTATAATACTGCTCCTATGTACAAGAATATTACTACTATAATACTGCCCCCTATGTACAAGAATATAACTACTATAATACTGCTCCTATGTACAAGAATATTGCTACTATAATACTGCTCCTATGTACAAGAACATAACTACTATAACCCCTTTCTGACATGGGACGTACTATCCCATCGAGGTGGGGTGGGCCCCCATGACCATGGACGGGATAGTACGTCCAGCGCGATCGGCGGCGCTCACGGGGGGAGCGCCGCCGATCGCGGCCGGATGTCAGCTGTTTATCGCAGCTGACATCCAGCACTATGTGCCAGGAGCGGTCACGGACCGCCCCCGGCACATTAACCCCTGGCACACCGCGATCAAAGATGATCGCGATGTGCTGGCGGTATAGGGAAGCTTCCCGCAGGGAGGGGGCTCCCTGCGAGGGTCTCACCTCCCTCCCTGCTTCCTCCAGCCCCGGATCCAAGATGGCCGCGGATCCGGGTCCTGCAGGGAGGGAGGTGGCTTCACAGAGCCTGCTCAGAGCAGGCACTGTGAAGGCTGCAGCGCTGCATGTCAGATCAGTGATCTGACAGAGTGCTGTGCACACTGTCAGATCACTGATCTGTGATGTCCCCCCCTGGGACAAATTAAAAAAGTTAAAAAAAAATTTTCAAAATGTGTAAAAAAAAATATTCCTAAATAATGAAAAAAATATATATATATTATTCCCCTAAATACATTTCTTTATCTAAATAAAAAAAACAAACAATAAAAGTACACATATTTAGTTTCGCCACATCCGTAACGGCCCGACCTATAAAACTGGCCCACTAGTTAACCCCTTCAGTAAACACCGTAAGAAAAAAAAAAAAAGCGAGGCAAAAAACAACGCTTTATTATCATACCGCCAAACAAAAAGTGGAATAACACGCGATCAAAAAGACAGATATAAATAAACATGATACCGCTGAAAGCGTCATCTTGTCCTGCAAAAAACGAGCCGCGATACAGCATCATCAGCAAAAAAAAAAAAAGTTATAGTCCTGAGAATAAAGCGATGCAAAAATAATTATTTTTTCTATAAAATAGTTTTTATCGTATAAAAGCGCCAAAACATAAAAAAATGATATAAATGAGGTGTCACTGTAATCGTACTGACCCGAAGAATAAAACTGCTTTATCAATTTTACCAAACGCGGTATAAACGCCTCCCCCAAAAGAAATTCATGAATAGCTGGTTTTTGGTCATTCTGCCTCGCAAAAATCGGAATAAAAAGCGATCAAAAAATGTAACTTGCCCGAAAATGTTACCAATAAAAACGTCAACTCGTCCCGCAAAAAACAAGACCTCACATGACTCTGTGAACCAAAATATGGAAAAATTATAGCTCTCAAAATGTGGTAACGCAAAAAATATTTTTTGCAATAAAAAGCGTCTTTCAGTGTGTGACGGCTGCCAATCATAAAAATCCGCTAAAAAACCCGCTATAAAAGTAAATCAAACCCCCCTTCATCACCCCCTTAGTTAGGGAAAAATTAAAAAAATGTATTTATTTCCATTTTTCCATTAGGGCTAGGGTTAGGGCTAGGGTTAGGGTTTGGGCTAGGGCTAGGGTTAGGGCTAGGGTTAGGGCTAGGGTTAGGGCTAGGGTTAGGGCTATGGTTAGGGCTAGGGTTAAGGCTACAGTTAGGGTTGGGGCTAAAGTTAGGGTTAGGGCTATGGTTAGGGCTAGGGTTAGGGCTACAGTTTGGGTTGGGGCTAAAGTTAGGGTTGGGGCTAGGGTTAAGGCTACAGTTAGGGTTGGGGCTAAAGTTATGATTAGGGTTTAGATTACATTTACAGTTGGGAATAGGGTTGGGATTAGGGTTAGGTGTGTGTCAGGGTTAGAGGTGTGGTTAGGGTTACTGTTGGGATTAGGGTTAGGGGTGTGTTTGGATTAGGGTTTCAGTTATAATTGGGGGGTTTCCACTGTTTAGACACATCAGGGGCTCTCCAAACGCGACATGGCGTCCGATCTCAATTCCAGCCAATTCTGCGTTGAAAAAGTAAAACAGTGCTTCTTCCCTTCCGAGCTCTCCCGTGTGCCCAAACAGGGGTTTACCCAAACATATGGGGTATCAGCATACTCAGGACAAATTGGACAACAACTTTTGGGGTCCAATTTCTCCTGTTACCCTTGGGAAAATACAAAACTGGGGGCTAAAAAATAATTTTTGTGGGAAAAAAAAAGATTTTTTATTTTCACGGCTCTGCGTTATAAACTGTAGTGAAACACTTGGGGGTTCAAAGTTCTCACAACACATCTAGATAAGTTCCATGGGGGTCTAGTTTCCAATATGGGGTCACTTGTGGGGGATTTCTACTGTTGAGGTACATTAGGGGTTCTGCAAACGCAATGTGACACCTGCAGACCATTCCATCTAAGTCTGCATTCCAAATGGCACTCCTTCCCTTCCGAGCCCTCCCATGCGCTCAAACGGTGGTTCCCCCCAACATGTGGGGTATCTGCGTACTCAGGACAAATTGGACAACAACTTTTGGGGTCAAATTTCTCCTCTTACCCTCGGGAAAATACAAAACTGGGGGCTAAAAAATAATTTTTGTGGGAAAAAATTTTTGTTTTATTTTTACGGCTCTCCATTATAAACTTCTGTGAAGCCCTTGGTGGGTCAAAGTGCTCACCACACATCTAGATAAGTTCCTTAGGGGGTCTACTTTCCAAAATGGTGTCACTTGTGGGGGGTTTCTACTGTTTATGTACATTACGGGCTCTGCAAACGCAATGTGACACCTGCAGACCATTCCATCTAAGTCCACATTTAAATGGCACTCCTTCCCTTCCGAACCCTCCCATGCGCCCAAACAGTGGTTCCCCCCACATATGGTGTATCATCAGGACAAATTGGGCAACCAATTTTGGGGTCCACATTCTCCTGTTACCCTCGGGAAAATACAAAACTGGGGGCTAAAAAAATAATTTTTGTGGGAAAAATTTTTTGTTTTGTTTTTACGGTTCTGCATTATAAACTTCTGTGAAGCACTTGGTGGGTCAAAGTGCTCACCACACCTCTAGATAAGTTCCTTAGGGGGTCTACTTTCCAAAATGGTGTCACTTGTGGGGGGTTTCAATGTTTAGGCACATCAGTGGCTCTCCAAACGCAACATGGCGTCCCATCTCAATTCCTGTCAATTTTGCATTGAAAAGTCAAACAGTGCTCCTTCCCTTCCGAGCTCTCCCATCCGCCCAAACAGTGGTTTACCCCCACATATGGGGTATCAGCGTACTCAGGACAAATTGTACAACAACTTTTGTGGTCCAATTTCTTCTCTTACCCTTGGGAAAATAAAAAATTGGGGGCCGAAAGTTAATTTTTGTGAAAAAATGATTTTTTATTTTTACGGTTCTACATTATAAACTTCTGTGAAGCACTTGGTGGGTCAAAGTGCTCACCACACATCTAGATAAGTTCCTTAAGGGGTCTACTTTCCAAAATGCTGTCGCTTGTGGGGGGTTTCAATGTTTAGGCACATCAGGGGCTCTCCAAATGAAACATGGCGTCCCATCTCAATTCCAGTCAATTTTGCATTGAAAAGTCAAATGGCGCTCCTTCGCTTCCGAGCTCTGCCATGCGCCCAAACAGTGGTTTACCCCCACATGTGGGGTACTGTCGTGCTCAGGACAAATTGTACAACAATGTTTGGGGTCTATTTTCTCCTGTTACCCTTGGTAAAATTAAACAAATTGGAGCTGAATTAAATTTTTTGTGAAAAAAGTTAAATGTTCATTTTTATTTAAACATTCAAAAAATTCCTGTGAAGCACCAGAAGGGTTAATAAACTTCTTGAATATGGTTTTGAGCACCTTGAGGGGTGTAGTTTTTAGAATGGTGTCACACTTGGGTATTTTCTATCATATAGACCCCTCAAAATGACTTCAAATGAGATGTGGTCCCTAAAAAAAAATGGTGTTGTAGAAATGAGAAATTGCTGGTCAATTTTTAACCCTTATAACTCCCTAACAAAAAAAAATTTTGGTTCCAAAATTGTGCTGATGTAAAGTAGACATGTGGGAAATGTTACTTATTAAGTACTTTGTGTGACATATCTCTGTGATTTAATTGCATAAAAATTCAAAGTTGGAAAATTGCGAAATTTTCATAATTTTCGCCAAATTTCCATTTTTTTCACAAATAAATGCAGGTACTATCAAAGAATTTTTACCATTGTCATGAAGTACAATATGTCACGAGAAAACAATGTCAGAATCACTGGGATCCGTTGAAGCGTTCCAGAGTTATAACCTCACAAAGGGACAGTGGTCAGAATTGTAAAAATTGGCCCGGTCATTAACGTGCAAACCACCCTTGTGGGTAAAGGGGATAATACTGCTCCTATGTACAAGAATATTACTACTATAATACAGCTCCTATGTACAAGAATATAACTACTATAATACTGCTCCTATGTACAAGAATATTACTACTATAATACTGCCCCTATATACAAGAATATAACTACTATAATACTGCCCTTATGTACAAGAATATAACTACTATAATACTGCCCTCATGTACAAGAATATAACTACTATAATTCTGCCCCTATATACAAGAATATAACTACTATAACACTGATCCTATGTACAAGAATATAACTACTATAATACTGCTCCTATGTACAAGAATATAACTACTATAATACTGCCCCTATGTACAAGAATATAACTACTATAATACTGCTCCTATGTACAAGAATATAACTACTATAATACTGCCCCTTTGTACAAGAATATAACTACTATAATACTGCCCCTATGTACAATAATATAACTACTATAATACTGCCGCTATGTACAAGAATATAACTACTATAATACTACTCCTATGTACAAGAATATTACTACTATAATACTGCCCCTATCTACAAGAATATAACTACTATAATACTGCACCTATGTACAAGAATATATGTACTATAATACTGCTCCTATGTACAAGAATATAACTACTATAATACTGCCGCTATGTACAAGAATATAACTACTATAATACTACTCCTATGTACAAGAATATTACTACTATAATACTGCCCCTATATACAAGAATATAACTACTATAATACTGCACCTATGTACAAGAATATATGTACTATAATACTGCTCCTATGTACAAGAATATAACTACTATAATACTGCCGCTATGTACAAGAATATAACTACTATAATACTACTCCTATGTACAAGAATATTACTACTATAATACTGCCCCTATATACAAGAATATAACTACTATAACACTGATCCCATGTACAAGAATATAACTACTATAATACTGCCCCTATGTACAAGAATATAACTACTATAATACTGCTCCTATGTACAGGAATATATCTACTATAATACTGCCCCTATGTACAAGAATATAACTACTATAATACTGCTCCTATGTACAAGAATATAACTACTATAATACTGCTCCTATGTACAAGACTATAACTACTATAATACTGCTCCTATGTACAGGAATATATCTACTATAATACTGCCCCTATGTACAAGAATATAACTACTATAATACTGCTCCTATGTACAAGAATATAACTACTATAATACTGCTCCTATGTACAAGAATATAACTATTATAATACTGCCTCCTATGTACAAGTTTATAACTACTATAATGCTGCCCCTATGTACAAGAATATAACTAATATACCATTTGCATGGTGCCAGACTACTGGTCTGAGTCAGGAAGTCACTTGTAATTCTGGGAATAACCGTTTTACTACTATTATGTCCCCTGTGTATAACATTATACCTATTATAATAGTAATAATAATAGAAATAAACCAGCGTTTAGGGAACTACTTATTCCTCCGGAGATGACCTTTGAAAACACAATAATAACATCCGCCCTGCGCCCTTGGTGACTGCACATATTCCCTCCCTGTAATCTGCTTTCTTGTGTGCTGAGTGCGTGCGGTTTACAGAACACACAAGTAACTATATAAATCTTTGTCCATATTTTATGTGCTCAGTCTGTGCTTGTTCCTGCATTGTTCACCTGGTAAAATGATTTTTTTATTCCACTGGCTGAGCAGCTACAGAGGGATTATATTTTTTATTGATATCCAGCTCTATCGTGGCCAGAAACCTTCACTATAGAAGCCTGAAATTCCTTTGTGTCAGATTGTGGTTTGCAAATCTCATTAAGACGTTGCAGTCTCTTTCTTCGGCCAAACGACCCATCGTAGCAATATAATATCCTGGTGTATATATCGTGCCGCAGTCACTCACGGCTTTTACTGCCATTACCTTCCCCATCTATAAAACAAACAAAAAAAATATTTTGAAAAATTTTTTGAAAGAAAAAAAAAAAGTTGACTACGGCTGTTCTGGTCAACAATAATGGAGTTTGCAGATTCCCCGGAGTTGGCTTGAGGCGAATGTTGGATTCTTAGTATTTGTATTACGTAATGGCCTCATAAAACAATATAAGTGGGTTATATACAGCTTGCTTCGACTATTTAATGTCATAATAATTCGGGGGGGTTTTTTTGTCTGCGTGATGGATGGGAATGTTTATGGTACCGCGTCGATGGAGAGGATTGAGTCACCACCACGTCTTGGACTTCTAATCAAACTTGATGAAACCTGTATGGTTCTTAAAGGGGTTGTCCAATGAACAAAGTTCATTTTAATCAATAGATCTTGGAATAATAATAACTTCCACAATTGGATGTGTATAAATAAAATGTTCCTGTGCCGAGATAATCTTATAAATGTGTCCCTGCTGTGTACTGTGTAATGGCCGTGTCTGACCGTACAGGAACATGGTCTGATCGTACCACAGCTCCTGGGCAGGTGGGGGGAAGCAAAATACAGGATCCATGTGAGATTGTTTGTTTTTCTCTGCATTTTATTGTCTCCTGGTATCTTAACCCCTTCACCCCGAAGCCTGTTTTCACTTAAGTGACAGGGCCAATTTTTACAATTCTGACCACTGTCACTTTATGAGGTCATAACTCTGAAACGCTTCAATGGATCCTGGTGATTCTGAGATTGTTTCTCGTGACATATTGTACTTCATGAAAGTGGTAAAACTTCTTCGATATGACTTGCATTTATTTGTGAAGAAAACGGAAATTTGGTGAAAATTGTGGACATTTTGCAATTTTCAAACTTTTAGTTTTTATGCCTTTAAATTAGAGAGTTATATCACATAATATAGTTAATAAACAGCATTTCCCACATGACTGCTTTACATCAGCACAATTTTGGAAACATACGGTAATTTTTTTTCGTTAGGGAGTTATAAGGGTTAAAATTTGACCAGCGATTTCTCATTTTTACAACAAAATTTGCAAAACCATTTTTTTAGGGACCACTAGGTTTGAGCGAAACGGATCGTTCATTTTCAAAAGTCGCCGACTTTTGGCACAGTCGGGTTTCACGAAACCCGACCCGACCCCTGTGTGGGGTCGGCCATGCGGTACGCGACTTTCGCGTCAAAGTCGCATTTCAATGACGCTAAAAGCGCCATTTCTCAGCCAATGAAGGTGGACGCAGAGTGTGGGCAGCGTGATAACATAGGTCCTGGTCCCCACCATCTTACAGAAGGGCATTGCAGTGATTGGCTTGCTGTCTGCGGCGTCACAGGGGCTATAAAGGGGCGTTCCCGCGACCGCCATCTTACTGCTGCTGATCTGAGCATAGGGAGAGGTTGCTGCCGCTTCGTCAGAAGCAGGGATAGCGTTAGGCAGGGTCCATTAACCACCAAACCGCTTGTGCTGTAGCGATTTCCACTGTCCAACACCACCTTTTGTTTGCAGGGACAGTGGAAGCTACATTTTTTTTTCCTCAGCGCTGTAGCTCATTGGGCTGCCCTAGAAGGCTCCCTGATAGCTGCATTGCTGTGTGTACGCCGCTGTGCAAACCAACTGCTTTTTTCAAAGCACAAATCCTGTTGTTCCTTCCTTTCTGCACAGCTATCTTTTTTGTTTGTCCACACTTTTGATTTAATTTGTGCAGCAGTCCACTCCTTATTGCTGCCTGCCATACCTGGCTGAGATTACTGCAGGGAGATAGTAATTGTAGGACAGTCCCTTTTTTATATATTTTTTTTTTTTGAATTCTCCCTAAAAAATAAGTTGTGGGAGATTAAGATTGGCCTT
Source organism: Ranitomeya imitator (assembly GCF_032444005.1). Taxonomy (NCBI): domain Eukaryota; kingdom Metazoa; phylum Chordata; class Amphibia; order Anura; family Dendrobatidae; genus Ranitomeya; species Ranitomeya imitator. The sequence continues at coordinate 821,961,099 of NC_091284.1, forward strand.
TGTGCTTGTGTGCCAGTCCTGAGTGTGCCATCTCTCTTAAATAGTGGGCCACAGAAAGCCCCGTGGTTTTTTCTTTTTAAATTTGGTTTCTAACTTCTCCCTGAAAAAATAAAAAAAAAACAGTGGGAGATTAATATTGGCCTTTCTGCTTGTGTGCCAGTCCTGAGAGTGCCATCTCTCTTAAATAGTGGGCCATAGAAAGCCTAGTGTTTTTTTTAAAAAATTTGGTTTCTAAATTCTCCCTGAAAAAAAAAAACTGTGGGAGATTAATATTGGCCTTTCTGCTTGTGTGCCAGTCCTGAGTGTGCCATCTCTCTTAAATAGTGGGCCATAGAAAGCCTAGTGTTTTTTTTTTAAATTGGCATCTAAATTCTCCCTGAAAAAATAAAAAAAACAGTGGGAGATTAATATTGGCCTTTCTGCTTGTGTGCCAGTCCTGAGTGTGCCATCTCTCTTAAATAGTGGGCCATAGAAAGCCTAGTGTTTTTTTTTAAATTGGTATCTAAATTCCCCCTGAAAAAAAAACAGTGGGAGATTAATATTGGCCTTTCTGCTTGTGTGCCAGTCCTGAGTGTGCCATCTCTCTTAAATAGTGGGTCATAGAAAGCCTAGTGTTTTTTTTTAATTTGGTTTCTAAATTCTCCCTGGAAAAATAAAAAAAAACCGTGGGAGATTAATATTGGCCTTTCTGCTTGTGTGCCAGTTCTGAGTGTGCCATCTCTCTTAAATAGTGGGCCATAGAAAGCCTAGTGGTTTTTTTAAAAAATTTGGTATCTAAATTCTCCCTGAAAAAAAAAACAGTGGGAGATTAATATTGGCCTTTCTGCTTGTGTGCCAGTCCTGAGTGTGCCATCTCTCTTAAATAGTGGGCCATAGAAAGCCTAGTGTTTTTTTTTTTTATTTGGTATCTAAATTCTCCCTGAAAAAAAAACAGTGGGAGATTAATATTGGCCTTTCTGCTTGTGTGCCAGTCCTGAGTGTGCCATCTCTCTTAAATAGTGGGCCATAGAAAGCCCCGTGTTTTTTTTTTAATTTGGTTTCTAAATTCTCCCTGAAAAAAAAACCAGTGGGAGATTAATATTGGCCTTTCTGCTTGTGTGCCAGTCCTGAGTGTGCCATCTCTCTTAAATAGTGGGCCATAGAAAGCCTAGTGTTTTTTTTTAAATTGGTATCTAAATTTTCCCTAAAAAATTTAAAAAAAAACAGTGGGAGATTAATATTGGCCTTTCTGCTTGTGTGCCAGTCCTGAGTGTGCCATCTCTCTTAAATAGTGGGCCATAGAAAGCCTAGTGTTTTTTTTAAATTGGTATCTAAATTCCCCCTGAAAAAAAACAAACAGTGGGAGATTAATATTGGCCTTTCTGCTTGTGTGCCAGTCCTGAGTGTGCCATCTCTCTTAAATAGTGGGCCATAGAAAGCCCCGTGTTTTTTTTTTTTTTTTAATTTAGTTTCTAACTTCTCCCTGAAAAAAAAAACAAACAGTGGGAGATTAATATTGGCCTTTCTGCTTGTGTGCCAGTCCTCAGTGTGCCATCTCTCTTAAATAGTGGGCCATAGAAAGCCCCGTGTTTTTTTTTTTAATTTAGTTTCTAACTTCTCCCTGAAAAAAAAAAAAACAGTGGGAGATTAATATTGGCCTTTCTGCTTGTCTACCAGTCCTGAGTGTGCCATCTCTCTTAAATAGTGGGCCATAGAAAGCCTAGTTTTTTTTATTTTAAATTTGGTATCTAAATTCTCCCTGAAAAAAAACAAAACAGTGGGAGATTACTATTGGCCTTTCTGCTTGTGTGCCAGTCCTGAGTATGCCATCTCTCTTAAATAGTGGGCCATAGAAAGCCTAGGTTTGTTGTTTTTTTTTAAATTTGGTTTCTAAATTCTCCCTGGAAAAATAAAAAAAACTGTGGGAGATTAATATTGGCCTTTCTGCTTGTGTGCCAGTCCTGAGTGTGCCATCTCTCTTAAATAGTGGGCCATAGAAAGCCCCGTGTTTTTTTTTTTTTAAATTTGGTTTCTAACTTCTCCCTGAAAAAATCAAAAAAAACAGTGGGAGATTAATATTGGCCTTTGTGCTTGAGTGACAGTCCTGCGTGTGTGGCATCTCTCTCATTTGGTGCCACAGAAAACAGAGTGTGTAGCATCGTGCCTGATTTTCCTTGCGGTCTCACCCACCTATTAAGGGATATCTAAATCATACAGAAGTTAGAGTTCACCTTGTAAGTTGTTTGACAGTAACAAATACCGTTAGTTTGGTGTCGTTTTTAAAACAATGAGGAAGTCTGGTGGAAGAGGTCGTGGCCGTGGGCGTTCATTGCCAGCAGGTAACGATGGTAGTGGTAGTGGAGCATCGGGTGGTCGTGGGAAAAACAATATAGCACCTAAGTCTCGAGCTGTGGAGCCAGGTTCGTCGTCTGGCTACACAAGGCCTCGAACGCTCCCTTTTCTGGGAGTAGGAAAACCGCTTTTAAAGCCGGAGCAGCAAGAGCAAGTTTTGGCTTACCTTGCTGACTCAGCCTCTAGCTCTTTGGCCTCCTCTTCTGAAACTGCTAAATGTAAAAGCAGCGCGTCGTTAGTGGATGTTCACGGTCAGGGACAAGTCGCTTCCTTGTCCTCTTCAGCAAAAACAGCAACAGAAAGTGAAACAGTTAACAGGCCATGCCCATTACAAGTTGATTCTGACATGGAGTGCACTGATGCACAGCCACAGCCAGACTACTATGCTGGTCCTTTGACTCAGACCACAACATTGCCCTCGCAGGGTACTGATCCAGAATCAGACCCTGATGAGACTATGGTGCCCCGTCACGAACGCTATACCACCGACTTACACGGTGACACAGATGACGTAGCACACGAGCTAGAAGAGGAGGTTATAGATGACCTAGTTGTTGACCCCGATTGGCAGCCATTGGGGGAACAGGGTGCAGGCGGCAGTAGTTCTGAAGCGGAGGAGGAGGGGCCGCAGCAGGCATCAACATCGCAACAGGTTCCATCTGCCGGGCCCGTATCTGGCCCAAAACACATGGCAAAGCCAAAACCTGTTGGAGGACAGCGTGGCCATCCGGTTAAAGCTCAGTCTGCAATGCCTGAAAAGGGATCCGATGCTAGAAAGAGTGCAGTCTGGTATTTTTTTAAACAACATCCAATTGATCAGCGCAAAGTCATCTGTCAAAAATGTTCAACTACCTTAAGCAGAGGTCAGAATCTGAAAAGTCTAAATACAAGTTGCATGCATAGACATTTAACCACCATGCATTTGCAAGCCTGGACTAACTAACAAACGTCCCTTAAGGTTGTAGCACCCTCGGCCAATGAAGCTAGTCAGCAACGCTACATCCCTTCCGTCACTGTAAGGCCACCATTTTCCGCACCACCTGCAGTATCTGTGCAGGTTTCGTTGCCAGGCCAAAGAAGTCAGGGTCAGGGAATCACCAGTTTCGTAGTAGGAAACACTGCATCTAGGGCACCGGCAGCAACAATACCGTCTCCAACCGTCTCTCAGTCTGCCATGTCCACCGGCTCCCCGCTAGTTCCACGATCTCCAGCTCTCCAGTCCAGCTCACCCTACATGAGACTCTGGTTAGAAAAAGGAAGTACTTAGCCTCGCATCCGCGTACACAGGGTTTGAACGCCCACATAGCTAGACTAATCTCGTTAGAGATGATGCCCTACCGGTTAGTTGAAAGCTAAGCTTTCAAAGACCTGATGGACTACGCTGTACCACGCTACAAGCTACCCAGTTGACACTTCTTTTCGAGAAAAGCCATCCCAGCCCTCCACCAGCATGTTAAAGAGCGCATCGTCCATGCACTCAGGCAATCTGTGAGTACAAAGGTGCACCTGACAACAGATGCATGGACCAGTAGGCATGGCCAGGGACGTTACGTGTCCATCACGGCACACTGGGTGAATGTGGTGGATGCAGGGTACACAGGGGACAGCAATTTTGGGACAGTTCTGCCTAGCCCACGGTCTAGGAAACAGTTGGCTGTAGCCGTTCGCACCCCCTCCTCCTCCTCCTCGTCCTCCTGCAGAAGTGAGAGCTCGTCCACAGACTGCAGTCGCCCAACCACTCCATCCGCAGCTGCCACTGTTGCACACCAGTTGTCCCATTATGGGGCAGCTACTGGCAAGCGTCAGCAGGCTGTATTGGATATGAAGTGTTTTGGGCGACAACAGACACACCACGGAAGTTCTGTCCGAGTTCTTGCAGAAAGAAACGCAGTCGTGGCTGGGCACTGTAGATCTTGAGGCAGGCAAGGTAGTGAGTGATAACGGAAGGAATTTCATGGCTGCCATCTCCCTTTCCCAACTGAAACACATTCCTTGCCTGGCTCACACCTTAAACCTGGTGGTGCAGTGCTTCCTGAAAAGTTATCCGGGGTTATTCGACCTGCTCCTCAAAGTGCGGTGACTTTGCTCGCATATCTGCCGTTCGCCCGTACACTCCAGCCGTATGCAGACCTATCAGCGGTCTTTGAACCTTCCCCAGCATCACCTAATCATCGACGTTGCAACAAGGTGGAACTCAACACTGCACATGCTTCAGAGACTGTGCGAACAGAGGCGTGCTGTTATGTATTTGTGGGAGGATACACATACACGAGCAGGCAGTAGGATGGCAGACATGGAGTTGTCAGGTGTGCAGTGGTCGAAGATACAAGACATGTGTCAAGTCCTTCAGTGTTTTGAGGAATGCACACGGCTGGTTAGTGCAGACAACGCCATATTAAGCATGAGCATCCCCCTAATGCGTCTGCTGATGCAAAGTTTGATGCACATAAAGGAGCAGTCGTCTGCAGCAGAGGAAGAGGAAAGCCTTGATGACAGTCAGCCATTGTCTGGTCAGGGCAGTGTACAGGACGAGGTAGCGGGCGAACAGGAGGAGGAGGATGAGGAGGATGATGGGGATGAGTATTTTTTTAATGAGGAAGCTTTATCGGGGCCACTGGAAATTGGTGGCGTGGCAAGGCCGGGTTCTGGTTTTTTGAGGGGCACAAGTGACGTAGATTTGCCTGAAACAGCCCCTCAATCCAGCACAACCGCAGATTTGACAACTGGAACTTTGGCCCACATGGCGGATTATGCCTTACGTATCCTCAAAAGGGACACACGCATTACTAAAATGATGAACGATGACGATTACTGGTTGGCCTGCCTCCTTGATCCTCGCTATAAAGGCAAATTGCAAAATATTATGCCACATGAGAACTTGGAACTAATATTAGCAACCAAACAATCAACTCTTGTTGATCGTGCTTCAGGCATTCCCATCACACAGCGCCCGTGATCGTTCTCACACGAGCTGCAGGGGGCAGTAGACCAGAGGTGTTAGAGGTGCAGAAATCAGAAGTGGCGTTGGACAGAGGGATTTTCTGACCAGGTTGTGGAGTGATTTTGCTATGACCGCAGACAGGACAGGTACTGCAGCATCAATTCAAAGTGACAGGAGACAACATTTGTCCAGTATGGTTACTAACTATTTTTCATCCCTTACCGATGTTCTCCCTCAACCGTCATTCCTATTTGATTACTGGGTATCCAAATTAGACACCTGGCCAGAATTGGCAGAATATGCATTGCAGGAGCTTTCTTGCCCGGCAGCTAGTGTCCTATCAGAAAGAGTATTCAGTGCTGCAGGTTCAATATTAACCGAAAAAAGGACTCGTCTGGCTACCCAAAATGTGGATGATCTAACCTTCATTAAAATGAACCACAACTGGATTTCGAATTCTTTTGCCCCACCTTGCCCGGCTGACACCTAGCTTTCCTATGAAAAGGTCTTGCTTGTGGACTGCTCTGACTGACTTTTCCAATCTCGTAATTTGCAGCAGCTGATTGTCCAGCATACGACATGTTTACACCTCCCTAAATGGCCAAACTCCCCCCAAGGGGCCATGGTCTCGCCACTTGGCGCAAGCACCCGTGAGAGTGCCGTTTGTCTGAAGAGGTGGGTGTGCCCGCTTTTGGTCGACGACACTGCCACTGGGTCCCTCATAGTACAATAAAGTGTCTCTGACGGTGGTGGTGTGCACCCAACGTCAGACACACTGTTGTAACATGAGGGGCCCTGGGCCTGTACCGCCGGCCACAAGAGAGTCCCCCCCCCCAGCTCAAACATTGCTCTACCACTTGCACAATTATCACTCACAGTTCCACCAATGTTTAGTCTATGCGCTGACATCATTCAATGCCTGGCACTGACAATACCATTGTGTTGACATGTATGATGGTACTTAACATAGTCAGGGGCAGTGTCCTATATTTACACCAGTAAATAATTAGCGCCAAATTACTAGGTCTAAAACTCAGTAGAGTAGCCCACCCCTGTACCTAAGTATTCCACCCTTTTGTGTTTTGGTTTTGTTGTAATGCGAGACATTAACATCTATTTATTTTTTTGGAGTACTAACTGGCAGACACTCATTACAATCGGCCTCCGCTGACAACACCAATGCTGCCTGTGTACCCCTGCAAGAGAATTGCAAGTGCCTACAGCCGAATTTTGTTATGTTAGGCCTACTACGCCTGTCTGCGGTCCCTCCTTCCACTAGTCCTCCACTGACCAGACCACTGTTGCCTGTGTACCCCTGGAACCTATTTAAAAGTGCCTACAGCCAAATTTTGTTATGTTAGGCCTACTACGCCTGTCTGCGGTCCCTCCTTCCACTAGTCCTCCACTGACCAGACCACTGCTGCCCGTGTACCCCTGGATCCAATTTTAAAGTGCCTACAGCCAAATTTTGTTATGTTAGGCCTATTACGCCTGTCTGCGGTCCCTCCTTCCACTAGTCCTCCACTGACCAGACCACTGCTGCCCGTGTACCCCTGGAACCAATTTTAAAGTGCCTACAGCCAAATTTTGTTATGTTAGGCCTACTACGCCTGTCTGCGGTCCCTCCTTCCACTAGTCCTCCACTGACCTGTCTAGTGCTGCCCGTGTACCCCTGGAACCGATTTTAAAGTGCCTACAGCCAAATTTTGTTATGTTAGGCCTACTACGCCTGTCTGCGGTCCCTCCTTCCACTAGTCCTCCACTGACCAGACCACTGCTGCCCGTGTACTCCTGGAAATAATTTAAAAGTGCCTACAGCCAAATTTTGTTATGTTAGGCCTACTACGCCTGTCTGCAGTCCCTCCTTCCACTAGTCCTCCAGTGACCTGTCTACTGCTGCCCGTGTACCCCTGGAACCTATTTAAAAATTGCATAGAGCATCCTTTTTTTAATAGTAGGCATACAAACTCTGTCTGTGGTCCATAATTGAAATTGTCCTCCACTAAACAGACCAATGCCGCCTGTGTACCCCTGTAACTTTTTAAACTGCATTGAGCCAAATGTTGTGTTTAAGGCCTACTACCTGTGTCTGTCTGCGCCACTCAATACAGCTGTCCTCCTTTTAAAAAAGCTGAGCGTCAATAGTCTGGTTTTCAGCCTATAGGAATTTGAAAACTGCATTGGGGCTACTACTACTACTTCGGTAGGGCCTACTAACGGTGTCTGCCGCTCCAAGGTGTTCTCCAGGTTTCCTCTCCATAGCTTCGAGCTTCTAGCTCTCGTTTAGTAGTTGTTGAAAACAACACTGCATTCGGCCTACAAGTTGGGTCTGGGTTGTAGAGACGGTGTCTTCCGCTCCAAGGTGTTCTCCAGGTTTCCTCTCCATTGCTTCAATCTTAAAGCTCTCGTTCAGTAGTTGTTGAAAACAACACTGCATTAGGCCTACAAGTTGGGTCTGGGTTGTAGAGACGGTGTCTTCCGCTCCAAGGTGTTCTCCAGGTTTCCTCTCCATTGCTTGAATCTTAAAGCTCTCGTTTAGTAGTTGTTGAAAACAACACTGCATTCGGCCTACTAGTTGGGTATGGGGTGTAAAGACGGTGTGTTACACTCCAAGGTGTTCCCCAGGTTGCCTCTCCATTGCTTCAATCTTAAAGCTCTTGTTTAGTAGTTGTTGAAAACAACACTGCATTCGGCCTACAAGTTGGGTCTGGGGTGTAGAGACAGTGTGTTCCACTCCAAGGTGTTCCCCATGTTGCCTCTCCATTGCTTCGATCTTCTGGCTCTTCTTAAGTAGTTGTTGAAAACAACACTGCATTCGGCCTACAAGTTGGGTCAGGGGTGTAGAGACGGTGTGTTCCACTCCAAGGTGTTCCCCAGGTTGCCTCTCCATTGCTTCAATCTTCTGGCTCTCGTTTAGTAGTTGTTGAAAACAACACTGCATTCGGCCTACAAATTTGGTCTGTGGTGTAGAGACGGTGTGTTCCACTCTAAGGTGTTCCCCAGGTTTCGTCTCCATTGCTTCGATCTTCTGGCTCTCGTTTAGTAGTTGTTGAAAACAACACTGCATTAGGCCTACTAGTTGGGTATGGGGTGTAGAGACGGTGTGTTACACTCCAAGGTGTTCCCCAGGTTGCCTCTCCATTGCTTTATTCTTAAAGCTCTTGTTTAGTAGTTGTTGAAAACAAGACTGCATTCGGCCTACAAGTTGGGTCTGGGGTGTAGAGACGGTGTGTTCCACTCCAAGGTGTTCCCCAGGTTGCCTCTCCATTGCTTCAATCTTCTGGCTCTCGTTTAGTAGTTGTTGAAAACAACACTGCATTCGGCCTACAAGTTTGGTCTGTGGTGTAGAGACGGTGTGTTCCTCTTCAAGGTGTTCCCCAGGTTGCCTCTCCATTGCTTCAATCTTAAAGCTCTTGTTTAGTAGTTGTTGAAAACAACACTGCATTAGGCCTACAAGTTGGGTCTGGGTTGTAGAGACGGTGTCTTCCACTCCAAGGTGTTCTCCAGGTTTCCTCTCCATTGCTTCAATCTTCATGCTCGTCTTAAGTAGTTGTTGAAACAACACAACATTAGGCCTACAAGCTGGGTCTGGGTCGTAGAGACGGTGTCTGCCGCTCCAAGGTGTTCTCCAGGTTGCCACATAATCGAAGCTGCATAGAGCCTATTTTGTAATTTTACGCCTACAAAGTATTTCTGCGGTCCCTCCTTCCAATTGTCCTCCACTGAGCACAACAATGCAGAATGTGTACCCATGTAACCTTTTTTAAACCAGCGTCGAGCCAACTTTGTGGTTTAAGGCCTACTTGTAGTGTCTGGCTGCGCCACTCAATACAGCTGTCCTCTTTACAAAAAATGACCTACAATTATCTGGTTTTCAGCCTATCGGAATTTTAAACCTGCAGTGGGCCTACTAGTTGGGTTGGGGCCTTCTATCTGTGTCTGCCGCTCCTTGCTGTTCTCCTACAGTGAACAAAGCTGTGCCGCCTGTTTACTACTCTTGCCAATTTTGAACTGCATTTAGACTACTTACAGATTTGGGCCTACTCTCTGTGTCAGCCTCTCATTCCAGTTGTCCTCCACTGAACAAAACAATGCCCCCTGGTTAGTCCTGTTACCAATTTTGAACTGCATTTAGCCCACTTTATTATTTGGGCCTATATCTGTGTTTCCTCCTCATCCTGCCCATTGCCCAGCCAGTGATAGATGAGTCTGCTGGTACATTGACCCATAACGCAACATTCCCCGTGCACGCTAAACTGTAAGATTGTGACCCTGCTGAAAGTCAGGTCCCCCTTCCCGCATACCATACCACCTTACACGGGGACAAAGAGGAAGGTGCAGATGAAGGTGCAGGTTCCTTCATCAGGTGGGGGGAGGAATACTCATTGGCGACGTCACTGGCACAGGGCCCCTCATAGTACGCAAAAGTGTTGCTGCCGGTGGGAGGCGCCCCCGCCGTGCAAACACACCGCTGTACTTTGAGGGGCCCTGTGCCAGTGCCAATGCCAACGAGGGGGCCCCCCCCTGCTCGCTCAGGATCACAGCACTTGCAAAGTTGAAATACTTATCTCTCCCTGCTCCACTGCCGTGACGTGGTCCAGATTTACTGGGCCCACTAATTACTTGAACCAGCCCTACCCCCCACAACTTTAGCCAAATGACCCCCAATTTCAAATGCCTTACAATTATTATAAGCTAAATTAAGATTGACAAGCTTCAGTAACAAGAATGGATGTTTTTGCCATTAAAATGGGCTCTGTACATGTTTTCCTGGCCTCTACTCACTGCCGACTATGCTCCCCCATTGACTTGCATTGGGTTTCGTGTTTCGGGCGATACCCGACTTTTCGCGATAATCGTCCGATTCCACTCGACTCTACTTTTGAGGTGGTCGGGTTTCGCGAAACCCGACTCGACTCTAAAAAGGTCAAGGTCGCTCAACCCTAGGGACCACCTCACATTTGAAGTGAATTTGAGGGGCCAAAAGTGACACCATTCTAAAAACTGCACCCCTCAAGGTGTTCAAAACCACATTCAAGACGATTATTAACCATTCAGTTACTTCAAAGGAATTTTTGGAATGTTAAAAAAAAATGAACATTTAACTTTTTTTCACAAAAAAATTACTTCAGATCTAATTTGGGGACATGGCAGAGCTCGGAAGGGAAGGAGCGCCGTTTGACTTTTCAATGCAAAATTGGCTGGAATTGAGATGGGACGCCATGTTGCGTTTGGAGAGCCTCTGATGTGCCTAAACATTGAAACCCCCCACAAGTGACACCATTTTGGAAATTAGACCCCCTAAGGAACTTATCTAGATGTGTGGTGAGCACTTTGAACTGCCAAGTGCTTCACAGAAGTTTATAATGTGGACCCTTAAAGATAAAAAATCATATTATTTTCACAAAAATAATCTTTTCGCCCCAAACTTTTTATTTCCCCCAGATTTTTCATTTTCCCAAGGGTAACAGGAGAAATCGGACCCCAAAAAGTTGTTTTGCAATTTGTCCTGAGTATGCTGATAGCCCATATGTGGGAGGCAACCACTGTTTGGGCACATGGCAGAGCTCGGAAGGGAAGGAGCGCCATTTTGGAATGCAGAATATGATTTAATGGTCTGCAGGCGTCACGTTGTGTTTGCAGAGACCATGATGTACTGAAACAGTAGAAACCCCCCACAAGTGACCCCATATTGGAAATTAGACCCCCAAAGGAACTTATCTAGATGTGTTGTGAGAAGTTTGAACTCCCAAGGGTTTCACTAAAGTTTATAACGCAGAGCCGTGAAAATAAAAATTTTTTTTTTTCCACAAAAATGATTTTTTAGCCCCCAGTTTTGTACAAACACAAAGGGTAACAGGAGAAATTGGGCCAAAAAAGTTGTTGTGCAATTTGTCCTGAGTACTTTGATACCCCATATGTGGGGGTAAACCACTGTTTGTGTGCATGGCAGACCTCAGAAGGGAAGGAGCACCGTTTTACTTTTTCAACGCAGAATTGGCGGGAATTGAGATTGGACGTCATGTCGCTTTTGTAGAGCCCCTGATGTGCCTAAACAGTGGAAACCCCCAATTCTAACTCCAACCCTAACCCCAACACACCCCTAAACCAACCCTAACCACACCCCTAACCCGAACATGCCCCTAACCCTAATCCCAACCCTAACCGCACCCCTAACCCTGACATACTCCTAACCCAAATCCCTATCGTAAACATAATCCAAACCCTATCCCCATCTCTAGTCCCAACCCTAACCCTAACTTTAGCCCCCACCCTAACCTAAACTTTAGCCCCAACCCTAACTTTAGCCCCCACCCTAACCTAAACTTTAGCCCCAACCCTAACTTTAGCCCTAACCCTAATGGGAGAATGGAAATAAATACATTTTTTTAATTTTAAGATTTTCCCCTAAATAAGGGGGTGATAAAGGGGGGTTTTATTTACTATTTGTAGCAGGTTTTTATGTTTGGCTGCTGTCACACACTAAGGCTGGTTTCACATTTGCGTCTGTGTGCACAGCGTACGATCCGCATGCGTAATGCATACCTATCTTTAACATGGTGTATGCGTGGATATGCATTTGCATGCTTTTGCGCATGCATGCGTTTTTTCACGTTGTGCAGCTGAGCGCGGCAAATACACCATGTTGCATTTTTGGAGGCATCAAAAATCTCTCAAATATGCGCAAAATAGTTTTTGCATCACCACATTTTGAGAGCTATAATTTTTACAGATTTTGACCCACAGAGATATGTGAGGTCTTATTTTTTGCGGGACAAATTGACGTTTTTATTGGCACAATTTTCGGGCACATGACATTTTTTGATTGCTTTTTATTCTGATTTTTGGGAGGCAGAATGAACAAAAACCAGCAATTCAGGAATTGCTTTTTTTTATACTGTTCCGCGTGTGGTAAAATTGATAAAGCAGTTTTATTCTTCGGGTCAGTACTATTACTTTCTTTCAACTTTCTTTTTATTGAAAAGAGATATACATATTACAGGAAAAGAAAAAAGAGGAGCAGGTTAAAACGAAACACATTATAATATGATAAATCTTAAAAAGAAGAAGGAACAATCATGTTTAATCACGTAATTTACATGGAACTAAGATGAAGCGCCCAAATTTAACCTTTAATCAGTGGGCTAGCTCCTTGCAACAAAGAGTAGGACATGGTGATCCAAGATAACACTGTTGATAAGTGCTTCATCAACTTACGAATAATGAAAGGAGAAAAGAGGATGAGGAGAAATAAAAGGGGGGGGTAGGATTAAAGGAGGGCGAGAGAAGAGGGGTAAGAAGGTGGGGGGGGAGGGGTTGTTGATCCAAGGCAAGGCGGGAATTCAGGCAGAAACTTCAGGGTGAGCCGTCCCATGTATGATATAGCTTGAAATCATTTAGTTTCCTATGTTTATAGAGGTACTTGAGAAAAAGTCAGGGCTGGAGCGGTACACGGACCAGGGTCCCCAAATATTCCGGAAGGAGGTGAGAGACTCCTGAGAATTGGCTACTAATTCAGCTGTGTAATACAGTAAATCTATTTTGTCTAGGGTTTGTTTTTTTGTGGGGATAAGAGTAGATTTCCACAGGATGGGGTTTAGGTATTTTCCAGCTGCTATGATATTACTAGCTAGCTTGGACATTAATGGATCTTTGGGCCAAAGGGGAAAGTTGAGTAGTACAGATTGGGGGTCTAGATTTGGGGTTTGGCCTAGTACTGAAAATATAATGTCTGCTATCAGTTGCCAGTAGCGCATCATTTTTGGACAAGTCCACCAAATATGTAGATAAGAGCCCACATCGGAGCAGCATCTCCAGCATGTCTCAGGAGTGGATGGGTGCCATAGGTGTATCTGGGAGGGGGACCGATACCATCGTGATATCACTTTATAGGAGTTTTCTTGCAACTTCACACATTGGTAAGGTCCGTGTGAGTTATTGTAGATGGAAGTGATTTGGTCTTGGGTGAACGAGATGTTGAGATCCCGCTCCCAGAGTCCTATAAAGCTCTCTTGGCAACGGCTTTCTCGGAAACCAGAATTTTGTAAAGTTTGGATAGGACCTTTTTTGGTGGGTTATGTTGAGCGCAAAGTTGTTCAAAGGGTGTGATGGGGCGAAATAAATTAAGCTGGTCTTTCTTTTTATAGCAATAGTCCCTTAGTGTTTTGTAGTGAAGAAAAGTAATGTTTAAATGAGGATTAGACGTCTGAAACTCGGAGAAATTCATTGCTGAGCCTTCAATGAAAAAGGCGTCAATTGGTAACGGTGGTCTGGGCAGGTCCTTATGTGGTAATTTAGGGGGGATGGGTCCAATGACGTCCTGTATTGTCAAAATTGGAGAGATAGGTGGGGTTAGTTTGGGGAACACAGTTCTCCAAATTTTAAGTACAGCTGTAGTTAATTCGTTGGAAAGAATTTGATTTAAATTGGAGTAATCATGTAGTAGTGTTATGGTTCGTAGGGGGATAGGAGCGAGGTGCTCTTCAATGGGGAGCCAAAGTTTTTCGGTGGGTTTTCTGATCCAATCAACCACTCTGGAGATCATAGCGGCTTTATAATATTGGAAAATATCAGGTACACCCATGCCTCCCTCCGATCTCGGTAAAGCTAGTGTAATGGCATTAATTCGAGGACGTTTATTATTCCAGACAAAGTTGATGAAGAAGGAGTTAATTTTGGATAGGTAGTGTTTGGGAATATAGATAGGGAGCATCTGAAAGAGATATAAGAATTTAGGTAGTATAATGCTTTTCAGCAGATTTTTTCTTCCCATCCAAGATAGGAAGGGGGCTTTCCAAGAGTTGACCGTGGAGGTAGCCTGCTTTAGTAAGGGTGCAATATTGAGCTCCAAGAGCTCTCCCATTGACCTCCCAATTTTGATACCCAGATTTGTTATGAACTTGGGGGGCCATTTGAAGGGGTAAAGTTTTTTCAGTCTATCGATTCCGGGTTTGGGAATATTAAGGCTTAACGCTTCTGACTTTGTGATGTTGATTTTGTAATTGGATAATTCCCCATAACGTTCTATTGTATGGACAAAGGCAGGGATGCCCCTCCCAGGATCAGACAGTATCACCAGAAGGTCAATCGCAAATGCTGCAGACTTGTGATGGAAGCCGCTAATTTGGATCCCCTTGATATCTATGTTTTGTTGAATGCTTTGGATTAGAGGCTCCATGACCAGCACATAAAGAATCGGAGAGAGAGGGCACCCCTGCCTCGTGCCATTTTGAATATAGAAGGGGTCTGATAGTAAGTTATTAATTCTCAGTCGAGCTGAGGGGGTGGTATACATCTGGAAAATTGCATCTACTAACCGGGGGGGGAAGTGAAAAGTGAGGAGAGTTTCACGTAAGAATGTCCAATCCACCCTGTCGAAGGCCTTTTCGGCATCTGTCCCCAATAGAACAAGAGGAATCTTGTGCATTTTTGCGTATTGTATTAGGTGTAGAATTCTGGAGGTGTTGTCCCTCCCCTCCCGGCCTGTCACAAAACCCGTTTGGTTGGGTGAGATGAGTTGTGGTAGTAGTTCCGCTAATCTCCTTGCAATAAGACTAGCATACATTTTTAGGTCAACATTAAGCAAGGAGATAGGTCTGTAGCTTCCACAATTTTCTGGGTCTTTCCCTTCTTTATGAAGAAGGGAAATATGGGCTTCAAGCGATTGGGAGGGGAAAGATTTGCCATCCAGAACTGCATTGCATACATTTATTAGGTGGGGGCCCAAAATGTCAAAGAAGGATTTGTAATATATTTTGGGGAGACCGTCCGGGCCCGGGGACCTCCCTTTTGCCCCACCAGACAGGGTGGACTGAAGCTCAGAGAGGTCAAAGGGTCTGAGCAGGCACTCCTGTTGAAGAGCAGAAAGTTGGGGAAGGTGTAAGGAGGATAGAAAAGTTCGGGTTTTGGTTTGCCTTTGATTTTTGTCTTCTGTTGAGTCACTCTTGCGGAGTTGATAGAGATCTTTAAAGAAGGTCAAGAATGTATCGGTGATCTGGTTATACTGTTGCGTAGTTTGACCTTCAATGGATTTAATTTTGTGAATAAAGATTCGAGCTTGGAGTTTTTTGATCAACGAGATAATGAGCTTGGATGCTTTATCTCCATGGGCAAAAATTTTGTTCTTCCAAGAAAGGTAATATTTGGAAGTGCGAGTGTTTAATAGATCTTTTAAAGATTGACGTTTTTTCGTGAGTTGTGAAAGTACATCACTTGATAGTTCTTTCTTATGGCAAGCATCCAAGGCCACAATGTCATTATATAGGGCTATGATTTCTGCATTTTTCTGTCTATTTAAGAACGAAGCAATTGAAATGAATACACCACGAATCGTGGCCTTATGGGCTTCCCACAGTATTGGAGGGTCAATGTCAGGGGTAGTGTTAAGTTTAAAATATTCTTGAAGCGATTCACGGATACGTTTTTTAATGTCTTCACGTTGTAGTAGTGACTCATTAAGCCTCCATGTCCTAGAGTTAGAGTATGGTTTATGGAATTCTAGATTGATTAGAACTATTGAGTGGTCAGAGTGGATAGCGGGAATTATATTCGTGCTTATGGTAGAATGGAGGAGGGGTCTAGAGATTAAAATGTAATCCAGGCGATGATAGGAGTTGTGAGGGTGTGAGTAAAAAGTGTAGTCAATATCTGTTGGGTGTAAATAGCGCCATGCATCGATCAGTTCAAGTGAATGTAATAGTGATTTGAGACGGGCTAGATCTTTTAACGAAATGGAGCTTTTCTTGGTTGAGGTGTCTAGAGTGGGTTCGAGTGCTACATTAAGGTCGCCTCCTAGTATTACTGCGCCTTCTTGGAAAGTCCGTAATTTAGTTAGGGTATTGCGCAACCATTTTAGTTGATGTTTATTAGGGGCGTTTATGTTGCCTACAGTGACCATATTGCCAGCTATGAGGCCTTTGATAAAAATATACCGGCCCTCAGGATCAGATAGGCATTCCACAAGGAGGAAAGGAACATCTCTAGCGAATGCTATAGATACTCCCCTTGATCCCTTTTGAGGGGATGTGGCGTGGTACCACCTGTCAAAAAAGCATTTTTCAAATGTAGGGGTTTTGTCTTTAGTGAAATGGGTCTCTTGTAGGAGTAGGATGTCATAATTAGATTTTTTACAGGAATTTAGAGTTTGCGACCTGGGGATTGGTGAGTTCAGTCCGTGTACGTTGTGTGAAATAATTTGGAAGGACTTACGGTTCACCGCCATGATGTGTGTAGTTTAGAACAGATCAAGCAGAGGGATGGCTCGTCCCGCGGATCATGAGGAGAGAAGGGATATCTAGGGATGAGGGTGGATGAAAAGGAAAAACAGTTAAAATCATGAGAACATAAGAAAACAAAATGGTCAGAACATGGTAGATAGGAAGAGATAACGTTAGGTGATATGAAACTTTTCATATCTTAGGTAGGGGACATGGAGAAGGAGGTCAGAGAAGGGAGTCATATAAACAACAACATGATGGAGTTTTTATACTCCAAAAAAAAAAAATGCAGCAAGAACAATATGTGAATATAAGTCTTTGCCGACCGAGGGGAACAGCAAAGAAAACAGTAAGCTCAATAAGCTCGAGAGCAAAAGTTGTATGAATTCAAAGAAGAGAACATATGTAGTGTAACAAGAAGGTAACAGGAAAATCTTCTTTCTTTTGAATCTTCTACTCTTTGCTCCTAATCTTACTCAGTCAGGTTCATGGTCTTTGTCTCTTGGTGATGTATTCTTGGAGGAGCGGCGTTTTGGACGTGCAGATTTTGAGGCCGAGGAATTCTGCCAGGGAGCAGGTACAGGCAGGGGCCCCAGTCTATGGGTTTCATGAACAGTCTCCAAGATAGGCGGTTGATCAAGTTGGATCTCCAGTTCCTTGCAGACCTTTTTAATATCAGCCGTAGATTTGATCACAAATTTCCGGTCCTTAGCCGATATGGAAATACCAAAGGGGAATAGCCAGCGGTATGGGTAGTGTCTCTGCTGAAGAACAGAAGTGAGGGGTTTCAGGAGACGTCTTTTATATAAAGTGGAGGCTGAGAGATCCTGAAAGATTTGGATTGGAGACCCATCGTGCATGATTGACTCCGCCTCCCGGGCTCTTTTTAGCAACAGGTCTTTGGTTCTATAATCGAGAAAGCGGCATAGAACATCTCGTGGAGCTTCGTCAGGTTTCGGTTTGGGTCTTAAAGCTCTATGAACTCTTACTAGGTCAATCTCAAGAGGGTCTGATGGGTTGAGAATTGAGCGGAAGATTTCAAAGGCAGTAGGAATCAGTGCTTCCGAGAGGGTCGATTCCGGGACACCTTTTAGTCTGAGATTATTTCTCCTCTCCCTATTTTCGTGGTCCTCTAGTATGTTATAAATTCGATTTATATGCTCTTCTTGCTGCACGTGGCAGCTCAGGGAGGAGTTAGTACTATGAATTAATTCTGCTTGAGAGGTTTCTACCGCTTCTATTCTATGGCCCAGTTGGTTAAGATCTTGTTTAATAGTTGAGAGGTCTTTGCCTATAGGGCCCAGGGCTTTACTTAGGATTCTCTTGATAAATGATCTGGTGACTTGATCTCCTCCAGTTTGATCATCTGTATCTCCGTCGCTTTCACATTCAGATTCTGTATGAGTCTCCATATCTCTCTCCTGTGATTGGGGGGATTGGCAGTAACATAGTAACATAGTAACATAGTTAGTAAGGCCGAAAAAAGACATTTGTCCATCCAGTTCAGCCTATATTCCATCATAATAAATACCCAGATCTACGTCCTTCTACAGAACCTAATAATTGTATGATACAATATTGTTCTGCTCCAGGAAGACATCCAGGCCTCTCTTGAACCCCTCGACTGAGTTCGCCATCACCACCTCCTCAGGCAAGCAATTCCAGATTCTCACTGCCCTAACAGTAAAGAATCCTCTTCTATGTTGGTGGAAAAACCTTCTCTCCTCCAGACGCAAAGAATGCCCCCTTGTGCCCGTCACCTTCCTTGGTATAAACAGATCATCAGCGAGATATTTGTATTGTCCCCTTATATACTTATACATGGTTATTAGATCGCCCCTCAGTCGTCTTTTTTCTAGACTAAATAATCCTAATTTCGCTAATCTATCTGGGTATTGTAGTTCTCCCATCCCCTTTATTAATTTTGTTGCCCTCCTTTGTACTCTCTCTAGTTCCATTATATCCTTCCTGAGCACCGGTGCCCAAAACTGGACACAGTACTCCATGTGCGGTCTAACTAGGGATTTGTACAGAGGCAGTATAATGCTCTCATCATGTGTATCCAGACCTCTTTTAATGCACCCCATGATCCTGTTTGCCTTGGCAGCTGCTGCCTGGCACTGGCTGCTCCAGGTAAGTTTATCATTAACTAGGATCCCCAAGTCCTTCTCCCTGTCAGATTTACCCAGTGGTTTCCCGTTCAGTGTGTAATGGTGATATTGATTCCCTCTTCCCATGTGTATAACCTTACATTTATCATTGTTAAACCTCATCTGCCACCTTTCAGCCCAAGTTTCCAACTTATCCAGATCCATCTGTAGCAGAATACTATCTTCTCTTGTATTAACTGCTTTACATAGTTTTGTATCATCTGCAAATATCGATATTTTACTGTGTAAACCTTCTACCAGATCATTAATGAATATGTTGAAGAGAACAGGTCCCAATACTGACCCCTGCGGTACCCCACTGGTCACAGCGACCCAGTTAGAGACTATACCATTTATAACCACCCTCTGCTTTCTATCACTAAGCCAGTTACTAACCCATTTACACACATTTTCCCCCAGACCAAGCATTCTCATTTTGTGTACCAACCTCTTGTGCGGCACGGTATCAAACGCTTTGGAAAAATCGAGATATACCACGTCCAATGACTCACCGTGGTCCAGTCTATAGCTTACCTCTTCATAAAAACTGATTAGATTGGTTTGACAGGAGCGATTTCTCATAAACCCATGCTGATATGGAGTTAAACAGTTATTCTCATTGAGATAATCCAGAATAACATCCCTCAGAAACCCTTCAAATATTTTACCAACAATAGAGGTTAGACTTACTGGCCTATAATTTCCAGGTTCACTTTTAGAGCCCTTTTTGAATATTGGCACCACATTTGCTATGCGCCAGTCCTGCGGAACAGACCCTGTCGCTATAGAGTCACTAAAAATAAGAAATAATGGTTTATCTATTACATTACTTAGTTCTCTTAGTACTCGTGGGTGTATGCCATCCGGACCCGGAGATTTATCTATTTTAATCTTATTTACCCGGTTTCGCACCTCTTCTTGGGTTAGATTGGTGACCCTTAATATAGGGTTTTCATTGTTTCTTGGGATTTCACCTAGCATTTCATTTTCCACCGTGAATACCGTGGAGAAGAAGGTGTTTAATATGTTAGCTTTTTCCTCGTCATCTACAACCATTCTTTCCTCACTATTTTTTAAGGGGCCTACATTTTCAGTTTTTATTCTTTTACTATTGATATAGTTGAAGAACAGTTTGGGATTAGTTTTACTCTCCTTAGCAATGTGCTTCTCTGTTTCCTTTTTGGCAGCTTTAATTAGTTTTTTAGATAAAGTATTTTTCTCCCTATAGTTTTTTAGAGCTTCAATGGTGCCATCCTGCTTTAGTAGTGCAAATGCTTTCTTTTTACTGTTAATTTGCTGTCTTACTTCTTTGTTTAGCCACATTGGGTTTTTCCTATTTCTAGTCCTTTTATTCCCACAAGGTATAAACTGCTTACACTGCTTATTTAGGATGTTCTTAAACATTTCCCATTTATTATCTGTATTCTCATTTCTGAGGATATTGTCCCAGTCTACCAGATTAAGGGCATCTCTAAGCTGTTCAAACTTTGCCTTCCTAAAGTTCAATGTTTTTGTGACTCCCTGACAAGTCCCCCTAGTGAAAGACAGGTGAAACTGCACAATATTGTGGTCGCTATTTCCTAGATGCCCGACCACCTGCAGATTTGTTATTCTGTCAGGTCTATTAGATAGTATTAGGTCTAAAAGTGCTGCTCCTCTGGTTGGATTCTGCACCAATTGTGAAAGATAATTATTCTTGGTTATTAGCAGAAACCTGTTGCCTTTATGGGTTTCACAGGTTTCTGTTTCCCAGTTAATATCCGGGTAGTTAAAGTCCCCCATAACCAGGACCTCATTATGGGTTGCAGCTTCATCTATCTGCTTTAGAAGTAGACTTTCCATGCTTTCTGTTATATTTGGGGGTTTGTAACAGACCCCAATGAGAATTTTGTTACCATTTTTCCCTCCATGAATTTCAACCCATATGGACTCGACATCCTCATTCCCTTCGCTAATATCCTCCCTTAAAGTGGACTTTAGACAAGACTTTACATAGAGACAAACCCCTCCTCCTCTCCGATTTTTACGATCCTTTCTAAACAGACTGTAACCCTGTAAGTTAACTGCCCAGTCATAGCTTTCATCTAACCATGTCTCGGTTATTCCCACTATGTCAAAGTTACCTGTAGATATTTCTGCTTCTAGTTCTTCCATCTTGTTTGTCAGGCTTCTGGCGTTTGCGAGCATGCAGTTTAGAGGATTTTGTTTTGTTCCAATCTCCTCACTGTGGATTGTTTTAGAAATGTTCTTACCTCCCTTCTGAGTATGTTTTCCTGGGTCATCTTTGTTCGAGTCTAATGTTTTTCTTCCCGTCCCCTCTTCTTCTAGTTTAACGCCCTCCTGATGAGTGTAGCGAGTCTTCTGGCGAATGTGTGTTTCCCAGGTTTGTTGAGGTGTAGTCCGTCTCTGGCGAGGAGTCCATCATACCAGTAATTCACACCGTGGTCCAGGAATCCAAATCCTTGTTGTCTGCACCATCGTCTTAGCCAGTTGTTTGCATCAAGGATCCTGTTCCATCTCCTGGTGCCATGCCCGTCTACTGGAAGGATAGAAGAAAAAACTACCTGTGCATCCAGTGATAGCTGGGTTGTTTCGTTTTTTTAGGAATTTTTCCATATCTGCTTGGGGAGTAGAGATAACGGATCTAGAGTTCGATCTAGTTGATTTTTGTGTAGATTTGACCATTGTAGGTAAATTGCTGCAAGTCAGTGAAAAAACAGGGAACTCCCAAATCTCCTCCAACTCCTCTTAATGATAGCTACATCCTACGTTGTACAGGCAGGAGTGGGAGAAGGTAGGGTATTGTAGTAAAGTCCCGATGGGGGGAGGGATCTTTTAGATGTTGTCAGAAAAGTGTGTCGCAGTGGGGTTTTCGGGAAGTTAGGTGGTGGTGGTGGAGCGGGGGTCAGTTCTGATATCCGCGGATAGCGACTGTGGAGGGGTGTAGAGAGCTTCAGTGACCCCAAAGATGGGGGTTGATTTGGGCGGAACCGCTGGGTGTCAAATAGCGGCAGCTACAATTATCTGCGGCTGGTCTCGCCAGACGTCTAGAACCAAGCGATGCCCACAGTCTCTAACCAAACCCCAGCACCCAGCTTCCCAGTGTGGAAGGACCCACCTCAGGGTTATAGATGTTCTGCTGGTTTTCACCTCCGTCGGCTCTGCAGCTGCAGCGGGTACCAGAGGTCGCAGCAATCCTCTGAACGGCGCCGGTGGCTGAAAGGGGGTCACTACGCCGGTGCAACGTCCGGTAATCCCGCAGCTAGCGGGCGTTCCCCTGGAGCTGGTCTCTGCACTCGCCAGGCTGAGCGTGCACCTTCTCTTCAGGTGCCGTCTCGCGATCTGGCGGCTTATCTTAGCGCCTCACACCGGGACGCGCCGGCCCGCCTCCTCGGCGCCGCGTGACTTCTTCAAGTCAACGGCAGGCGGGTAGACGGACCCCGACAGCGGCCGCCGGGGATAGGTATGGAGTGGGGGATCAAGCTGATCCGACCCCCGCTTCTTTGGATCCCTCCCCTTGCTGTCTCAAGATAGTGGCCGGCGTTCCCGCCGGCTCCCTCACCAGATCGCAGGGATATCTTTGATGCGGCGCCTCTTCTCAGCGGCTCCCCTCACAGCACGGCGAATCAAAGATGGCACCTCTTCACCCCGCTCACCTCTTACGACCGCCGGGGCACAGGAGAAAGCTGCTCCTCAGGTATCGCAGCACACTCTGGACAGTCCCCGGTGTCCCAGCGATATGGGGGGGAGTTCGTCTCCTTAGGCCACCTCAATCCGGTCTCCAGACCTGACAGCCAGCCGGTGGGGGGAGCGATCTCTCGATAGGCCCCAAGACCGCCTGTGTAAATCCGCTGATCACTGTGGCTCAGCACGGGAGTCTTCGCTTTAAACGAACAGGGAGCATTCCCTGGATGATATGCTGTCAATCAGTGACCTTTGGGTTAAAGGATGGGTCGTCTAAGTTTATGATTAGGCTGGATTGTAAAAACCAGCAGAGGAGCTCATGGAGAACGCGTCTTGCTCCTTTAGCTGCTGGCCACGCCCCCGGGTCAGTACTATTACAGCGATACCTCACTTATATCTTTTTTTTTTCATGTTTTGGTGCTTTTACACAATAAAAACTATTTTATAGAATAAATAATTATTTTTGCATCGCTTTATTCTGAGAGCTATAACTTTTTTATTTTTCTGCTGATGGAGCTGTTTGGTGGCTTGTTTTTTGCGGGACAAGATGACATTTTCAGCGGTACCCTTTTTATTTACATCCGTGTTTTTGATCGCGTTTTATTGCACTTTTTGGTCGGCGGTATGATGATAAAGCATTGTTTTTTGCCTCGTATTTTTTTTACGGTGTTCACTGAAGGGGTTAACTAGTGGGACAGTTTTATAGAGAGAGTCGTTACGGATGTGGCGATACCAAATATGTGTACTTTTATTGTTTTTTTTTTATTTACATAAATAAATGGATTTATTGGAAAAATATATTTATTTATTTTTATTATTATTTGAGGATTTTTTGAAAAAATGTTTTTACACATTTTATTTTTATTTTTTTTTACTTTAAAATATTGTCCCAGAGTGGGACATCACTATATCACGTCAGATCGCAGATCTGACATTTTAGATAGCACTGTGTGAGATCAGTGATCTGACACAGTGCAGGAAGCTTGCCGACACCTGCTCTATGCAGGCGCTCGCAAGCCACCTCACTGAAGGACCCCCGCGGCCATTTTGGATCTGGGGGTCTCCATGGAGACCATGAGAATAACGTGATCATATTGCGTTATTCTCATGGGAGCGCGCAGGAAGCCCCCGTCCCTGCGCGATCCCCCTCTATGCCGCTGTCAGTACTGACAGCGGCATCAGAGGGGTTAAATGCCCGTGATCGGTGCTAGCACCGATCGCGGGCATTGCGGCGGGGTGTCAGCTGTCACGTACAGCTGACACCCTCACCGGATCACCGCGGCGCTCAGCACAAGGCCGCGGTGATCGGTGCGCCGTTCTAGTACGGTGCATGGCACGAAGGGGTTAAGCTAGCTGATTGATTGCTAACTAGTAAAATTTGTGTTAGATCTGAGTACATACTTCCCTATAAATCTATCCATAGCCCAGAATGTGCACATTGTATCAAAGTGCAAGTGTTCTAACTTCGAGTGCAGTTAAACATGGCAGTTGGGCAGGAGACAGGTAAGACTCCAAGTCTCTCAGACAAACTTGCTTCCAGGTCATCTGATTGGCAAAGACTATTCACCATATGTATTTGTGACATTGTATGTCATGGCTGCTGAAATCACTCACAACTACCATCCTTTCACAAACTCTGTACACTCCAACCATATCAGTCCCTCTCTCCTCTCTTCTCCTATGTACAGCTCTCATGCTCTCTTCACATTGTTAAATCACACAGATCCATTCACTCCTATTATACACATAAGAGATGCTTTCACAAATCACTCAACCATCTGCTCACTCTCTCTATTTTCTTTCTAGTCGCAGGTGATTTCTATCCTAATCCTGGCCCTTCTTGTAATAATAAGAATAACTCCTTACCTGCTACTCAGAAACCCTGTTAATCTCATTAATATTCCTTGCATGCCTTTTGTCTCTTTCAATTGTGCCCTTTGGAACGCACGGTCAGCGTGTAACAAACTCGTCAACATCCATGATATTTTCCTTTCAAATTCCATTAACCTTCTGGCTCTTACTGAAACGTGAATCCAGCAGTCAGATACCACCGCTGCTGCTCCCTCATATGGCGGCCTACATTTCTCTCATAGTCTAAAACCTGACAACATATCAGGTGGAGGCGTTGTTCTGCTCTTTTCAACAAAATGTACATTTCTGGTCATCCCTCTATTACCCTCCCTTATCTTCCCATCTTTTGAGGTACACACTCTCAGACTTGACCAGCCCTTCTCCCTGCGAGTGGCGGCTTTGGATCACTCTCTGGGCTCTCCCCATTTGTTGATGGATCACTTTGCCACCTGGCTTCCAAACATTCTATCTTGTGACATCCCCACTTTCATCATGGGGGAGTTTAACATCCCCAATGGTGATCCCCTCTCTCCCGCTTCCTCCCACCTTTCATCTCCAACCTCCTCCTTCATCCTTTTCACGGTAAGAATCCTCAGGAAGAAGCAACACGCGAAACGCGCGTCGGGGACCCACACCGCCATACTAGGTCATATACCCTTTTATACCTCTCATTTAGATTGATCTCATATGTGGTCGCTATTATTGCTGTGTTGGAGATGTCTGCTCCGACTCTGCTGGCTGCATGCTGTGCCTGTGTTTAACACTTAACGGCTATACTGTGGCACATGCCCTGATTTGGTTCACAATAGGCATTGTATGCGGTCAGATGCACACTTGTGATTGCCACGCTATGAATAGATGAGAGATGTGTTACACTGCTATGTTTAGCTATGATTAGTAAATGAGCTGTGTCAGCCTATATTTCTATATCATGTGGTAATAGTATTTTTCAGCAAGTAATTCTAGTATGCTGTCAGCACCACATCTGGAGTGCTTTTTGTGCCTCCTTATGAATCTAATTATGTTTTGAAGTAAATAATATTTATGTGGTGTTTAGCCAAATGGGCGGGAACCTTGTAAGACAGTCAGGATACCAATAGGGGTGTGCTACCTAGGACAGCGGTTGTATTGTGCAGCTGTATCTCCTATTTTTATATTCACATCTCTGTGATCTACTTTTAATTTTGTTCATAATAAAGTTTTGGAATTTTTATTGGCTTGTGTTCCCAATTTTTCGGATTGGTTTATACTTTGATGTGGGAAGTGCCACTAATTTAAGCCTTGCTCTGTGTATAGGTGAAATATCAGGTGGAGGCGTTGTTCTGCTCTTTTCAACAAAATTTACATTTACCCTCCCTTATCTTCCCTTCTTTTGAGGTACACACTCTCAGACTTGACCAGCCCTTCTCCCTGCGAGTGGCGGCTTTGGATCACTCTCTGGGCTCTCCCCATTTGTTGATGGATCACTTTGCCACCTGGCTTCCAAACATTCTATCTTGTGACATCCCCACTTTCATCATGGGGGAGTTTAACATCCCCAATGGTGATCCCCTCTCTCCCGCTTCCTCCCACCTTTCATCTCCAACCTCCTCCTTCATCCTTTCACATTTTACTAACTCTCCAACGCATGAAGATGGAAATACACTGAACCTGATCTTCTCCCTGCTCTACTCAGTGTATGACTTTACTAACTCCCCTTTTCCGCTCTCTGACCAGAACCTTCTTTCATTCTCTGTCAGTAACTGTTACCCCGCTCAGGATACCTCCACTTTCCACACATATAGAAATGTACACGCTATTAACACCCAGACAATTATATATTATAATTATACTTTGCAAAGTGGTAAAGCTGCTCCCCCCTACATTTAGAACACCTCGACACAGACGGTGACAACCCTAGTAACATAGTAACATAGTTAGTAAGGCCGAAAAAAGACATTTGTCCATCCAGTTCAGCCTATATTCCATCATAATAAATACCCAGATCTACGTCCTTCTACAGAACCTAATAATTGTATGATACAATATTGTTCTGCTCCAGGAAGACATCCAGGCCTCTCTTGAACCCCTCGACTGAGTTCGCCATCACCACCTCCTCAGGCAAGCAATTCCAGATTCTCACTGCCCTAACAGTAAAGAATCCTCTTCTATGTTGGTGGAAAAACCTTCTCTCCTCCAGACGCAAAGAATGCCCCCTTGTGCCCGTCACCTTCCTTGGTATAAACAGATCCTCAGCGAGATATTTGTATTGTCCCCTTATATACTTATACATGGTTATTAGATCGCCCCTCAGTCGTCTTTTTTCTAGACTAAATAATCCTAATTTCGCTAATCTATCTGGGTATTGTAGTTCTCCCATCCCCTTTATTAATTTTGTTGCCCTCCTTTGTACTCTCTCTAGTTCCATTATATCCTTCCTGAGCACCGGTGCCCAAAACTGGACACAGTACTCCATGTGCGGTCTAACTAGGGATTTGTACAGAGGCAGTATAATGCTCTCATCATGTGTATCCAGACCTCTTTTAATGCACCCCATGATCCTGTTTGCCTTGGCAGCTGCTGCCTGGCACTGGCTGCTCCAGGTAAGTTTATCATTAACTAGGATCCCCAAGTCCTTCTCCCTGTCAGATTTACCCAGTGGTTTCCCGTTCAGTGTGTAATGGTGATATTGATTCCCTCTTCCCATGTGTATAACCTTACATTTATCATTGTTAAACCTCATCTGCCACCTTTCAGCCCAAGTTTCCAACTTCTCCAGATCCATCTGTAGCAGAATACTATCTTCTCTTGTATTAACTGCTTTACATAGTTTTGTATCATCTGCAAATATCGATATTTTACTGTGTAAACCTTCTACCAGATCATTAATGAATATGTTGAAGAGAACAGGTCCCAATACTGACCCCTGCGGTACCCCACTGGTCACAGCGACCCAGTTAGAGACTATACCATTTATAACCACTGTTATGGCTGGCAATCAGGCAACACAGCGTGCAGTAATCAGCGCACATACAGAGATCTGGCAAAAACCCAAAACAATAGGACGAGCTCTGAGACGTGGAATCTCTGTAGACTGCAGTACCTGAACTGTCCTCACACAACTGGAAGCAGCAGTGGATTGCGCCTATCACTACCTATGCAACTCGGCACTGCCTGAGGAGCTGACTAGCCTGAAGATAGAAATACAAGCCTGACTTACCTCAGAGAAATACCCCAAAGGAATAGGCAGCCCCCACATATAATGACTGTTAGCAAGATGAAAAGACAAACGTAGGAATGAAATAGATTCAGCAAAGTGAGGCCCGATATTCTAGACAGAGCGAGGATAGCAAAGAGAACTATGCAGTCTACAAAAAACCCTAAAACGAAAACCACGCAAAGGGGCAAAAAGACCCACCGTGCCGAACTAACAGCACGGCGGTGCACCCCTTTGCTTCTCAGAGCTTCCAGCAAAAGATAATAACAAGCTGGACAGAAAAAACAGAAAACAAACTAGAAGCACTTATCTAGCAGAGCAGCAGGCCCAAGGAAAGATGCAGTAGCTCAGATCCAACACTGGAACATTGACAAGGAGCAAGGAAGACAGACTCAGGTGGAGCTAAATAGCAAGGCAGCCAACGAGCTCACCAAAACACCTGAGGGAGGACGCCCAGAGACTGCAATACCACTTGTGACCACAGAATTCACAACAGTACCCCCCCCTTGAGGAGGGGTCACCGAACCCTCACCAGAACCCCCAGGCCGACCAGGATGAGCCACATGAAAGGCACGAACAAGATCTGGGGCATGGACATCAGAGGCAAAAACCCAGGAATTATCTTCCTGAGCATAACCCTTCCATTTGACCAGATACTGGAGTTTCCGTCTAGAGACACGAGAATCCAAAATCTTCTCCACAATATACTCCAATTCCCCCTCCACCAAAACAGGGGCAGGAGGCTCCACAGATGGAACCATAGGTGCCACGTATCTCCTCAACAACGACCTATGGAATACATTATGTATGGAAAAGGAGTCTGGGAGGGTCAGACGAAAAGACACCGGATTGAGAATCTCAGAAATCCTATACGGACCAATAAAACGAGGTTTAAATTTAGGAGAGGAAACCTTCATAGGTATATGACGAGAAGATAACCAAACCAGATCCCCAACACGAAGTCGGGGTCCCACACGGCGTCTGCGATTAGCGAAAAGCTGAGCCTTCTCCTGGGACAAGGTCAAATTGTCCACTACCTGAGTCCAGATCTGCTGCAACCTGTCCACCACATAATCCACACCAGGACAGTCCGAAGACTCAACCTGTCCTGAAGAGAAACGAGGATGGAACCCAGAATTGCAGAAAAATGGAGAGACCAAGGTAGCCGAGCTGGCCCGATTATTAAGGGCGAACTCAGCCAACGGCAAAAATGACACCCAATCATCCTGGTCAGCGGAAACAAAACATCTCAGATATGTTTCCAAGGTCTGATTGGTTCGTTCGGTCTGGCCATTAGTCTGAGGATGGAAGGCCGAGGAAAAAGATAGGTCAATGCCCATCCTACCACAAAAGGCTCGCCAGAACCTTGAGACAAACTGGGAACCTCTGTCAGAAACAATATTCTCAGGAATGCCATGTAAACGAACCACATGCTGGAAGAACAAAGGCACCAAATCAGAGGAGGAAGGCAATTTAACCAAGGGCACCAGATGGACCATTTTAGAAAAGCGATCACAGACCACCCAAATGACAGACATCTTTTGAGAAACGGGAAGGTCAGAAATGAAATCCATCGAAATATGTGTCCAAGGCCTCTTCGGGACCGGCAAGGGCAAAAGCAACCCACTGGCACGTGAACAGCAGGGCTTAGCCCTAGCACAAATTCCACAGGACTGCACAAAAGCACGCACATCCCGCGACAGAGACGGCCACCAAAAGGATCTAGCAACCAACTCCCTGGTACCAAAGATTCCTGGATGACCGGCCAGCACCGAACAATGAAGTTCAGAGATAACTTTACTAGTCCACCTATCAGGGACGAACAGTTTCTCGGCCGGACAACGATCAGGTTTATTAGCCTGAAATTTCTGCAACACTCTCCGCAAATCAGGGGAGATGGCAGACACAATGACTCCTTCCTTGAGGATACTCGCCGGCTCAGATAACCCCGGAGAGTCGGGCACAAAACTCCTAGACAGAGCATCCGCCTTCACATTTTTAGAGCCCGGAAGGTATGAAATCACAAAATCAAAACGAGCAAAAAATAACGACCAACGGGCCTGTCTAGGATTCAAGCGCTTGGCAGACTCAAGATAAGTAAGGTTCTTATGATCAGTCAAAACCACCACGCGATGCTTAGCACCCTCAAGCCAATGACGCCACTCCTCGAATGCCCACTTCATGGCCAGCAACTCTCGGTTGCCCACATCATAATTACGCTCAGCAGCAGAAAATTTCCTGGAAAAGAAAGCACATGGTTTGAACACTGAGCAACCAGAACCTCTCTGTGACAAAACCGCCCCTGCACCAATCTCAGAAGCATCAACCTCGACCTGGAACGGAAGAGAAACATCAGGTTGACACAACACAGGGGCACAGCAAAAACGACGCTTCAACTCCTGAAAAGCTTCCACGGCAGCAGAAGACCAATTAACCAAATCAGCACCCTTCTTAGTCAAATCGGTCAATGGTCTGGCAATGCTAGAAAAATTACAGATGAAGCGACGATAAAAATTAGCAAAGCCCAGGAATTTCTGCAAACTTTTTAGAGATGTCGGTTGAGTCCAATCCTGGATGGCCTGAACCTTAACCGGATCCATCTCGATAGTAGAAGGGGAAAAGATGAACCCCAAAAATGAAACTTTCTGCACACCGAAGAGACACTTTGATCCCTTCACAAACAAGGAATTAGCACGCAGTACCTGGAAAACCATTCTGACTTGCTTTACATGAGACTCCCAATCATCTGAGAAGATCAAAATGTCATCCAAGTAAACAATCAAGAATTTATCCAGATACTCACGAAAAATGTCATGCATAAAAGACTGAAAAACAGATGGAGCATTGGCAAGTCCGAACGGCATCACCAGATACTCAAAATGACCCTCGGGCGTATTAAATGCCGTTTTCCATTCATCTCCCTGCCTGATTCTCACCAGATTATACGCACCACGAAGATCAATCTTAGTAAACCAACTAGCCCCCTTAATCCGAGCAAACAAGTCAGAAATCAATGGCAAGGGATACTGAAACTTAACAGTGATCTTATTAAGAAGGCGGTAATCAATACACGGTCTTAGCGAACCATCCTTCTTGGCTACAAAAAAGAACCCTGCTCCCAATGGTGACGACGATGGGCGAATATGTCCCTTCTCCAGGGACTCCTTCACATAACTGCGCATAGCGGTGTGTTCAGGTACGGACAAATTAAATAAACGACCCTTAGGGAATTTACTACCAGGAATCAAATCGATAGCACAATCACAATTCCTATGCGGAGGAAGGGCATCAGACTTGGACTCTTCAAATACATCCTGAAAGTCCGACAAGAACTCTGGGATGTCAGAAGGAATGGATGACGAAATAGACAAAAATGGAACATCACCATGTACTCCCTGACAACCCCAGCTGGTTACCGACATAGAGTTCCAATCCAATACTGGATTATGGGTTTGTAGCCATGGCAACCCCAACACGACCACATCATGCAAATTATGCAGTACCAAAAAGCGAATAACTTCCTGATGTGCAGGAGCCATGCACATGGTCAGCTGGGCCCAGTACTGAGGCTTATTCTTGGCCAGAGGTGTAGCATCAATTCCTCTCAACGGAATAGGACACCGCAAAGGCTCCAAGAAAAATCCACAACGTTTAGCATAATCCAAATCCATCAGATTCAGGGCAGCGCCTGAATCCACAAACGCCATGACAGAATATGATGACAAAGAGCACATTAAGGTAATGGACAAAAGGAATTTGGACTGTACAGTACCAATAACGGCAGAGCTATCGAACCGCCTAGTGCGTTTAGGACAATTAGAAATAGCATGAGTAGAATCACCACAATAGAAACACAGTCTGTTCAGACGTCTGTGTTCGTGCCGTTCTACTTTAGTCATAGTCCTGTTGCACTGCATAGGCTCAGGCTTACTCTCAGACAATACCGCCAGATGGTGCACAGATTTACGCTCGCGCAAGCGACGACCGATCTGAATGGCCAAGGACATAGACTCATTCAAACCAGCAGGCATAGGAAATCCCACCATTACATCCTTAAGAGCTTCAGAGAGACCCTTTCTGAACAAAGCCGCTAGTGCAGATTCATTCCACAAAGTGAGTACTGACCATTTTCTAAATTTCTGACAATATAGTTCTACATCATCCTGACCCTGGCATAAAGCCAGCAGATTTTTCTCAGCTTGATCCACTGAATTAGGCTCATCGTAAAGCAATCCCAGCGCCTGGAAAAATGCATCAATATTACTCAATGCAGAATCTCCTGGTGCAAGAGAAAACGCCCAGTCCTGTGGGTCGCCGCGCAAAAAAGAAATAATAATCAAAACCTGTTGAATAGGATTACCAGAAGAATGAGGTTTCAAGGCCAAAAATAGCTTACAATTATTTCTGAAGCTCAGGAACTTAGTTCTGTCACCAAAAAACAAATCAGGAATCGGAATTCTTGGTTCTAGCATCGATTTCTGATCAATAGTATCTTGAATCTTTTGTACATTTACAACGAGATTATCCATTGAGGAGCACAGAGCCTGAATATCCATGTCCACAGCTGTGTCCTGAAGCACTCTAATGTCTAGGGGAAAAAAAAGACTGAAGACAGAGCTAAGAAAAAAAAATGATGTCAGGATTTCTTTTTTCCCTCTATTGGAAATCATTGAATTGGCTCCTTGTACTGTTATGGCTGGCAATCAGGCAACACAGCGTGCAGTAATCAGCGCACATACAGAGATCTGGCAAAAACCCAAAACAATAGGACGAGCTCTGAGACGTGGAATCTCTGTAGACTGCAGTACCTGAACTGTCCTCACACAACTGGAAGCAGCAGTGGATTGCGCCTATCACTACCTATGCAACTCGGCACTGCCTGAGGAGCTGACTAGCCTGAAGATAGAAATACAAGCCTGACTTACCTCAGAGAAATACCCCAAAGGAATAGGCAGCCCCCACATATAATGACTGTTAGCAAGATGAAAAGACAAACGTAGGAATGAAATAGATTCAGCAAAGTGAGGCCCGATATTCTAGACAGAGCGAGGATAGCAAAGAGAACTATGCAGTCTACAAAAAACCCTAAAACGAAAACCACGCAAAGGGGCAAAAAGACCCACCGTGCCGAACTAACAGCACGGCGGTGCACCCCTTTGCTTCTCAGAGCTTCCAGCAAAAGATAATAACAAGCTGGACAGAAAAAACAGAAAACAAACTAGAAGCACTTATCTAGCAGAGCAGCAGGCCCAAGGAAAGATGCAGTAGCTCAGATCCAACACTGGAACATTGACAAGGAGCAAGGAAGACAGACTCAGGTGGAGCTAAATAGCAAGGCAGCCAACGAGCTCACCAAAACACCTGAGGGAGGACGCCCAGAGACTGCAATACCACTTGTGACCACAGAATTCACAACAAACCACCCTCTGCTTTCTATCACTAAGCCAGTTACTAACCCATTTACACACATTTTCCCCCAGGCCAAGCATTCTCATTTTGTGTACCAACCTCTTGTGTGGCACGGTATCAAACGCTTTGGAAAAATCGAGATATACCACGTCCAATGACTCACCGTGGTCCAGCCTATAGCTTACCTCTTCATAAAAACTGATTAGATTGGTTTGACAGGAGCGATTTCTCATAAACCCATGCTGATATGGAGTTAAACAGTTATTCTCATTGAGATAATCCAGAATAACATCCCTCAGAAACCCTTCAAATATTTTACCAACAATAGAGGTTAGACTTACTGGCCTATAATTTCCAGGTTCACTTTTAGAGCCCTTTTTGAATATTGGCACCACATTTGCTATGCGCCAGTCCTGCGGAACAGACCCTGTCGCTATAGAGTCCCTAAAAATAAGAAATAATGGTTTATCTATTACATTACTTAGTTCTCTTAGTACTCGTGGGTGTATGCCATCCGGACCCGGAGATTTATCTATTTTAATCTTATTTAGCCAGTTTCGCACCTCTTCTTGGGTTAGATTGGTGACCCTTAATATAGGGTTTTCATTGTTTCTTGGGATTTCACCTAGCATTTCATTTTCCACCGTGAATACCGTGGAGAAGAAGGTGTTTAATATGTTAGCTTTTTCCTCGTCATCTACAACCATTCTTTCCTCACTATTTTTTAAGGGGCCTACATTTTCAGTTTTTATTCTTTTACTATTGATATAGTTGAAGAACAGTTTGGGATTAGTTTTACTCTCCTTAGCAATGTGCTTCTCTGTTTCCTTTTTGGCAGCTTTAATTAGTTTTTTAGATAAAGTATTTTTCTCCCTATAGTTTTTTAGAGCTTCAATGGTGCCATCCTGCTTTAGTAGTGCAAATGCTTTCTTTTTACTGTTAATTGCCTGTCTTACTTCTTTGTTTAGCCACATTGGGTTTTTCCTATTTCTAGTCCTTTTATTCCCACAAGGTATAAACCGCTTACACTGCCTATTTAGGATGTTCTTAAACATTTCCCATTTATTATCTGTATTCTTATTTCTGAGGATATTGTCCCAGTCTACCAGATTAAGGGCATCTCTAAGCTGGTCAAACTTTGCCTTCCTAAAGTTCAGTGTTTTTGTGACTCCCTGACAAGTCCCCCTAGTGAAAGACAGGTGAAACTGTACAATATTGTGGTCGGTCGCTATTTCCTAGATGCCCGACCACCTGCAGATTTGTTATTCTGTCAGGTCTATTAGATAGTATTAGGTCTAAAAGTGCTGCTCCTCTGGTTGGATTCTGCACCAATTGTGAAAGATAATTTTTCTTGGTTATTAGCAGAAACCTGTTGCCTTTATGGGTTTCACAGGTTTCTGTTTCCCAGTTAATATCCGGGTAGTTAAAGTCCCCCATAACCAGGACCTCATTATGGGTTGCAGCTTCATCTATCTGCTTTAGAAGTAGACTTTCCATGGTTTCTGTTATATTTGGGGGTTTGTAACAGACCCCAATGAGAATTTTGTTACCATTTTTCCCTCCATGAATTTCGACCCATATGGACTCGACATCCTCATTTCCTTCGCTAGTATCCTCCCTTAAAGTGGACTTTAGACAAGACTTTACATAGAGACAAACCCCTCCTCCTCTCCGATTTTTACGATCCTTTCTAAACAGACTGTAACCCTGTAAGTTAACTGCCCAGTCATAGCTTTCATCTAACCATGTCTCGGTTATTCCCACTATGTCAAAGTTACCTGTAGATATTTCTGCTTCTAGTTCTTCCATCTTGTTTGTCAGGCTTCTGGCGTTTGCTAGCATGCAGTTTAGAGGATTTTGTTTTGTTCCAATCTCCTCGCTGTGGATTGTTTTAGAAATGTTCTTACCTAACATCATGTCCTCCCTCTATCTAAAACTGAATCTGTCAAAAACTGAACTACTTGTGTTTCCTCCATCTATTAACCTACCTTTGCCTGACATTGTCATTTCCGTGTGTGGCTCCACCATTACTCCCCAGAAACATACCCATTGTCTTGGTGTCATATTTGATTCAGATCTTTCCTTCACTACCTACATGCGATCGCTTGCTCATGTCACCTACACCTCAAAAACATCTCTAGAATTTGACTTTTCTTACTTTTGACTCCGCAAAAACTCTTACTATCGTTCTTATTCATTCTCGTCTGGACTATTGCAACTCTAATAATTGGTGTCCCTCTTACCACAATTTCCCATCTCCATTCCATCCTCAATGTAGCAGCCAGGATCATATTTCTTGCCAACCTCTGCACTGATGCCTCTACCCTGTGCCAGTCGTTGCAATGGTTACAGAGTTCAATATAAAATGATAACTCTTACCACAAAGCACTTCACTGTTCAGCACCACAATACATCTCCCTCGTCTCAGTCTACCACCTTACCCGTGCCCTCCGTTCTGCTAATGACTTAAAACTAAACTCTTTAATAATCCAAAACTACCACTCCCGTCTCAAAGACTTCTCCTGAGCTGCGCCAATTCTTTAGAATGCACTACTCAGGACAATTCAATAAATTTCCAATACTCACACTTTCAAGCGTGATCTAAAAACGCATTTTTTAGACTCACCTATCACCTCACCTTACTTATGTAACAATCCCCATTTCGCCAATGCAATTTTTTTCAAAATCATGACCCCGTAGCATCTGTTCACACCCTCCATGCACTTAATAGCCCTATGTGTCTGTACTCTACTGGCTGGTGACCGATTCATGCTGCGTTATGTGCAGACCCTATTTCTAGTATATTATGGCTGTATCCTACAATAAAAGCACATTTTATCATTTTCCTTTCCTGTCTTTCCTATTTCCTCATAGATTGTAATATTGCGAGCAGCAGGGCCCTCACTCCTTTTGATATCTGAGTTATGCTTATTCTGTAATGCCCTTATTGCCTTCTAAATTGTAAAGTGCTGCGGAATATGTTGGCGCTATTGTGGCGCCCCAGGGTCCTGGTCGTCACAGTAGCATTGCTTTCCTCACGGGGAGTGTGATGTTACGTTTGGAGGCAAGAAAGGATAACTGTCACCAGGTAAACACAAGTATGCAACATATTCACACTCCAGGCCACAAGGGGGAGCTTTTGATCCTATTTACTAGGTGACTCCCATATATATGTAAATATATTGTGGTTTTGAGGGAAGGTCAGAACAGTTCGTTCCAGGAAGCAGACTGGAGCAGTCTGAGTCAGAATAAGCTGTACGGAGCAGTGTAGCCACAGTGCTGCAGCTCCTGGGAAGAGATTATACGAAAGCCGAATATATTGCAGTGAGCGTGTAGGAGAGAGAAGCACAGGAGAGTAACACCAGTGGGAGTCCAGCCACAAGCAGGCTGCCTCCTTCTGAGGCGCAGACACCGGTGGCCGGAACACCGAGGTTGTAAGGGACTCCATGACTTACATCAGAGACCGGCAGGACAGCTGAACTGCAAGTTACCTGTCCGCCATACACACCTGAGACACAGTAATACATAGAGCCCGGGGCATGATAGAGTCCCTGTAAAAAGGCTCGAGTTACCTGTCATACAGGTATTGTCCTATCCTATATGGGGACAGAGAGAAGAACTGTGAGGACCTTATCTGAAGTCATGGGCAGTAAGGAACTCCAACACCACTGCACTAGAGGAAGGCTTTAATCTTCACGTAGATAAGGGGACTCCCAACTTGCCTCCAAACCGGCCGGACCCTGCCTGCCCTGTGATCTGGTGCCCTGGACTGTGGCTGCCTAAAGTCTTCAGTAAACCAGGTAAAGAGACTGTAAACCTGTGTCCTCGTTCTTTACTACACCTTCCACCATCTTCCATCCACACACCGGGAGCCCTAGTGATATACTTCACCTGTGGGAAGCTAT
This sequence comes from Ranitomeya imitator, assembly GCF_032444005.1. Lineage (NCBI taxonomy): Eukaryota > Metazoa > Chordata > Amphibia > Anura > Dendrobatidae > Ranitomeya > Ranitomeya imitator. The sequence goes on from NC_091284.1 coordinate 821,997,782, forward strand.
ACCATCTAGCTGCCATAACATCACCCCAGAGGACCCCTTAAAGCAGCGTCGGTCCTCACTGACCGAATACCACAGGTGGGGTCACGAACATAAACTATTCACTAAACCCCTTTAAAGTCTTTTCCCCTTTTACATGGGTGCCCAGGGCCACGGACCGGGTCGCAGCCACCGTGACATCCCCCTGTGAACACCGGACCCAGCACCGAGTACCCCACGGCCCTGGCGGGCGACTCACTATCAAACTAAAAATGATCATCATTATTATTATGCCTACCAAGAGATGGTTTAAAGACGTACGTAATTTTAACATATTTTTAGCACCTATTTCTTTTTTACAATTTACGCTGTCTAAATAAAGAACACTAATTGTCCAGAATTTAAGTAAAAAAAAAAAAAACTAAAACCAAGAATTGTGTTAAAATGCTAAAATTATCCAAACCCGCGTGGTTTTTATCGGTCCTGCCTCAATGATGTCAAGAACACTATGTTTTCTGCATTTGAAATTTCATTTTCACCTCCCCAGAAAAAGTTAATTTTCAGTGTTCATTGTTTTACTAATTCAATTTTGTGAAAACAAATTTAAAAGCTGTACAACGTTTCAGAAGTTGTACACTTAGAGGGTGTTCCTCCACAAATAAACAAGTTCTACCTTCGATTTGAAGATGCATATTCTCTGGTAGAACTTTCTTTAAAGTGTTGGGTCAAAAATTGTGGTGGATGCATATATTAGGATGAGCAGTATATACCAGGAGAGCGATGGAAGAAGTCACTAGTGGTTCTTTATGTAGACAAAAACCTTTAAATGGGTTTGTCTTCTGTTGAACCAACAAAACTTGGACCCATCAGAGGTTCGTTTGCTACTTTTTTGGCCCGTCAGACTGTCAATAGTTAAAAATGTAATTGTCTCCTCACTGGTCCTCATCTGGTTTCACCGTTAGTTGATAGTTTTTGCCCATTTTTGGTTGAGGGTTTGTGCTGCCAACCCTTTCCACTTATTCACCAGTATTTCAGAAGCATTAGGCCAACAACGGGACTTGTAGATCTGCAGAGAATACCATTTTGCCTTCATCTACAAGTGCTGCATATTTCAGACACACGCCCTGTAGATTACAAACCTCATCGGCGACCAGAGTCCTTTTCCCCCTCTAGCTCGTTGCTCCTTCCCTGCCAAAAACTATAGACGATGTTTAATTTCCCCTTCCACTTTTCTTCTTAATCCGAGTCAACAAAGCTCTCCAAATCTTTTGTTTCATTCGAGGTAAAATCAAACAGAGAACATATTGATAGATTGCCAATCCAACTCAAGGACGGATCTCGGGAATCCTGAATAAACAGGGAACAGAAGTTCTGCAGACAATGACATTTCTGGACCACCTATCCTGTTGAAGTGGTAGCTGGCACAAAGGGTAATGAGGGTTTGTGCACGCCCAGTGCTGCCAATGCTTCACTAAAACCACAATTTAGCATTGTTTGACTCATCGCCATACATAGCCATTGTGGAGACGTGAACAGTATCCATTGTTCAACGGAGACACCCACAGAACAACCTGCCAGGAGACCGAGCGTGAGGCGGCCGTAATCCATGAATGCTCTGGGATGTGTTATATGGCTTTGGACGTTCTACTATATGAAATCAGTTCCTATAAAGAACATGAGCTCAAACCTCCCTGGCAATAGACGTGGACATAAAAATCAAGAATCATTAAGTCTAAAACCCGTTACGACTCCTTTATAATGTAAACTCAGATGTGCCAACTTCTGAGAAGAAACATAAGGGAAATTCTGAAGGATTGTGTTATGCTTTTTGTCCTGCCTATTTATATATAGAACAATCCTCAAACTATTATCTTGTAGAACCCCTTCATCACCCCTCAAAGTGAATCTAGAGATTACAGAGCAGACCCTCAAAATACATGAAAAGCCAGACCGCTAGACTAACAAAGGGTCTAGACTATAACTCCTAATGAATTATAGAAGCTAGAAATACTAAATATGGAACCAGGCAAGAAAGACACCTATAACAAATCAGAATAAGACAAGATTTTCCAAATAAATACAGACCCCAAGCCAGACACCCTAATTAAATACAGAACCCAGATTACACCTCCTAAATAAATGTAAAACCCGAACCAAACACCCTAAATAAATACAGAACCCAGAATACATCTAAATAAATACAGACTCAAAACCAGACACCCAAATAAATACAGAACAATAATCACACCCCCTAAATAAATACAGAACCCCAAACCAGACACCCTAAATAAATACAGAACCCAAACCAAACACCCTAAATAAACACAGAACCCACATCACAAATTCTAAATAAATACAGACCCCAAACCAGACACCTTAAATAAATGCAGAACCCAGATCACACCTCCTAAATAAATGCAGAACCCGAACCAAACACCCTAAATAAATACAGAACCCAGAATACATCTAAATAAATACAGACTCAAAGCCAGACACCCAAATAATTACAGAACAATAATCACACCCCCTAAATAAATACAGAACCCCAAACCAGACACCCTAAATAAATACAGAACCCAAACCAAACACCCTAAATAAACACAGAACCCACATCACAAATTCTTAATAAATACAGACCCCAAACCAGATACCTTAAATAATTGCAGAACCCAGATCACACCTCCTAAATAAATGCAGAACCGGAACCAAACACCCTAAATAAATACAGAACCCAGAATACATCTAAATAAATACAGACTCAAAGCCAGACACCCAAATAATTACAGAACAATAATCACACCCCCTAAATAAATACAGAACCTCAAACCAGACACCCTAAATAAATACAGAACCCAAACCAAACACCCTAAATAAACACAGAACCCACATCACAAATTCTTAATAAATACAGACCCCAAACCAGATACCTTAAATAATTGCAGAACCCAGATCACACCTCCTAAATAAATGCAGAACCCGAACCAAACACCCTAAATAAATACAGAACCCAGAATACATCTAAATAAATACAGACTCAAAGCCAGACACCCAAATAAATACAGAACAATAATCACGCCCCCTAAATAAATACAGAACCAAAACCAGACATCCTAAATAAATATAGAACAAAAATCACACCTCCTAAATAAATACAGACCCCAAACCAGACACCCTAAATAAATACAGAACTCACATCATAAATTCTTAATAAATACAGAACCCAAACCAGACACCCTAAATAAATACAGACCCCAAACCAGACACCCTAAATAAATACAGAACTCACATCACAAATTCTTAATAAATACAGACCCCAAACCAGACACCTTAAATAAATGCAGAACCCAGATCACACCTCCTAAATAAATGCAGAACCGGAACCAAACACCCTAAATAAATACAGAACCCAGATCACACCCCCTAAAATAAATACAGACCTCAGAACAGATCCCAAAACATATACAGACTTCTGATCAGACCCCTAAATAAAATAAACCTCAAACTAGAGATCTAAATAAATACAGACTCAAAGCCAGACACCCAAATAAATACAGAACAATAATCACACCCCCTAAATAAATACAGAACCAAAACCAGACATCCTAAATAAATATAGAACAAAAATCACACCTCCTAAATAAATACAGACCCCAAACCAGACACCCTAAATAAATACAGAACTCACATCACAAATTCTAAATAAATACAGAACCCAAACCAGACACCCTAAATAAATACAAACCCCAAACCAGACACCCTAAATTAGTACAGAACCCAAACCAGACACCCTAAATAAATACAGAACCCAAACCAGACACCCTAAATTAGTACAGAACCCAAACCAGACACCCTAAATAAATACAGAACCCAGATCACACCTCCTATATAAATACAGACCCCAAACCAGACACCCTAAATTAATACAGACCCCAGATCACACACCCTAAAATAAATACAGACCTGAGACCAGATCCCCTTAAATACAGACCTCAGAACAGATCCCAAAACATATACAGACTTCTGATCAGACCCCTAAATAAAATAAACCTCAAACTAGAGATCTAAATGATCACAACTCACCTTCTCCTCCCTGCACAATAATCTCTGCGCATGTCACAAGAGCATGCCTAGAACACTTTTCCATAGAAGTCAATAGGGGATGGTTGCAACTCATCTTCTCCTCCCCTCAGTGTACACTGATCTCTGCGCATGTCACAGAGCATGCCTAGAACACATTCACATAGAAGTCAATAGGTGATGGTCACAACTCATGTACTCGTCCCCTCCCTGCACAATAATCTCTGCACATGTTATAGAGCATGCCTAGAACACATTTGCATAGAAGTCAATAGGTTTTGGTCACATTTCATCTTCTCCCCTCCCTGCACAATGATCTCTGCGCATGTCACAGAGCATGACTCGAACACATTTGCATAGAAGTCAATAGGTTTTGGTCACATTTCATCTTCTCCCCTCCCTGCACAATGATCTCTGCACATGTCACAGAGCATGACTAGAACACATTTTCATAAAAATCAATAAGTAATGGTCACAACTCATCTTCCCTGCACACGGTTCTCATGCATTTGCTGGTCATTCCTGCAACATGACAACCTGTTTATGATGGAAATCCCTAAAAAGGAAAAAAAGCATTGCAAAAAATGCAGACAGTCTCTTAAAAGTAGTTTGATCGAAATGATCGTTATTGTGTATTCCTAGGATGGTCATCAAACTACATAGCACAATGCACGGGCCATGGCCTTCCTGTGAGGGGCTACAGTACCATGCACAGCCGCCATATGGACGAGCCGCTGAGCCAGAAAAATGATTGAGGGGACTGCGAACACTTCAGATCATTTATTATACTGATTAATGGAGTTCCCAGAGGCCAGAGAACCAACTAACCCCTATGCTTTGGTGTCGCAAAAATTTTTTCCCAGTAAATCGCAGTAGATCCAGTATGAAGGACTGGTTTAAAGTAAACCAGAGACAGCATTATCCAATAAAAGGTCACTATCAGGGAAACATCCTAATTGGAATATAAACGCATATTAGAATTCGCTCCTGAGTAGGGTTGAGCGAAACGGATCGTTCATTTTCAAAAGTCGCCGACTTTTGGCAAAGTCGGGTTTCATGAAACCCGACCCGATCCCTGTGTGGGGTCGGCCATGCGGTACGCGACTTTCGCGCCAAAGTCGCGTTTCGTATGACGCGCTTGGCGCCATTTTTTTCAGCCAATGAAGGGGCGTGGGCAGAGTGATGACATAGGTCTTAGGAGAGAGAGAGAGAGAGAGAGAGAGAGAGAGAAAAAAAAAAAATTCCCATTGGCTTTGCATTGGGTTTCGTGTTTCGGTCGATCCTCGACTTTTCGCCATAATCGGCCGATTTCACTCGACTCGACTTTTGAGATAGTCGGGTTTCGCGAAACCCGGCTCGACCCTAAAAAAGTCAAGGTCGCTCAACCCTACTCCTGAGTTTTTATCAGTATTTTGGATTCCTTTCATTATTTTTTCTGAATGTCTGTATCTGAGTCTTCCGTTAATAACTTTTTTTATCCATCAAAAGTTCATCCAGATGACAAAGAATCACGTTATATGAGAAGAGGATACTGAGTCAATGGCAAAACAAAATCTGTGACCCCTATTATAATTCCTGGCAAAAGATCAAAAGGCAAATTAAACTGCAAAACATAACTAAAGGCTATAATAGTTATCTATCTACTATACACGTGGACACAATTGTTAATACTTTGTGTGAAAAGTCCACAATGATCACTGAAATAGCATGAAATTGACAAAACTAAATTTCAACCGAAATTTCCTAAGTATCAATAACGAAAATCAGGCTTTGCTTTTTTTTTTTTTGCTTTTACATTTTGGTTCAACAGAAAAAAAAATACTAATGAAAATGAGCTGTACAAAAATGATGGTTCCCTTACTTGAATATTTTGTGTCACAACCTTTTGAGGAAATCACTGCAAACAATTGTTTTCTGTGCCTCTCTGTGAGGGTTCTTCCTCCGTCCATGGGTATTTTGACCGACTCCTCATGCCCAAACTATTCCCACAGTCTCGGGTGTGAAGGCATCTTCTCCAGACTTCAGGTCTCAGCTTGTTCCACAGATGGTCAATAGAATTTAGATGAGGACTCATAGAAGCCTCTTCAGAAGAGTCTGATCTTTGTCATTCTTGGACGTTTTTAGCTGTTTTGGGTCATCCTGTTGGAGGTCCCATGACGTGTTATTCACACCGAGCTTTCTGACACAGGGCAGCACATTTAGCTCCAGAACACCTTGATAGTCCAGGGATTTCATGGTACCCTGTCACGTTGTGACAGATGCAGCAAAACGGCCTCGGAACATCCCCGTGCCTCATCTATGTGTCTCAGCAGGTACGATATTAATTTCTATGTAGGCTTCATTTTTGCATCTGTGAACAAACAGCTGATGTGACTTGCCAAAAAAGCTGCAGATTTATCTCATCTGTCCAAAGGACATTCGCCCAGAAACTTTCGGCTTATCCAGCCTCACTTTTTTATGATTTCCTTTCAACAGTGGTTTCTTGGTCTTCTTCCATGAAGTCCACTTTGGCCATGACAGCGATGGATGGTGCGATTTGACACTGATGTACCTTGACCTTGGAGTTCAATCGCCTTTAATCTCTTTGGAAGTTGTTCTTGGGTTTTTGGTTGCCATTCTTATTAACCGTCTCTTCAATTTATCATCAATTTTCCTCTCATGGCTTCGTCCAGGGAGGTCAACTGCAGTCCCATAGTCATTAAACTTCTGAATAATATGTGCAGCTGTAGTAATAGGAAGATAAAGCTATTTGGAGATGTCTTATAGCATTTACCTATATCATGTTTGTATATAATTTTCTTTCTAGTCTCCTGAGACAACGCTTAGCATTTTTAGCTCCAAGGTCAGGGTGGTAGACACCATGACACCAAACAGTACTGTGACTACTTTTCACCGCTTAAATAGGCATACTGACCGATTACAAGTTTGTAGACACCTGTGATGCTAATTACAAGACACACCTTGTCCACAGGGTCAAATTATTTGTAGTATTTCTAGAAGTACCATTGTTTTTGTACAGGCCATTTTCATTATCTTGCTTTTTTTTTATTTTCTGTTGAAACTGAATTCTGAAGAAATGTCTGATGTTTTTTTCATTCTTTAGTTATATGGTCTATTCGGTTATGATGTCTGCATTTCATTAATTAATGTTGCAATATTCCCAACTCCCAATTCCCCTTTGGATAGATATAAATTGTTTCCTATAAAGTCTACGTGGTCCGAAGCAAATTTTGCCCCGCAAGCAATCTATATGAATGAGCCCTTGTCGTTAACATCAAACATAAACCAGGCCAGTCTTTAGTAATCCATATCCATTATTAAACAAGACCCTATTCATGGTGGCTTATGGGTTTATCATGACATCATACTTTCCAGCCTTATGGATCATAGGTAATCAAATGCCCAGTGTCGCTGGCATTCCTTCATTGAGATCTGCAATCATCTTTAACCCAGGAGGTGAAGGAAAAACAAAGTGATAAGTAAAGCTAAGGAATGTGATTGATTGCTCAATAACCCCTTAATACAGTGTAAATAAACCGAGCATTACGCCCAGGGTGGAAACCACCAGACGTCCCTCTATGATCTCTCCATGACCTTGGTCTTAGGCCGTGATGTTGTTCTCCTCGGCACATTCCTAGTGCTTAGTTACCAGACTCGTTCTTTATTTTGGGGGATGTATAGATTTAGGGGAATTACATCAAGTGCAAATGACCTTCCTCCTTGAATAAGTCTACACCTGCTATAAATTACTCAAAATCCTAGACTTGTTCTTGAGTATTGCGAAGGATTCCCATCACAACAAATTATGACTCAACTGAAGTTGTACTGTAAGTAACATCTCCTTAATCTTAAGAAAATATTGAATGCAAGCCATGTCTTATTTGGTGTGGTGGACCCCTACTTAGCCCCCTTTAAATCCAAGGTTTAACGTAAAGCCTTCAGCCCTGAGCTGGCAGTGGTACAATTATACAAGGTCAAGAATGGGCCATCTGGTTAACCATTCCTCTGACAATCCTCCGCGGCGTAGCAGCCTAAGGCCAAGTGTAGGAAAAGGGATGTTAAATTCATATATATGGTATGATACAAAGAACGTAAGAATGTGAAAAAGGACCATTAATAATCCCTCTAAGCCAGGACTTTGTACAACCCAGTCAGGTGCAACTCTCTCAGAACTTTCATACTGAGCTTCATTATGTCCACCTTCAAGGGACAGGATTAATCTGACGGAAACAGCTTTTATGAGAGCAGGATATCTTTCGGAAAGACCTCGAAGAAAAGTTTTCTCTAACTATATCCGGACTTAAGGAGGTTTGATGTTAGGAGAACTTTTTATTTCAAGTAATTTTTATAAATATGTTTCACTTTCCTGGTTGGGGGTTTCATCAAATAATGAAATGTCACTTTTACTTGGTAGTCAAAATGATATAGTACTTACAGGTCGATAAAATTTCAAAAATTTGTTGACAAGTTGATAAGAATTTACTTAGCAATTTAATTGAGTTTATAGCTTATTATTCTGCTTTCTTTTGTATTGTGTAGGCTTCAATCACGCATTCACGTGAGTGTTACCGTCCAAGAGAAACGGACAGATTCTCAGGTGACATACTAGTTACATCTGATTTCTTCTAAGTTTTTTTCTTCACTAAAGCAGTAAGCTGTTTTTATCTATGTGTAAGTTAAAAATAGATAAAGCTCGGATGGAACACTGAAATAAAACGTATTTTTTTATATGCTTTGAATTTGCAAAAACTCTTATTGTTATTCTTATTCATTCTCGTCTGGGCTATTGCAACTCTCTACTAATTGGTCTTCTGCTTACTATACCCTTCCCTCTCCAATCCGTCCTGAACGCAGCAGCCAGGATCATATTCCTGTCCAACCGTTACACCGATGTTTCCACTCTGTGCCAGTCATTACACTGGTTCCCCCTCTTCTACAAAGTGCAATATAAACTTATCACTCACACTCACAAAGCTCTTCACAGTTCTGCACCACCAAAAATCTCCTCCCTCATCTCTGTCTATAACCCTACCTATGTTCTCTGTTCTAATGACGCACAATTTTAAGTAAGTAACTTAATAGTTACGGCACTTTGTCTTCTCTTCCCCCCAGTTTAAAAGACATATAACAGGATGTTTCCATTTTCTGTGCGGGGCACTAAATGGTATGATGTGTCTTATATTATAAGAGACTAAGGGGATAGAATTTTTGCTGATGCCGATTTAACTTTATTTTTTGAATAGGTGGGGGTGTACAATGATATGCTGGGTGGGCTCGAACCTGGAAGCGGTGGTTGAGCGCCGTCTGCGTAAATCTCTGCTGACTACCGGTTAATACTTTGCTATCAGGGTGTTGAGCACACCTTGCGTCAGAGCTGTGGACCTGGGATCTGTATTAGCCATAGTGTGATCCACGCCTCCATCCCATGTGTATCCCAGGCGTATGGCTGTGACTCACTTCGTTGAGTCATATGTGCCCGCCCAGGCAGAAATGTATTCGCCGCCACTTGCGTTCCAGGCGCATGGTTGTGACTCACTACGTCGAGTCAGATGCGCATGCTCAGACAGCCTTAACGCCGCTTGCGTTCCAGAGTCTCTGCGCATGTCAATGACTCATCGCTATGAGTCAGAGGTGCGCGCTCTTCACTGGAAAACGGAAGTGTACCTGACACATACCGCCGTTGGTGTGTATCCCACGTGGAACTCAGGTCGCCGCCATTAACCCTGATTCACCAATGAGGTTAGTCGGACCGCTGTGTGTGGGTTGTAAGCCCAGGACTGATTGGCTGAATCTCAGCTGTTCTGGATGAATAGGCATTACCCCTGATAGGAGTACCATATAAAAGAGACACCATTCTTGGGTGGATTGATGAGAGGCTCCCTGGAGATTTCTTGTCTCAGTTGAGCACTCCTTCAAATCCTGACCATGTACTGACTGCCTTGTCCCCTGATGATTCTTCCCTGAGATGAAACGCGTAGGGAGGTGGTCTTTAACGCAGGAGGTGGTTCTGGAGTCCAACGGATCCTAGATGGACGGAATTTGATCCATAGGACTCTTACCCTGACATGGGGAACACATTTCAATATGCTGCAGCATCACATTTGGGTGAGATTGTTCCAATAGCTCTATGTGTGTCCCCGTGTATTTGAGGCTTCTTATTGGTGATAAATAGCGGTGCTGTCTTTTTTCACCTTATAGAGAACCTTAAGCAATTTTTTTTTAACAGTAGCATACATTTGTAATTTTGGTTCCTCTGCTTTACTTGATAGGGTGTACATTGTGATAATAAGCCCTGAAGGCTGTGTAGGGTTCCAAATTGACTACTGATCTTTCCTCTTTGGACTGTTTATCAGTTCCTTGTCCGATTGACCTGTGTGGTCAATGCACGAGTTTGTCATTATATGTTGTGTCATATAGTTTTTAATTAGTATTTATTAAACGTTATATTTTAGGTTTCCCTTTTGCTATTTATACAATTTTAAGCGTGCCCTAAAAAACTCACTTCTTTAGACTGGTCTATCACCTCACTTATGTAACTATTTCAGTTTTGCCCTTCCAAAATTTCCTTCCAAATCTGGTCCCTTATAGCATATATTTACACAACCTCCATGCATTTATTAGCACTTTGTATCTGTTTTTATACAGATACTGGCTTTTGACCGGTTCATGCAGCGTTATTTGAATACACTCTTTAATATAATGATGGATGGACCATACAATACAATCATTTTTGACCATTCACCTTTTGTGTCTCTCCCATTTCCTCATAGATTGTACCTCATAGATTGTATACCCTCACTACTCTTGGTATATGTTGAATTATATGTTACTCTGTAATGTCATTATTGTCTGTAAAAGTCCCCTCTGTAATGTAAAGTCCTGCGTAATATGTTGGCCTATAGAAATAAAAATGATTATTATTATGCTTCGTTCAGTTTGTATGAATCCCCATAGACTTTAGGAGCTGAGTCAGAAAACAGATGACAATAGGACAACCTCTGAGTCTCATGGACTGGAGACAAGGATCCATTTTTAAAATTAATTTATGAATTAATGCAAATGTAGTGTGTTTTAAGGTCAGGACCCATAGGCAACATTGTTGTGTTTTAGTTGATTTCCAGAGAATTTATTTTTTGAGGCTCGGAGTCATTGTAGCTCCTTTAGCATTCCTGTAACAAGCTAAGCAAATGAGAAGGTTGCAGGTCCAGTATTCCATTTTATACCCCTGTTTTAGGTTGGATACCTGTATGTTACCTAACTTGCACAGAGGAGTGGAGATTTAAGGTTTTGGGTCTTCAGATGAAGGTTTCATATAGAGATGCCCATAAAGCCAACTAAATTAATTTGACAACAGCTATCTCAACTTACACCCCTATATACCTTATACCTACACCCCATTGTTAGATTCCTCTCATCCATTCGAATAAGACCTTTGCAATGAGGAGATGCAAAAACGTCGAAACACGTGTCTGCAAAAAGTGTCTAGTTTGGCTTTTATCCTAAGTCACGTGCTAAGATTCGTTAAAGGGTCAAAATTAACTTTCAAGTTTGCTACTTCCAATTAGTTCCTCTTGCTCTCTGAAGTGACAATTTTCACAAAGCTCTAGTGATGGTTTATCTTCTTGGAGAACAAAAGAATCAGGAGTTGTAAACAATCATGCCGATCCTTTTTTCCTCCAACATCATCTCTGATGGAAAAGTTGGGAGGCCCACATACATATTAGATGTTTGGCCGGTCTTAATGAAACTAGTGGGTTCAGCCACCTTTACTCCAATGTGTATGGAGGTCTCGTAGTATTGGCTATCTTTACAGTAAGGTTCCTATACCATTTCTATTTACTTATTATCTAACACTTAAGCAAAATGGGGATGAAACCACTGTAGAATAGTCATATATGGTGGTTCTTCTCGACTCAATTATGTTCTTCTGAGTAACTGTACCTTCAGTGTTCTGTTCTCTGGCTCCACTTCATCTCCTCTCCCTCTCACTGTCGGGGTACCTCAGGGCTCAGTCCTTGGCCCCCTTCTCTTCTTTCTCTACACGGCCCCAATTGGACAGACCATCAGCAGATTTGGCTTTCAGTACCATCTTTATGCTGATGACACACAACTATACATGTCATCCCCTGACCTTACCCCCGCTGTACTACAGAACACCACTGACTGTCTGTCCGCAGTCTCCGACATCATGTCCGCTCTCTATCTGAAACTCAACCTCTCCAAAACTGAACTTCTTCTGCTCCCGCCATCTACTAACCTCCCTAAACCTGAGGTTTCCCTCTCTGTGGGTGGCACCATAATAACACCCCGGCAGCAGGCACGCTGTCTGCGTGTTATGTTTGACTCCGATCTCTCCTTCACCTCCCATATACAATCTCTTGCTCGCTCGTGCCGCTTACACCTAAAGAACATCTCTAGAATCCGCCCTTTTCTCACCATGGAGACAACAAAAACCCTCACTGTCGCCCTGATCCACTCCCGCCTGGACTACTGTAACGCTCTATTAATTGGCCTCCCGTCCCACACGACTTTCCCCTCTCCAGTCTATCCTTAATGCAGCAGCCAGGATTGTCCATCTGGCTAATCGTTACTCGGACGCGTACGCTCTTCGACAGTTGTTACACTGGCTGACCATTCATTACAGGATACAATTCAAAGTACTTGTTCTCACCCACAAAGCTGTCCACAGTGCGGCACCCCCTTACATCTCCTCTCTCATTTCTGTCTATTGGCCTAACCGACCTCTGCACTCTGCAAATGACTTTCGACTAACCTCTGCACTAATCCGTGCCTCCCACTCCCGACTCCAAGACTTCTCCCGTGCTGCGCCAATCCTCTGGAATGCTCTACCCCAAGATATTAGGACCATCCATAATTTGCATAGTTTTAGGCGCTCGCTCAAAACACATTTGTTCAGAGCGGCCTACGACATTCACTAATCAAAGTCATTTGTGTGTGTGTGTGTGTGTGTGTGTAGCCCATTCACTATCTCCATCTATCCCCCACCCCCTGAAGATGGCTGGACCATCATTGTAAATACATCATTGTAAATACACACCTGTGCTTTGTATCTCCCCCACCTCATTGTAGATTGTAAGCTCTCACGAGCATGGGCGGCTTATTTCGCTTTAATTATTGTATTGTTAACATTGTTACTTATGACTGTTGTGTTTGAAACTGTTCAACTGTAAAGCGCTGCGGAATATGTTGGCGCTATATAAATATAGATTATTATTAACTGTAGCATAATATTTAGCAGTGCATTAGTTTTTGTGGTTCTCGATTTTGAGCGTTTGTATTGACTTGACCAAACCAGTCACAATTAGCTCCTTGGTTCTGACATAGAGTTGTCCTACACAATGTCCTTCTATCTGCTTTAGAAGTTAACAGGATATTGGCAAGCTCAGGAATTTAGGGAGGACATGAGACATGGATGTAGACAATGTGGTGGGGGGCAGGTTGGAATGTGCTGTAGCATGTATAGGGACTATTGTTCCCTCAACATCGGGGGCATTATGAGGTACATGCTATTAATCTAATTACCTATTAAAAGACCTGAACTTTGTGTGAGGTTTTTATATTTACTACCAGTTTCCTCTGTGAACTGTCCAGTTGAGATGGTGCATTGGCAAAAGTCTGCAAAGACGCATAAGAAGCAAGTGGACACCTGTTCCGAGGTACTATCAGAGATGAAGAGAGAACTTGAGGTAGTAAAAAAAAACAGCAATGTTGGGGGTCCAATGTTTCATGACCTGGGCAATATTTATTCCTGTCAAATCTATACTGAGTACTTGTACTGCGGTCTCTTAAATTAACAGATAATGGAGTATATGATCATAGCCTTGGGAACGCTGAATTTGCTTAAAGGGTAGAAATACCAGATGGCTTCAACAAGGATGAAAATCAAAATATATCCATAAATTGGCTCTTCTTCTTGAGGCATTGGTGGCATAAGCTTTTACCACACTTATTAATTTACTTTTATTCCAGGTGTTTTCTGGGAGGCTGTAGACTTTTTGTCACTGAAGACATGCAAATGTTATTGCCGATAGGACAAAAAGCATATTGGAACCTCTAAACACATTATCAGTAGGTATCTTTGAGGAATGACATTCAAGATGCAAAAAAACCCTAAGAATCTGATGGACCATGGCTCAAAGCCAAGAGGCAAGACTACAAGTATCTGGCGGCAAATGAGCAAGAATAAGGCAAAATCCAAGTGCCAGCTTAAAACGCAAAGTCACTTTAAATATAATATTTACATCAATAGACTCATGTATCTTATGTGTTAGAAATTGATAGTTGACAAAACACCTTCTAAAATATGCCACTGAGCCCAACATCAACGAAGGGGCCATCAAGTCAACATGGCTGAAAAGTAGAGAATGAAAAATTGTTGCTGCTGGTCTAGGGAATGGTAAATGCTTCTAGAATCAATCCGAGTGCAGACAAAATGCAAACCGAGAGTGAACATTATTGGAATGACTAACAGTAGGTTTAAAATACAGCTGCACCTTTGATCATCCCATATCTGCAGTTCTAGGGATCTCGAGAAACCTTTACTTCCACATGTGGGACACTTAGCGGGTGATATTTTCTTTTATAAAAATCTCTTTATGTTTTGTAGATTTTAGGTTCAATGTTGCTTGAAACTCATTGAAATATTTCTCATGTAGTTTTTCAGTTTGCATGAGGCAGACTCCTTATAAATGCCTTCCCTTAATCAGACCGGTCGAAGGTAATGATCTCTGCGGTGGTAATTCGTTATTAGTGAGATCCACAGCCCAGATGGTTCATATCTACAACATGCAGAATGTTTTTGAAAAATCTTTCATTCTTCAAAGTTTGGACAAATTTGAAAGAGAGCAGAATAGAGCGAGCGAGCCAAGGTCAACGGAGCTGACAGCTCGTGTCTATCATCGAAGAGCGAAAGGAGAGCATTAATCTGCGACTTTGTGGGAGAGAAGACTTAGGCGAAAAGAAGACTGACCCAAGTTGTGAGACTGGGTATCATGTTATCAATATACTATAGCCTGAATAGACTATGCTACTACAATGAGTATATGCACAGATCTCCAGTGGTGAGATCCCAGTCTACAATCAGTTTTAATTAGTATTGGAATTTTAACCAAACCTGATGATCCCCTTTCAATATGGACCATTGGGTGATGGTGGTCTTCATTGTGTAATGGACCTCATTAACCCATTATCTACCAATGTCCTTTTTTTTGGGACGCCTAATCTTTAGCTTCTAGCAACTATGATTTTTATAATTTTTATAATTAGGTCCAATTTTTTGTGTTGTGTTTGTAATATGAATGTTTTCAAAATAGGAAATCATGTCATTGTCATTTTTAATTGAATATTGGGACGCCCTTTTCTGAAAAATCCGTACTTGTAAAAATTTTAATTTGGCAAGTAATGGGTTAAGCATTGCAGCTTCTGTTATAAATCGAAACGATGAGGCGAGTGTCAATAAATCCAAAAAAGGGATACGACTGCTTACTGGAATTAGCTTTGAGGTTCTACTAGTCTATTACAAAGATGCTCTAGCATGCAAACTTTTGAAACTTTTTGTCAACTTTTGCAGGACAATTGAACGCATCGAATTCAGTTGCATAATGAGTATATCAACTGTAACTTAGCTGGTATGAGAGGAAAACTAAGTCAAGAAGTGGTGGATCAACAGCCTCCTATGGTACCAGAGTTGTTTGAAAAACATGTTTAACCCCTTTCTGACCTATGACGTACTATCCCGTCGAGGTGACCTGGGCCTATCTGACCCTCGACGGGATAGTACGTCATAGCGATCGGCCGCACTCACGGGGGGAGCGCGGCCGAGTGTCAGCTGCCTATCGCAGCTGACATCCAGCGCTATGTGCCAGGAGCGGTCACGGACCACCCCCGGCACATTAACCCCCGGCACACCGGGATCAAACATGTGCGGTATAGGGAAGCATCGCGCAGGGAGGGGGCTCCCTGCAGGCTTCCCTGAGACCCCCGCAGCAACGCGATGTGATCACGTTGCTGCAAGGATCTCTTACCTCTTCCTCCTCCTCGCAGGCCTGGATCGAAGATGGCCACGGCATCCGGGTCCGGCAGGGAGGTGGCTTCACTGCACTGCTGGGAAGCATAGGAACAGTGCACAGCAAAGTGTCAGATCAGCGATCTTAAACTATAACATGATGTCCCCTCCTCCCCCGGGGCAATGTTATAGTGTAAAAAAAAAAAGTATTCCAATGTGTAAAAAATTTTTTTTTAAAAATCCCCCCCCCAAAAAAAAATATATATATTGTTCCTATAAATACATTTCTTTATCTAAATAAAAAATACAATAAAAGCACACATATTTAGTATCGCCATGTCCGTAGCGACCCCACCTATAAAACTACATCACTAGATAACCCCTTCAGTGAACACCGTAAAAAAATAAAACAGTCAAAAAACAACGCATTATTCTCATACTGCCAAACAAAAAGTGGAATAACACGCGATCAAAAAGATGAATATATATAACCATGGTACTGCTGAAAACGTCATCTTGTCCCACAAAAAACGAGCCACCATACAGCATCATCAGCGAAAAAATAAAAAAGTTATAGTCCTGAGAATAAAGTGATGCAAAAATAATTATTTTTTCTATAAAATAGTTTTTATCGTATAAAAGCGTCAAAACTAGTGTTGAGCATTCCGATACCGCAAGTATCGAGTATCAGCCGATATTTGCGGTATCGGAATTCCGATACCGAGTTCCGATATTTTTGTGATATCGGGAATCGGTATCGGGATTAAGATTAATGTGTAAAATAAAGAATAAAAATAAAAAATATTGATATACTTACCCTCTGACGCGCCCTGGTCGTCACCGCTGCAACCGCCTTGCTTTCGTTCCGAAGAATGAGCGCGTAAAGGGCCTTCTTAGGAATGAGCGTGTTAATGACCTTCGATGACGTCGCGGCTTGTGATTGGTCGCGTGAGCGGTCACATGACCGCTCAGCGACCAATCACAAGCCGCGACGTCATCGAAGGCCCTTTACCCGCTCATTCTTCGGAACGAAAGCAAGGCGGTTGCAGCGGTGACGACCAGGGCACGTCAGAGGGTAAGTAAATCAATATTTTTTTGTTTTTATTCTTTATTTTACACATGAATATGGATCCCAGGGCCTGAAGGAGAGTTTTCTCTCCTTCAGACTCTGGGATCCATTACAGGATACCTTCCGATATTTGTGTCCCATTGACTTGTATTGGTATCGGATATCGGTATCGGCAATATCCGATATTTTTCGGATATCGGCCGATACCATCCGATACCGATACTTTCAAATATCGGAGGGTATCGCTCAACACTAGTCAAAACATAAAAAAATTATAAATGAGGTATCGCTGTAATCGTACTGACCCGAAGAATAAAACTGCTTTCTCAATTTTACCAAACGCGGAACGGTATAAACGCCTCCCCCAAAAGAAATTCATGAATAGCTGGTTTTTGGTCATTCTGCCTCACAAAAATCGGAATAAAA
Source organism: Ranitomeya imitator (assembly GCF_032444005.1). Classification (NCBI taxonomy): domain Eukaryota; kingdom Metazoa; phylum Chordata; class Amphibia; order Anura; family Dendrobatidae; genus Ranitomeya; species Ranitomeya imitator. The sequence continues at coordinate 822,015,355 of NC_091284.1, forward strand.
AGCGATCAAAAAATGTCACGTGCCCGAAATTGTTACAAATAAAAACGTCAACTCGTCCCGCAAATAACAAGACCTCACATGACTCTGTGGACTCAAATAAGGAAAAATTATAGCTCTCAAAATGTGGTAACGCAAAAAATATTTTTTGCAATAAAAAGCGTCTTTCAGTGTGTGACAGCTGCCAATCATAAAAATCCGCTAAAAAACCCGCTAGAAAAGTAAATCAAACCCCCTTCATCACCCCCTTAGTTAGGGAAAAATAAAAAAAAAATGTATTTATTTCCATTTTCCCGTTAGGGTTGGGGCTAGGGTTAGGGCTAGGGTTGGGGCTAGGGTTGGGGCTAGGGTTGGGGCTAGGGTTAAGGCTACAGTTAAGATTGGGGCTAAAGTTAGGGTTAAGGGTTTGGATTACATTTACGGTTGGGAATAGGGTTGGAATGGGTTAGGGGTCTGTCAGGGTTAGAGGTGTGGTTAGGGTTACCGTTGGGATTAGGGTTAGGGGTGTGTTTGGATTAGGGTTTCAGTTATATTTGGGGGGTTCCACTGTTTAGGCACATCAGGGGCTCTCCAAACGCGACATGGCGTCCGATCTCAATTCCAGCCAATTCTGCGTTGAAAAAGTAAAACAGTGCTCCTTCCCTTCCAAGCTCTCCCGTGTGCCCAAACAGGGGTTTACCCCAACATATGGGGTATCAGCGTACTCAGGACAAATTGGACAACATCTTTTGGGGTCCAATTTTTCCTGTTACCCTTGAGAAAATACAAACCTGGGGGCTAAAAAATAATTTTTTTATTTTCACGGCTCTGTGTTATAAACTGTAGTGAAACACTTGGTGGTTCAAAGTTCTCACAACACATCTAGATAAGTTTCTTGGGGGGTCTAGTTTCCAATATGGGGTCACTTGTGTGGGGTTTCTACTGTTTAGGTACATTAGGGGCTCTGCAAATGCAATGTGATGCCTGCAGACCATTCCAGCTAAGTCTGCATTCCAAATGGCGCTCCTTCCCTTCCGAGACCTCCCATGCGCCCAAATGGTGGTTCCCCCCCACATATGGGGTATCAGCGTACTCAGGACTAATTGGACAACACCTTTTGGGGTCTAATTTCTCCTGTTACCCTCGGGAAATACAAAACTGGGGGCTAAAAAATAATTTTTGTGGGAAAAAATTTTTGTTTTATTTTTACGGCTCTGCATTATAAACTTCTGTGAAGCCCTTGGTGGGTCAAAGTGCTCACCACACATCTAAATAAGTTTCTTAGGGGGTCTACTTTCCAAAATGGTATCACTTGTGGGGGGTTTCAATGTTTAGGCACATCAGTGGCTCTCCAAATGCAATATGGCGTCCCATCTCAATTCCTGTCAATTTTGCATTGAAAAGTCAAATGGCGCTTCTTCCCTTCCAAGCTCTACCATGCGTCCAAACAGTGGTTTACCCCCACACATGGGGTATCAGTGTACTCAGGACAAATTGTACAACAACTTTTGGGGTCCAACTTCTTTTCTTACCCTTGGGAAAATAAACATTTTGGGTGAAAAGATAATTTTTGTGAAAAAATATGATTTTTTATTTTTACGGTTCTGCATTATAAACTTCTGTGAAGCACTTGGTGGGTCAAAGTGCTCACCACATCTCTAGAAAAGTTCCTTTGGGGGTCTATATTCCAAAATGGTGTCACTTGTGGGGGGTTTCAATGTTTAGGCACATCAGTGGCTCTCCAAACGCAACATGGCGTCCCATCTCAATCTCTGTCAATTTTGCATTAAAAATTCAAATTGCCCTTCTTCGCTTCCGAGCTCTCCCATGCGCCCAAACAGTTGTTTACCCCACATATGCGGTATCAGCGTACTCAGGACAAATTGAACAACAACTTTTGGGGTCCATTTTATCCTGTTAACCTTGGTAAAATAAAACAAATTGGAGCTGAATAATTTTTTTGTGAAAAAAGTTAAATGTTCATTTTTATTTAAACATTCCAAAAATTCCTGTGAAACACCTGAAGGGTTAATAAACTTCTTGAATGTGGTTTTGAGCACCTTGAGGGGTGCAGTTTTTAGAATGGTGTCACACTTGGGTATTTTCTATCATATAGACCCCTCAAAATGACTTCAAATGAGATGTGGTCCCTAAAAAAAAAATAGTGTTGTAAAAATGAGAAATTGCTGGTCAACTTTTGACCCTTATAACTCCCTAACAAAAAAAAATTTTGGTTCCAAAATTGTGCTGATGTAAAGTAAAGACATGTGGGAAATGTTACTTATTAAGCATTTTGTGTGACATATCTCTGTGATTTAATTGCATAAAAATTCAAAGTTGGAAAATTGCAACATTTTCAAAATTTTCACCAAATTTCCGTTTTTTTCACAAATAAACGCAGGTAATATCAAAGAAATGTTACCACTATCATGAAGTACAATATGTCACGAGAATACAATGTCAGAATCACCGGGATCCGTTGAAGCGTTCCAAAGTTATTAGCTCAAAAAGGGACAGTGGTCAGAATTGTAAAAATTGGCCCGGTCATTAACGTGCAAACCACCCTTGGGGGTGGACGGTATTGCTCTGTCCCTTCCGCTGAAGACAACAATCACGTAGCATTGATAATGTCATATATACATATATTATTATTATTTATTATTATAGCGCCATTTATTCCATGGCACCTTACGTGTGTGTGTGTGTATATATATATATGTATATATATATATATATGTCATGTGAACTATGTACTGTGAAATGGGTTAGTATAAGTACTGCTACTATAGTAGTGTGAAGTGCAATACGGGGCAGCGGTATAGGACATGTGATAGTGTACAGCATAAGGATAGGACATAAGATAAAGGACAATAGGTTTAATATATACTGTTATAGGATAGTAACTGTAGCTAGTTAAAGGTGTAGGGTAAGATACAGTCAATGTTTAGAGCTAGCCCGCAGTAGGAGGGTGTTCTACCAAAAAGCGGGCACTTCCTGTTAGTGATTCAGATAGAGAAGTACAGTAGCAAGGTCACATTCAAGTGCACTGGGCTGCTAGGGCCAGTATGGACCTATGGTTTAAGGCAGTAGGAGGCCATACCAGAATCCGGGGCGGACATTCCGCTAAAGTCAGGAGCTCAAGGCCCAACATAGGGCCTAAAGGGCGCATCGTCTCCCTTACGCACAGGAGAATATGGATGCAGAACCATGTGAAGGGAAGCTAGCGGTTCCCAGGTGCACTGCGGAACTGGACAGAAAATCCCTGGGTCTAACGGAGCCAATGGGCATATGGATAGTTCTGGAGGAAGAAATGGTAGGGCTGATGATGCCCTATCTCACATATTAGAATCTGATGAATTTGAACTGCCCAGTAAACATCTGTTGATTGAAATGAACTCAATGTCCCTTGAGTTGTGTTCGCCGGTCGCTGACGATTGAGGCCTGGAGACAGCGGAGACCTGCAGCCTACAAGTGAGTGTGCTGCACCGCACAACTGACAGCACACTGGGACACAGTTTTCCTGTAAAGCGCCTTATTGTAATGGGACAGCAGCTCGATCATGACTACCGCTCTCGGCCTCTGTACACATGCATGGGCTACACGTGACTTAAGTGTCCTTTAAGCCTTGTGGGCTACGCATGAGACAAAGTTGTGAGTACAGACCCTATACCATGGCATATGAAGTCCCTATTATGGCAACGTGGTCACTTCTTTTGTCACAATATGGTGGTTCCTAAAGTCCAGATATAGAGGTACAATGTGTCTCCATACCAGTCTATCTATAGTACAGAATCAGTTAGTCTACCATTTCATTCTTCTGGCATCTTTTTTGCCATAATAAAGAGCAGCCTTATCTCTAGTATCCACCAGCTCTGATAACAACAGTAAATGCTAGTTATGTCTACATCTGTCATGCCAAGTAAATGTTGGGCTGGTATCAACAATAATATTAACCCCTTCACAACGGCTGCAAATCACCCAGTTAAAATAACACAAATCTTCAAGATAGGGATGTTGTTATTAGAGTATTGGTCAGTCAACAAAAGTAAAGCCAACCCGCAGTCCCCCCAATGTCTGCTGTCTCATGACATCTTGGCTTCTTTGGGTCAGACAATGACTAACATAGTCTGACCATGTGGCTTTTGGAGAAAACGGAGATATAATGAAATAAAGTTGCTGGGAGCTTTCCTTGCCCGGCTGCCACATCTAGAAACCAGCAAAGGTCACAACTTGAAAATCAATAGCCAAACAAATTAAAAGTCGTGAGACAACACTTTTACTTAAGGTTCAACTTAAAAGGGAAAATTATTCAGAGTATGTACTGACCAATGCAAAGATCCTTTTAATACCCATCTGTACCGCCCCCTTATGACTGCGCCAACGCTTCATTTCCATTTCCTTCAATGCAGGAATAACAGTACTTCTAGGCCATACATTTTAAGGTTAAAAGGATTTTTTTTACTATTCTTTAAGGCTTTTTCCTGGTCTTTACTATTAATAACTAGTTTGAGCAAAACGTTTTGTAGGACTCTGGTTCACTGGCCACGTCAGTAGTCTATGGCTGCTGAACAAGAGCCTGGCGAACCTCCTCCTACTTGTTGGCATATTATGATTAGTATGTTCAGCGCAACGTCATGCAAGTGTCACACCGCAATGATGCCTTCACATCAGGCCTACGAATCAATAGAAAAGTTGGGGATGCTGGCAGGTATGAGGAGTCTTGCAGGGCTCTCTTCCGATGGCTGGTGGACCAGGGTCTTGCCAATCTTGTTGCTTAACTCTATTTCTTTGGTAGAGGCCTTTCATATCTTATTTCTGGCAAACTCCACTCCAGCACATTCATTCGAATAATTTTTGGGGTGCCAGAAGATGGACCCCACTGCCGAATTAATTGTCAGTAGTGCCACCTAGAGGCCAAATATGCTAAGAAAAATATGTCTGCATTACAACTGAGTTTCACTAGCCGTAATTTTAGCTCAAACCCGGAGCTAATTTTGCAATGTTAAAGCCTACTGGAAACATAAAAGTCACATTTAATAAAATTGCAGGAAACATTCACAGGAATTAAAGCACAAAGCAAATATGTCTAGGCGGTTAATAAAGAAATATGACTCCTGGGTGGGCTGAATAACTGTACCAGTGGGGGTGATTAAAGAAGCTTGGGAAAACCGAGGTGTAAGATCTGTATCTCTACTATGACTTCTAAAATTAAAAAAAAGGGCCGAGCGCGATAAATCTGGGCAGAATAAAGAATACAAAAAAAATGGAAGGAAATGAGCTTTACGCCATAAATCACAACGCGGGATCTGACCTGATCTCTATTTGCGTTTGTAACTTTTCTGGTACTGAATAATAATCCTCCCGTTGCCTTTAAAGATTTTTTTTTGCCTGGAAACTACAGAAGGTTGTAAGGCCATTATCTAAAGTCCTGGTGACAGATGTAGAACAGCCCACGAAATCCCAGCATTTCTCAACATGTGGATACAAAATAAAACAGAATAGTCCTAATGGGCTCGTATTGTTTTGTGCCGAAAGAATTTTTTTCTTCTTGAATCGTTGGGAGAAGAAAGACGGGAGGATGGGAGGGGGCAGCTGGATTTGCAATGTACTTGACTCCGAACATCAGGTTGAAATAAAACCCTTTGATAGACTTTCCTGGGCCGACTGCTTGTTCAACAAAGTTTATTATTGGTAACCACAAATTCCCATCAGGGGAAGAAGCCAAGAATGATCATTACCCGAGCCGTGAGTTCCAGACAATTAATTAGCTCTTATGTGAAGGATACATCTATTATCTCCTGTACGGTTGTCTCGAGGTCAGGGTAATCAAACGTGTTTGGAAGCCAATTTCATTTTATTGTGCTCAAATGAAGAGAAAGCATGTTTTTTTTTTCCTTTAGGTTTATTAGGACTTGTGCTCCTTTGACTATGTTTGATTGGTTTCAAGGTGCTAATCTTGGAGGGGATTGTATCATGGCAAATATAAGCTCCCCATACACATTAGGTAGCTGTGAACAATGGGTTGATTGATTGGTTGGCTGTCAGCTATCTCGACCGACTCTCTCATACATAGAATCGCTCACTTTGCCGAGTGCTCTTGTGTTCTCTACGAGCGAGCCACTGCTAGATTTCTATAATGGTAGGTTATCTCTAGAGAGCAAAGGCATCAGTAGTCCGAAATCAGACCTGCCACTACCCCATCCCCTGACATCATCTGTCAAGGACCACCATGATACAATAGACTGTCAACCAGACCCATTGATATTGGGGAATTGGCATCGACATTTGTCTGATATGTATGGAGGCCTTGAGTTATTTGGGCTTTCAAGTGTGTATGTAGTTAAGAGAGAGAAGAGGTGGCCCCATAAGGAAGATACTAAATAGCAACCCCAACTTTGTGTTGGACTTTGCTACCTAGGAGAGAAGAGCCTCTTACTATGACCATTAGGACAATTCCACACTGCCTTTTTTCCTAAGAAGGCTATCTTGAGATAAGTGGTGCTGCATAGGTTTTCATCTCAACAAAGCCAAGAAGATGGAGCTGACCGACTAACCACCTCTCTATGAACCTTGTAGACCACAGAGGGTTTGCCTTTATGGTATGTACAATCTTGCACCCGAGCAATAAAAGTCATGGGCCTCTTACCAATTCCTCTAGGTATTTATTTGCATGTTTTGTGTATACCCTGGAGTATTATAACCGACTATGGAGCATTGGGCTCTGGGCTCTACTAGGGCTCCTGTCTAATGCCTAAATGGTCAGTTTACCCAAGTTATAAATTGCATCTAAAATGACCTTTGTAATGATGGTATCCGAGGCCACTGTAAAAAGTGGTAGACACAAGAAATAGATTGTAACGCTGACGGCAGAGCGAACGTGCGCTCGCTCTCTGCCGTGCATCATTTTTGGGAATGTACTCCTACAGGAAGCAGACACTCAGACGTAGTAGACTGCATCTGAGTGTCTGCCTCCTGTAGGTTTATATATTTCTGAAAAAAGTGCACGGCAGAGCTCACGTTTGCTCTGCCGTCACTATTATACTATATTGTTCCCGTTGGCACATGCGTACGGACGCCGATTTGTGGGGGATGTTCACGTTCGCTCTGCTCATGCGTCCGGACCCCGATTTGTAGGGGATTTTGGACGTATGCCCCCAGGGGGCCACAGAACGCAAAGTGAAAGCGCCCTAAGTTAGGAGGAGCAATACTTGCCCTGCCTGGGCATTGATGACCACCACCTGGTACTATACTTATCAACGTTTTCATCTCTTAAAGAGTCATTACCCAAATTTCAAACTTTCATATTAACACAAACACTGTAGGAAAGCTGGGTGATGCCCCATTATGATCCATATTGGCAGACATATTGGTTGTCGCGAAGCTTTTACAGAAATAGTTCACTTTAAGGATGATTTTTTAAGCATTATTTTTTATGGTCTGTATGTTGTTTTGCAGTTTAATAAATTTCGTCTAGACATGTGTCTTCTCCCATGGAAGTTCTTCTGCACTGCTCGCCGGATTACCATTACTCCACAATTTCTCAAAGGAGTGACTGTGGTTTCCACCATGTGATACGTTATGATGGGCCAGGACAACCCTGAGCCGTATACACGTTACCCAACGTTGCGTATACCGAGCGATTACACGACTGACACCGGATCCACCGACGATGAGTCCAAATCAGGCCAGGATATTAATCCAAATGACAGGTTAAGAAACTGCAACAAGAAAAAACAAACCGTCCTTGTGCTTGCTGGAATATAAACAATGAGATTCCCGGGGGGACGGCGAGTGTCGGAGGAACTTCACCCTCCGTTTATTTGTATCTGTTCTGGAATCATCCATCACTCTGAATATAATTCAGACACATCGTTCATTTACAGCTATGGCGGCCTAGTGGGAGTTCATTTTTGGCACCTGCTGTATCGATTATGTTGCCGGACTCGGTCAGGTGGACGAATTTTGGGTCACCGTAACTCAGTCTTGATGTGGTGTGTGCTGTTCCCCCTTAAATGGGTTAGTAACTGGCTTAGTGATAGAAAGCAGAGGGTGGTTATAAATGGTATAGTCTCTAACTGGGTCGCTGTGACCAGTGGGGTACCGCAGGAGTCGGTATTGGGACCTGTTCTCTTCAACATATTCATTAATGATCTGGTAGAAGGTTTACACAGTAAAATATCGATATTTGCAGATGATACAAAACTATGTAAAGTAGTTAATACAAGAGAAGATAGTATTCTGCTACAGATGGATCTGGATAAGTTGGAAACTTGGGCTGAAAGGTGGCAGATGAGGTTTAACAATGATAAATGTAAGGTTATACACATGGGAAGAAGGAATCAATGTCACCATTACACACTGAATGGGAAACCACTGGGTAAATCTGACAGGGAGAAGGACTTGGGGATCCTAGTTAATGATAAACTTACCTGGAGCAGCCAGTGCCAGGCAGCAGCTGCCAAGGCAAACAGGATCATGGGGTGCATTAAAAGAGGTCTGGATACACATGATGAGAGCATTATACTGCCTCTGTACAAATCCCTAGTTAGACCGCACATGGAGTACTGTGTCCAGTTTTGGGCACCGGTGCTCAGGAAGGATATAATGGAACTAGAGAGAGTACAAAGGAGGGCAACAAAATTAATAAAGGGGATGGGAGAACTACAATACCCAGATAGATTAGCGAAATTAGGATTATTTAGTCTAGAAAAAAGACGACTGAGGGGCGATCTAATAACCATGTATAAGTATATAAGGGGACAATACAAATATCTCGCTGAGGATCTGTTTATACCAAGGAAGGTGACGGGCACAAGGGGGCATTCTTTGCGTCTGGAGGAGAGAAGGTTTTTCCACCAACATAGAAGAGGATTCTTTACTGTTAGGGCAGTGAGAATCTGGAATTGCTTGCCTGAGGAGGTGGTGATGGCGAACTCAGTCGAGGGGTTCAAGAGAGGCCTGGATGTCTTCCTGGAGCAGAACAATATTGTATCATACAATTAGGTTCTGTAGAAGGACGTAGATCTGGGGATTTATTATGATGGAATATAGGCTGAACTGGATGGACAAATGTCTTTTTTCGGCCTTACTAACTATGTTACTATGTTACTATGTTAAATGAACATTATACTTGCAACAAATCATATATGGCAACAAATGAGAGCTCAGCTTTCATTTTACCACAGCATCCTATCAGAACTCAGCTTTCATTTTACCACAGCATCCTATCAGAACTCAGCTTTCATTTTACCACAGCATCCTATCAGAACTCCGCTTTCATTTTATCACAGCAAACAAATCAGAGTTCAGCTTTCACTTTACCACAGCACCCAATCAGAGCTCAGTTTCCATTTCATCAACTGCTCTGGAAACATAAAAGCTACGCTGTGATTGGTTGCTATGAAGCCCATTGTTTCATGGTGACTGCTGTGTGTTCCTCTGTTGTTTGGGTGAGTGTGGGGCTTTATCCTTATGTGATCATGTCTGCATCGGTTACTTTTAGGTTTGTCCTTTCCAGACAGCCACATTTTATTTTTTTACTCTTTCATGTTGTTCCTCCCCTTCTTCCAGGAGCCATAACTTTTTTATTTTTTCATCCACATAACCGGGCAGGATGAATTCTAGTTTTGAATTACATCATTTGTTTTACCATAAAATGTACGGAAACATTAGGAAAAAATGTTTAAACTTCTTTGAAATGGTAAAAAAAATCATAATACCTTGCAAGATGATTCTCCCGGTCTGTGTGATTACAGCGATAGCAAATATAGAAGGTTTATACACCCCGTTCCAAATTATTATGCAAATGATATTTTTCTTGGATTTTCCTAAATGGTCGGTGCAAATGACAGTCAGTCTAATAAAAGTCATCACCCGTTAGATTATACATCGAATTTTATTGAAGAAACCTCCCAATGATAACAGTGTAATCTCCAAAATGAATAAAAACTCAAAGGGTATGTGCACACGTAGAATGATCCTCCTTCTAAACATTTGATCTGTTTTAAAGAACTGAAAATGCTCATTTGTGGAATTTGCAGCATTGGGAGGTCACATTCTCTGAACAAAAAAGCTATTTAACTCCAAAACCTCCTAACAGGCCAAGTTACATGATAACATGGGAGCCTTCTTTGATATCACCTTCACAATTCTTGCATCCATTGAACTTGTGAGTTTTTGGAGAGTTTCTGCTTGTATTTCTTTGCCTCCCAGAGCTGCTGTTTTGATGTGATTGGCCTCCCACCCTCATAGATCTTTTGCTTGATGATCCTCCAAAGGTTCTCTATAGGGTTGAGGTCAGTGGAACATGGTGCCCGCACCATGAGTTTATCTCCTTGCCCATAGCAGCCAATGACTCAGAGGTATTCTTTGCAGCATGAGATGGGGCATTGTCATGCATGAAGATGATTTTGCTCCTGAAGGTACGTTTCTGCTTTTTAGACCATGGAAGAAAGTTGTCAGTCAGAAACTCTACAGTTGTGGCCAAAAGTATTGACACCCCTGCAATTCTGTCAGCTAATACTCAGTTTCTTCCTGAAAATGATTGCAATCACAAATTCTTTGGTATTATCTTCATTTAATTTGTCTTAAATAAAAAAAAACACAAAAGAGAATGAAGCAAAAAGCAAAACATTGATCATTTCACACAAAACTCCAAAAATGGGCCAGACAAAAGTATTGGCACCCTCAGCCTAATACTTAGTTGCACAACCTTTAGCCAAAATATCTGCGACCAACTGCTTCCAGTAACCATCAATGAGTTTCTTACAATGCTCTGCTGGAATTTTAGACCATTCTTCTTTGGCAAACTGCTCCAGGTCCCTGATATGTGAAGGGTGCCTTCTCCAAACTGCCATTTTTAGATCTCTCCACAGGTGTTTTATGGGATTCAGGTCTGGACTCATTGCTGGCCACCTTAGAAGTCTCCAGTGCTTTCTCTCAAAGCATTTTCTAGTGCTTTTTGAAGTGTGTTTTGGTTCATTGTCCTGCTGGAAGACCCATGACCTCTGAGGGAGACCCAGCTTTCTCACACTGGGCCCTACATTATGCTGCAAAATTTGTTGGTAGTCTTCAGACTTCATAATGCCATGCACACGGTCAAGCAGTCCAGTGCCAGAGGCAGCAAAGCAACCCCAAAACATCAGGGAACCTCCGCCATGTTTGACTATAGGGACCGTGTTCTTTTCTTTGAATGCCTCTTTTTTTCTCCTGTAAACTCTATGTTGATGCCTTTGCCCAAAAAGCTCTACTTTTGTCTCATCTGACCAGAGAACATTCTTCCAAAACGTTTTAGTTTTGGCAAACTCCAGCCTGGCTTTTTTATGTCTTATGGTAAGAAGTGGGGTCTTCCTGGGTCTCCTGCCATACAGTCCCTTTTCATTCAGATGCCGATGGATAGTACGGGTTGACACTGTTGTACCCTCGGACTTCAGGGCAGCTTGAACTTGTTTGGATGTTACTCAAGGTTCTTTATCCAACATCCGCACAATCTTGCGTTGAAATCTCTTGTCAATTTTTCTTTTCCGTCGACATCTAGGGAGGTTAGCCACAGTGCCATGGGCTTTAAATTTCTTGATGACACTGCGCACGGTAGACACAGGAACATTCAGGTCTTTGGAGATGGACTTGTAGCCTTGAGATTGCTCATGCTTCCTCATAATTTAGTTTCTCAAGTCCTCAGACAGTTCTTTGGTCTTCTTTCTTTTCTCCATGCTCAATGTGGTACACACAAGGACACAGGACAGAGGTTGAGTCAATTTTAATCCACGTCAACTGGCTGCAAGTGTGATTTAGTTATTGCCAACACCTGTTAGGTGCCACAGGTAAGTTACAGGTGCTGTTAATTACACAAATTAGAGAAACAGCACATGATTTTTCGAACAGTGCCAATACTTTTGTCCACCCCTTTTTTATGTTTGGTGTGGAATTATATCCAATTTGGCTTTAGGACAATTCTTTTTGTGTTTTTTTCATTTAAGACAAATTAAATGAATATAATAATAATAGAATTTGTGTTTGCAATCATTTTCAGGAAGAAACTGAATATTATCTGACAGAATTGCAGGGGTGATAATACTTTTGGCCACAACTGTATATACTTTGCAGAGGTCATTTTCACACTTTCAGGAACCTTAAAGGGCCGTACCAACTGTTTCCCCATGATTCCAGACCAAAACATGACTCTTCCACCTCCTTGCTGATGTCGCAGCTTGTTGGGACATGGTGGCCATCCACTAACCATCCACTACTCCATCCATTTGGACCATCAAGGGTTGCTCGACACTCATCAGTAAACAAGACTGTTTGGAAATTAGTCTTCATGTATGGCTGGGCCCACTGCAACCGTTACTGCTCATGAACACTGTTTAGGGGTGGCCGAATAGTAGCTGTATGCACCACAGCAAGCCTTTGAAGGATCCTACACCTTGAGGTTCGAGGGACTCCAGAGGCACCAGCTTCAAATAACTGTTTGCTGCTTTGTAATTGTATTTTGTCAGCTGCTCTCTTAATCCAATGAATTTGACTGGCAGAAACCTTCCTCATTATGCCTTTATCTGCATGAACTCTGTCTGTGCTCTGTTTCAGTCACAAATCTCTTCAGAGTATGATGATCACTCTTAAGTTTTCGTGAAATATCTAATGTTTTCATACCTTGTCCAAGGCATTGCACTATTTAACGCTTTTCAGCAGCAGAGAGATCCTTTTTATTTCCCATATTGCTTGAAACCCGTGGTCGGCTTAATAATGTGGAACATCATTTTTATGTAGTTTTACTTTAATTAGAATCACCTGGAAAACTAATTATCACATGTGTTTAAGATTGATTTCAGTGATCCATTGAGCCCTGAGACACAATACCATCCACGAGTATATTTGAAAAACAAAACAATTAAATCTTTATGACACTTAAATCCAATTTGCATAATAATTTGGAACACAGTGTAGTTATATACACTGCTCAAAAAAATAAAGGGAACACCTAAACAACAGAATATAACTCCAAGTAGATCAAACTGCGGTGAAATCAAACTGTCCACTTAGGAAGCAACACTGATTGACAATCAATTTCACATGTTGTTGTGCAAGTGGAATGGACAACAGATGGAAATCATTAGCAATTATCAAGACTCCCTCAATAAAGGAGTGGTTCTGCAGGTGGGGACCACAGACCACATCTCAGTACCAATGCTTTCTGGCTCATGTTTTGGTCACTTTTGAATGTTGGTTGTGCTTTCACACTCATAGTAGTATGAGACAGACTCTACAACCTGTTGTGAATTCTGTTGTCGGGCTCCCTCCTGTGGTCATGAATGGTAACATAGTAACATAGTAACATGGTTAGTAAGGCCGAAAAAAGACATTTGTCCATCCAGTTCAGCCTATATTCCATTATAATAAATACCCAGATCTACGTCCTTCTACAGAACCTAATAATTGTATGATACAATATTGTTCTGCTCCAGGAAGACATCCAGGCCTCTCTTGAACCCCTCGACTGAGTTCGCCATCACCACCTCCTCAGGCAAGCAATTCCAGATTCTCACTGCCCTAACAGTAAAGAATCCTCTTCTATGTTGGTGGAAAAACCTTCTCTCCTCCAGACGCAAAGAATGCCCCCTTGTGCCCGTCACCTTCCTTGGTATAAACAGATCCTCAGCGAGATATTTGTATTGTCCCCTTATATACTTATACATGGTTATTAGATCGCCCCTCAGTCGTCTTTTTTCTAGACTAAATAATCCTAATTTCGCTAATCTATCTGGGTATTGTAGTTCTCCCATCCCCTTTATTAATTTTGTTGCCCTCCTTTGTACTCTCTCTAGTTCCATTATATCCTTCCTGAGCACCGGTGCCCAAAACTGGACACAGTACTCCATGTGCGGTCTAACTAGGGATTTGTACAGAGGCAGTATAATGCTCTCATCATGTGTATCCAGACCTCTTTTAATGCACCCCATGATCCTGTTTGCCTTGGCAGCTGCTGCCTGGCACTGGCTGCTCCAGGTAAGTTTATCATTAACTAGGATCCCCAAGTCCTTCTCCCTGTCAGATTTACCCAGTGGTTTCCCGTTCAGTACTGGTACAGTAATGGTACTTCGGCTGGTTCTATCCATGGAATTCCTCTGGTGGCTGTGGGTGTTTCTGAGTTTCCTTCCACAGGTGACGAGGTTAATTCATTAGCTGGCTGCTCTATTTAACTCCACTTAGATCTTTGCTCCATGCCACCTGTCAATGTTCCAGTATTGGTCTTGTTCACTCCTGGATCGTTCTTGTGACCTGTCTTCCCAGCAGAAGCTAAGTGCCTGCTTGTTTTTCTCTGGTTTGCTATTTTTCTGTCCAGCTTGCTATTTTGTTTGTTGTCTTGCTTGCTGGAAGCTCTGGGACGCAGAGGGAGCGCCTCCGCACCGTGAGTCGGTGCGGAGGGTCTTTTTGCGCCCTCTGTGTGGTCTTTTTGTAGGTTTTTGTGCTGACCGCAAAGCTACCTTTCCTATCATCGGTCTGTTCAGTAAGTCGGGCCTCACTTTGCTAAATCTATTTCATCTCTGTGTTTATATTTTCATCTTTACTCACAGTCATTATATGTGGGGGGCTGCCTTTTCCTTTGGGGAATTTCTCTTAGGCAAGGTAGGCTTTATTTTTCTATCTTCAGGGCTAGCTAGTTCCTTAGGCTGTGCCGAGTTGCATAGGGAGCGTTAGGAGCAATCCACGGCTATTTCTAGTGTGTGTGATAGGATTAGGGATTGCGGTCAGCAGAGTTCCCACGTCCCAGAGCTCGTCCTATATTATCAGTAACTATCAGGTCATTCCGTGTGCTCTTAACCACCAGGTCCATTATTGTCCTGACCACCAGGTCATAACAGTACAGGTGGCCCAAAGTACTAATGCATCTCAATAGAGGGATAAGAGAAGTTCTGAGACCATTTTTTTTTCTTTGCAGTGTGTTTTGTCTCTCTTTTCCCCTTTACATCTGGGTGGTTCAGAACACAGGTGTAGACATGGACATTCAATGTCTGTCCTCTTTGATTGATAATCTCACTATAAGTGTACAAAACATTCAAGATTTTGTGGTTCAGAATCCGATGTCAGAGCCTAGGATTCCAATTCCTGATTTGTTTTTTGGTGATAGATCTAAGTTCTTGAATTTCAAAAATAATTGTAAATTGTTTCTTGCCTTGAAACCTCGCTCCTTTAGGTGACCCTGTTCAACAAGTAAAGATCATTATTTCTTTGTTACGTGGTGACCCTCAAGACTGGGCATTTTCCCTTGCGCCAGGGGATCCAGCATTGCGTGATGTTGATGCGTTTTTCCTGGCGCTTGGATTGCTTTATGACGAACCTAATTCAGTGGATCAGGCAGAGAAAATCTTGCTGGCTCTGTGTCAGGATCAGGATGAAGCGGAGATATATTGTCAGAAGTTTAGAAAGTGGTCTGTGCTCACTCAGTGGAATGAATGTGCCCTGGCAGCAATCTTCAGAAAGGGTCTCTCTGAAGCCCTTAAGGATGTCATGGTGGGATTTCCCATGCCTGCTGGTCTGAATGAGTCTATGTCTTTGGCCATTCAGATCGATCGACGCTTGCGTGAGCGTAAAGCTGTGCACCATTTGGCGGTACTATCTGAGCATGGGCCTGAGCCTATGCAATGTGATAGGACTTTGACCAGAGCTGAACGGCAAGAACACAGACATCGGAATGGGCTATGTTTTTATTGTGGTGATTCCACTCATGCTATCTCCGATTGTCCTAAGCGCACTAAGCGGTTCGCTAGGTCTGCCACCATTGGTACGGTACAGTCTAAATTTCTATTGTCCGTTACTCTGATTTGCTCTTTGTCATCCTATTCTGTTATGGCATTTGTGGATTCAGGCGCTGCCCTGAATTTGATGGACTTGGAGTATGCTAGGCGCTGTGGTTTTTTCTTGGAGCCCTTGCAGTGTCCTATTCCATTGAGAGGAATTGATGCTACGCCTTTGGCCAAGAATAAGCCTCAGTACTGGACCCAATTGACCATGTGCATGGCTCCTGCACATCAGGAGGATATCCGCTTTCTGGTGTTGCATAATCTGCATGATGTGGTCGTTTTGGGGTTGCCATGGCTACAGGTCCATAATCCAGTATTGGACTGGAAATCTATGTCTGTGTCTAGCTGGGGTTGCCAGGGGGTACATGGTGATGTTCCATTTTTGTCTATTTCGTCTTCCACTCCTTCTGAAGTTCCAGAGTTTTTGTCGGATTATCGGGATGTATTTCATGAGCCCAAAGCCAGTGCCCTACCTCCTCATAGGGATTGCGATTGTGCAATTAATTTGATTCCTGGTAGTAAGTTTCCTAAGGGCCGATTGTTCAATTTATATGTGCCAGAACACGCCGCTATGGGAGTTATATAAAGGAATCCTTGGAGAAAGGCCATATTCGCCCGTCGTCATCACCGTTAGGAGCAGGGTTCTTTTTTGTGGCCAAGAAGGATGGTTCTTTGAGACCTTGTATTAATTACCGCATTCTCAATAAAATTACAGTCAAATTTCAGTATCCTTTGCCGTTGCTGTCTGATTTGTTTGCTCGTATTAAAGGAGCTAGTTGGTTCACCAAGATAGATCTTCGAGGGGCGTATAATCTTGTGCGTATTAAACAAGGCGATGAATGGAAAACAGCATTTAATACGCCCGAGGGCCATTTTGAGTACCTGGTTATGCCATTCGGGCTTTCCAATGCTCCATCAGTATTTCAGTCCTTTATGCATGACATCTTCCGAGAGTACCTGGATAGATTTCTGATTGTGTATTTAGATGATATTTTGGTCTTTTCGGATGATTGGGAGTCTCATGTGAAGCAGGTCAGAATGGTGTTCCAGGTCCTTCGTGCGAATTCCTTATTTGTGAAGGGGTCAAAGTGTCTCTTTGGAGTTCAGAAGGTTTCATTTTTGGGGTTCATTTTTTCCCCTTCTACTATCAAGATGGACCCTGTTAAAGTCCAGGCCATTTACGATTGGACTCAGCCGACATCTGTGAAGAGCCTGCAAAAGTTCCTGGGCTTTGCTAATTTTTATCGGCGCTTCATCGCTAATTTTTCTAGTGTTGCTAAACCGTTGACTGATTTGACGAAGAATGGTGCTGATGTGGTCAATTGGTCTTCTGCAGCTGTAGAGGCTTTTCAGAAGTTGAAGCGTCGTTTTTCTTCTGCCCCTGTGTTGTGCCAGCCAGATGTTTCGCTCCCGTTTCAGGTTGAGGTTGATGCTTCTGAGATTGGAGCTGGGGCTGTTTTGTCGCAAAGAAGTTCTGATGTCTCGGTGATGAAGCCATGTGCTTTCTTTTCTAGAAAGTTTTCGCCTGCTGAGCGCAATTATGATGTTGGTAATCGAGAGTTGTTGGCCATGAATTGGGCATTCGAGGAGTGGCGTCATTGGCTTGAAGGAGCCAAGCATCGCGTGGTGGTCTTGACAGATCACAAGAATTTGACTTATCTTGAGTCTGCCAAACGGTTGAATCCGAGACAGGCTCGATGGTCGTTATTTTTCTCCCATTTTGATTTTGTGGTTTCGTACCTTCCGGGCTCTAAGAATGTGAAGGCTGATGCCCTATCAAGGAGTTTTGTGCCTGACTCTCCGGGTGTTCCTGAGCCGGCGGGTATTCTCAAAGAGGGGGTAATTTTGTCTGCCATCTCCCCTGATTTGCGGCGGGTGCTGCAAAAATTTCAGGCTGATAGACCTGATCGTTGCCCAGCGGAGAAACTGTTTGTCCCTGATAGATGGACTAGTAGAGTTATCTCTGAGATTCATTGTTCAGTGTTGGCTGGGCATCCTGGAATCTTTGGTACCAGAGATTTGGTGGCTAGATCCTTTTGGTGGCCGTCTTTGTCACGGGATGTGCGTTCTTTTGTGCAGTCCTGTGGGACTTGTGCTCGGGCTAAGCCCTGCTTTTCTCGTGCCAGTGGGTTGCTTTTGCCCTTGCCGGTCCCGAAGAGGCCTTGGACGCATATTTCTATGGATTTTATTTCGGACCTCCCCGTCTCTCAAAAGATGTCGGTCATTTGGGTGGTTTGTGATCGCTTTTCTAAGATGGTCCATTTGGTACCTTTGTCTAAATTGCCTTCCTCCTCTGATTTGGTGCCATTATTTTTCCAGCATGTGGTTCGTTTACATGGTATCCCGGAGAACATCGTTTCTGACAGAGGTTCCCAGTTTGTTTCGAGGTTTTGGCGATCTTTTTGTGCTAGGATGGGCATTGATTTGTCTTTTTCCTCGGCTTTCCATTCTCAGACAAATGGCCAAACCGAACGAACTAATCAGACTTTGGAAACATATCTGAGATGCTTTGTTTCTGCTGATCAGGATGATTGGGTGTCCTTTTTGCCGTTGGCTGAGTTCGCCCTTAATAATCGGGCCAGCTCGGCTACTTTGGTTTCGCAGTTTTTCTGCAATTCTGGTTTCCATCCGCGTTTTTCTTCAGGGCAGGTTGAGTCTTCGGACTGTCCTGGTGTAGATACTGTGGTGGATAGGTTGCAGCAGATTTGGACTCATGTGGTGGACAATTTGACATTGTCCCAGGAGAAGGCTCAGCGTTTCGCTAACCGCCGGCGCTGTGTGGGTCCCCGACTTCGTGTTGGGGATTTGGTTTGGTTGTCGTCTCGTTATGTTCCTATGAAGGTTTCCTCTCCTAAGTTTAAGCCTCGTTTCATTGGTCCGTATAAGATTTCTGAGGTTATCATTCCTGTGTCATTTCGTTTGGCCCTTACTGCTTCTTTTGCCATCCATAATGTGTTCCATAGGTCGTTATTGCGGAGATACGTGGCGCCTGTGGTCCCATCCGTTGATCCTCCTGCCCCGGTGTTGGTTGAGGGGGAGTTGGAGTATGTGGTGGAGAAGATTTTGGATTCTCGTATTTCGAGACGGAACTCCAGTACCTGGTCAAGTGGAAGGGTTATGGTCAGGAAGATAATTCCTGGGTTTTTGCCTCTTATGTTCATGCTGCCGATCTGGTTCGTGCCTTTCATTTGGCTTATCCTGGTTGGCCTGGGGGCTCTGGTGAGGGTTCGGTGACCCCTCCTCAAGGGGGGGGTACTGTTGTGAATTCTGTTGTCGGGCTCCCTCCTGTGGTCATGAATGGTACTTCGGCTGGTTCTATCCATGGAATTCCTCTGGTGGCTGTGTGTGTTTCTGAGTTTCCTTCCACAGGTGACGAGGTTAATTCGTTAGCTGGCTGCTCTATTTAACTCCACTTAGATCTTTGCTCCATGCCACCTGTCAATGTTCCAGTATTGGTCTTGTTCACTCCTGGATCGTTCTTGTGACCTGTCTTCCCAGCAGAAGCTAAGTGCCTGCTTGTTTTTCTCTGGTTTGCTATTTTTCTGTCCAGCTTGCTATTTTGTTTGTTGTCTTGCTTGCTGGAAGCTCTGGGACGCAGAGGGAGCGCCTCCGCACCGTGAGTCGGTGCGGAGGGTCTTTTTGCGCCC
Organism: Ranitomeya imitator; assembly: GCF_032444005.1. Taxonomy (NCBI): domain Eukaryota; kingdom Metazoa; phylum Chordata; class Amphibia; order Anura; family Dendrobatidae; genus Ranitomeya; species Ranitomeya imitator. The sequence continues at coordinate 822,034,778 of NC_091284.1, forward strand.
TCTGCGTGGTCTTTTTGTAGGTTTTTGTACTGACCGCAAAGCTACCTTTCCTATCCTCGGTCTGTTCACTAAGTCGGGCCTCACTTTGCTAAATCTATTTCATCTCTGTGTTTGTATTTTCATCTTTACTCACAGTCATTATATGTGGGGGGCTGCCTTTTCCTTTGGGGAATTTCTCTGAGGCAAGGTAGGCTTTATTTTTCTATCTTCAGGGCTAGCTAGTTCCTTAGGCTGTGCCGAGTTGCATAGGGAGCGTTAGGAGCAATCCATGGCTATTTCTAGTGTGTGTGATAGGATTAGGGATTGCGGTCAGCAGAGTTCCCACGTCCCAGAGCTCGTCCTATATTATCAGTAACTAACAGGTCATTCCGTGTGCTCTTAACCACCAGGTCCATTATTGTCCTGACCACCAGGTCATAACAACAACCCTCACAAGTGGCTCAAGTAGTGCAGCTCATCCCGGATGGCACATCAATGTGAGCTGTGGCAAGAAGGTTTGCTGTGTCTGTCAACGTAGTGTCCAGAGGCTGGAGGCGCTACCAGGAGACAGGCCAGTACACCAGGAGATGTGGATTGCCCGTAGGAGGGCAACAACCCAGCAGCAGGACCGCTACCTCAGTATTTGTGCAAGGAGGAACAGGAGGAGCACTGCCAGAGCCCTGCAAAATGACCTCCAGCAGGCCACAAATGTGCATGTGTCTGCACAAACGGCTAGAAACCGACTCCATGAGGATGGTCTGAGTGCCCGGCGTCCACAGATGGGGGTTGTGCTCACAACTCAACACCGTGCAGGACGCTTGGCATTTGCCAAAGAACACCAGGATTGGCAAATTCGCCACTGGCACCCTGTGCTCCTCAAAGATGAAAGCAGGTTCACACTGAGCACATGTGACAGACATGACAGAGTCTGGAGACGGTGTGGAGAGCGATCTGCTGCCTGCAATATCCTTCAGCATGACCGGTTTGGCAGTGGGTCAGTAATGGTGTGGAGGGCATTTCTTTGGAGGGCCGCTCAGCCCTCTATGTGCTCACCAGAGGTAGCCTGACTGCCATTAGGTACCGAGATGAGATCCTCAGACCCCTTGTGAGACCATATGCTGGTGCAATTGGCCCTGGGTTCCTCCTAATGCAGGACAATGCCAGACCTCATGTGGCTGGAGTGTGTCAGCAGTTCCTGCAAGATGAAGGCATTGAAGCTATGGACTGGCCCGCCCGTTCCCCAGACCTGAATCTGATTGAACACATCTGGGACATCATGTCTCGCACCATCCGCCAACGTCATGTTGCACCACAGACTGTCCAGGAGTTGGTGGATGCTTTAGTCCAGATCTGGGAGGAGATACTTTAGGAGACCATCCATCGCCTCATCCGGAGCATGCGCAGGCATTGTAGGGAGGTCATACAAGCACGTGGAGGCCACACACACTACTGAGCATCATTTTCTTGTCATGAGGCATTTCCACTGAAGTTGGATCAGCCTGTAACTTCATTTTCCACTTTGATTTTGAGCATCAGTCCAACTCCAGACCTCCGTGGGATATTAGTTGTGATTTACATTGATCATTTTTAGGTTTTACTGTTCTCAACACATTCCACTATGTAATGAATAAAGATTTACAACTCAAATATTTCATTCAGTGATAACTAGGATGTGGAATTTTAGTGTTCCATTTATTTTTTTGAGCAGTATATATTTTTTATTATGCCAAGGCGCAGGCTGGGATTAATAAAGATATCAGATGGCAAACATGAAGACCTTCAGAAGGTGCCCCCAACTGCCATGGCATCCCGCGATCACAGCACCCAATTTATAGCTGTGCCATTTCTCATTCTCTTGCAGGGACCACTAGAGCACTTTATCCAACACTTCAGTTCCTAAAATCCGACCATGTAGGCCATGTTCACACTGAGTTATTTGAAGGGTTGTGATCATACAAAAAAAAGTTTGGCGCCGCCATATAGGATCTCTCACATTCAAATCTGAGATAAATAGATGCAAGATCAAGACATAGACAGATGTCAGTGGTGCAGCCTCAGGCTTTTGGCCTATAACGTAAAACTATCGAGAATATAGAACATTAAGTGGGGGAATTTATCAAAATCAGAATGCTCTGTTTTACGTCACAATACAAATTCAGCTGGTGTAAGATGCAGGGGCGGACACATCATTGGTGCAACTTGTGGAGCCATATAGGGGCCAAAGAGGTAAGGGGGCCCACATCCACCTGAAAAGCCGGTGGAATTTTGCATTATGCACCACCAAATTCTAGGTGCAATACCATTTAATTGTATATTCCGTGCACTATCTAACGGTTCAATCCTTGTTAAATATTTGCTCACATATGATTGGCCTTAATTGGCTTGCAATCTCTCGTTTGTTTATTTGTCTATGCGTTGGTTCGCAGTTGCTTAGTTTAAACCTTATGACCTGGACATTATGTACCCTATAAGTGTATATCACTGTTGCTATAATGTTGCATTGCTATTTTTCCCTATGCCCCTCCCTTCTTCCCCCCCCCCCCACCGTCCTATCCCGCCCTTATTTCCTTTTCTTGCCTGCTATTTTAAAATCCAAATAAAATCTTTGGAAAAGGAATTTTGCATTATGATGAGTTATTGGACTGCAAAGGGGCCCCTAAACTATTCTTGCACATGGGTCCTTTTCGGTCTGTGTCTGCCAGTGGTAAGATGTATTTTTGGACTTCCCGTGTGCCACAAACTGAAACGTCCCCTCCGTAAGGTCCTGCTAACACATTACAAAATGGTGCAAAAAAAGTAAAAGTTGCAATATTTTCACGAAAAATGTGGCATGCTCAAAGTTTTGCTATTTTTTTGCTAATAGAGCCCATGATAAATTCCCTCCTAAATCTACACGCATTGAACATTCTGCAGGTTTAGGGTTAAGTCCGTAAAGGAATGTGGGCGTTTTTTCCGTGGTTAGTGATGGCAGCAATGTGAGTGACCCCGCTTCTACTGTGTTATTTGTTATTACTCTCTGCTCGATGACATTGATTAATGAGGGTCTTATTATTCACATTATTCAATATTAACTCGTTACAAGACCTCATCGCTTAATCCGAGAACTAACTCCATAACTCACGGATACAAACCCGGGGCGTAATATCTGCCGCAGATGCTGGAGAAAACCGGTAACCAATACACCTGCTAGATGAGGTCTGGTCGGGTCGCCCAGCTGTACTGCATGGTTGCGCTGCCTGGTACACACTGCTGACAACCGACACCTTTAATCATGGTTGCTAGCTTCTGAAGATAACCTAAAGGGAAGGGTGGGAGCGTGATGTTCACAACGTGCTGCAAAAACATGTTTCGGCATAAACCATGGACCCTTTACAGGCCACCATCTTACCCTTACCCCAATATAGTCAAGGGGAAAGAAGGTTACAGGAACAGAGATACTAAGAAGGGGAGGCACCTGGAGCAGATACTAAGGGGGAGACACCTGGGTCACTCGCACTAAGGGGTGGGATGGGGTGACACCTGGAGCACAGGCAGTAATGTAGTAGGGGGACACCTAGAGCACAAGCACGGATGGGTTAGAGGGGACACCTAAAGCACAGGCAGTAAAGGGGTAGGGGGGACAACAAGAGCACAGGCGCTAATGGGGTAGGGGAGCACCTAGAGCACAGGCAGTAATGGGGTAGGGGGGACAACTAGAGCACAGGCGCTAAAGGGTTACGGGGGACAACTATGGCACAGGTAGTAATGGGGTAGGGGGGACACCTAGAGCACAGGCAGTAACTGGGTAGGGGGCACCTAGAGCACAGGCAGTAATGGGGTAGGGGGGACAACTAGAGCACAAGCAGTAATGGGGTAGGGGGGACAACTAGAGCACAGGCGCTATTGGGTTACGGGGGACAACTATAGCACAGGTAGTAATGGGGTAGGGGGGACAACTAGAGCACAGGCAGTAATTGGGTAGGCGGGACACCTGGAGCACAGGCAGTAATAGGGTAGGTGGGACATCTAAAGTACAGGCACTAATGGGGTAGGGGGGACACCTAGAGCACAGGTACTAAGGAAGGGGGGTGACGCCTGGAGCACAAGCACTGATGGGTTAGGGGGGACACCTAGAGCACAGGCACTAACAAGGTAGAGGGGACACCTAAAGCACAGGTACTAATGGGGTAGGGGGGACACCTAGAGCATAGGCAGTAATGGGGTAGGAGAGACACCTGGAGCACAGGCAGTAATGGGGTAGGGGAGACACGTAGAGCACAGGCACTAATAGGGTAGGGAGTACACCTGGAGCACAGGCAGTAATGGGGTAGGTGGGACATCTAAAGCACAGGCACTAATGGGGTAGGGAGGACACCTGGAGCACAGGTTCTAACAGGGTAGAGGTACACGTGGAGCACAGGCACTAATAGGGTAAGGGGGACACCTAGAGCACAGGCACTAATATGGTAGGGGGAACACCTAGAACACAGGCACTAATAGGGTAGGGGGACACCTTGAGCACAGGCACTAATAAGGTAGGGGGGACACCTAGAGCACAGGCACTAACATGGTAGGGGTACACCTAGAGCAGAGGCACTAACGGGGTAGGGAGGACACTTAGAGGACAGGCAGTAATGGGGTAGGTGGGATATCTAAAGCACAGGCACTAATGAGGTAGGGGGGACATCTAGAGCACAGGCAGTAACGTGGTAGGGAGGACAACTAGAGCACCGGCACTAATGAGGTAGGGGGGACACCTCGAGCACAGGTGCTACAGGGCAGAGGTACATCTGGAGCACAGGCACTAATAGGGTAAGGGGGACACCTAGAACACAGGCACTAATAGGGTAGGGGGACACCTAGAACACAGGCACTAACGGGGTAGGGGGGACACCTAGAACACAGGCACTAACGGGGTAGGGGAGACACCTAGAGCACAGGCACTAGCGGGGTAGGGGGGACACCTAGAGCACAGGCACTAGCGGGGTAGGGGGACACCTAGAACACAGGCACTAATAGGGTAGGAGGTACACCTAGAACACAGGCACTAATAGGGTAGGGGGACACCTAGAACACAGGCACTAATAGGGTAGGGGGACACCTTGAGCACAGGCACTAACGGGGTAGGGGGGACACCTAGAGCACAGGCAGTAACGGGGTAGGGGGGACACCTAGAGCACAGGCACTAACGGGGTAGGGGAGACACCTAGAGCACAGGCACTAGCGGGGTAGGGGGGACACCTAGAGCACAGGCACTAGCGGGGTAGGGGGACACCTAGAACACAGGCACTAATAGGGTAGGAGGGACAACTAGAACACAGGCACTAATAGGGTAGGGGGACACCTAGAACACAGGCACTAATAGGGTAGGGGGACACCTTGAGCACAGGCACTAACGGGGTAGGGGGGACACCTAGAGCACAGGCACTAACGGGGTAGGGGGATACCTAGAGCACAGGCACTAGCGAGGTAGGGGGACACCTAGAGCACAGGCACTAACGTGGTAGGGAGGACACCTAGAGCACAGGCACTAACGGGGTAGGGAGGACACCTAGAGCACAGGCACTAATAGGGAAGGGGGGACACCTAGAACGCAGGCACTAACGGGGTAGTGGTACAAGTGGAGCACAGGCACTAATAGGGAAAGGGGGACACCTAGAGCACAGGCACTAACGGGGTAGGGGGACACCTAGAGCACAGGCACTAATAGGGAAGGGTGGACACCTAGAACACAGGCACTAATGGGGTAGTGGTACACCTGGAGCACAGGCACTAATAGGGTAGGGGGGACAACTAGAACACAGGCACTAACGGGGTAGTGGTACACGTGGAGCACAAGCACTAATAGGGAAACGGGGACACCTAGAACACAGGTACTAATGGGGTAGTGGTACACGTGGAGCACAGGCACTAATAGGGTAGGGGCGACACCTAGAGCGCAGGCACTAATAGGGTAGGGGGGACACCTAGAGCACAGGCACTAATAGGGTAGGGGGGACACCTAGAGCGAAGGCACTAAGAAAGGGGGGCTGGACACCTTGATGAGAAAGGGAGGGGGGACACCTAGAGCACAGGCACTAACGGGGTAGGGGGACACCTACAACACAGGCACTAATAGGGTAGGGGGGGACACCTAGAGCACAGGCACTAATAGGGTAAGGGGGACACCTAGAACACAGGCACTAATAGGGTAGGGTGACACCTTGAGCACAGGCACTAATAGGGTAGAGGGGACACCTAGAGCACAGGCACTAACGGGGTAGGAGGGACACCTAGAGCACAGGCACTAGCGGGGTAGGGGGACACCTTGAGCACAGGCACTAGCGGGGTAGGGGGACACCTAGAGCACAGACACTAATACGGAAGGGGAGACACCTAGAACACAGGCACTAAAGGGGTAGTGGTACACGTGGAGCACAGGCACTAATAGGGAAAGGGAGACACCTAGAGCACAGGCTCTAATGGGGTAGGGGGACACCTAGAGCACAGGCACTAATAGGGTAGGGGGGACCCCTAGAGCACAGGCACTAATAGGGTAGGGGGGACACCTAGAGCGAAGGCACTAAGAAAGGGGGGCTGGACACCTTGATGAGAGGGGGAGGGGGGGCACCTAGAGCACAGGCACTAATGGGGTAGGGGGACACCTAGAACACAGGCACTAATAGGGTAGGGGGGACACCTAGAGCACAGGCACTAATAGGGTAGGGGGGACACCTAGAACACAGGCACTAATAGGGTAGGGGGACACCTTGAGCACAGGCACTAATAGGGTAGAGGGGACACCTAGCGCACAGGCACTAACGGGGTAGGGGGGACACCTAGAGCACAGGCACCAGCGGGGTAGGGGGACACCTAGAGCACAGGCACTAACGGGGTAGGGGGACACCTAGAACACAGGCACTAATAGGGTAGGGGGGACACCTAGAACACAGGCACTAATAGGGTAGGGGGACACCTTGAGCACAGGCACTAATAGGGTAGAGGGGACACCTAGCACACAGGCACTAACGGGGTAGGGGGGACACCTAGAGCACAGGCACCAGTGGGGTAAGGGGACACCTAGAGCACAGGCACTAGCGGGGTAGGGGGACACCTAGAGCACAGGCACTAAATAGGGAAGGGTGGACACTTAGAACACAGGCACTAATGGGGTAGTGGTACACCTGGAGCACAGGCACTAATAGGGTAGGGGGGACACCTAGAGCGAAGGCACTAACGGGGTAGTGGTACACGTGGAGCACAGGCACTAATAGGGAAGGGAGGACACCTAGAGCACAGGCACTAACGGGGTAGGGAAACATCTAGAGCACAGGCACTAATAGGGAAGGGTGGACACCTAGAACACAGGCACTAACGGGGTAGTGGTACACCTGGAGCACAGGCACTAATAGGGTAGGGGGGACACCTAGAGCGCAGGCACTAATAGGGTAGGGGGGGACACCTAGAGCGCAGGCACTAAGAAAGGGGGGCTGGATACCTTGATGAGAGGGGGAGGGGGGACACATAGAGCATACTGATTAAGGCTGCTATAAGAACCAGTAACGTGCTGGTGTTTTCACTATGGATATTATCTGGATGTATTTCAGGATTTTACCAAGATCGAATAAAGATTTTAGGTTTTATTCCGTGTAGACGGGTCTACGCTTATTTTCTTCGTACGTGTTTCCCGTCCCTGGAGGTGGCGCTGAGCCGTGCTCCGGAGGATTGCAGGCTGTTGTAGTGAGGTGGCTATTCCATATTTCTCTCCATTTAAAGGGAACCTGTCAGCTGCTATAACGCTATTATCCTGCCAGTTAACCCTAAATATGTAGATAAATAGCATTATCTGACCTGACAGGTTCCCTTTAACTAGGCTGATTTCGCTTTCAGGAGTCTGAGAAAGCGGTCTGACAGCCCACAGGACCCCTTTAAGGCAGTAATTCGGGTTGTCATGCAGTTTACTTTAGTTATCATACTGCAGAACAGAAGCATGTGTTCCAAACGTGAAGAATTCCCTAATATATCAATAATATAAATCATATAAAACTAAAACATAACTATATATATATATATAAAATATTATATAACTTTGTATATATAATGATAATTTAAATATACATAGTAATTTAAAAAAATAAAATAAAATTGGGCTCGTCCGGGATTTGAACCCGGGACCTCTCGCACCCTAAGCGAGAATCATACCCCTAGACCAACGAGCCACCTTCTTGTGTTCTTCAGTACATGAGTACATGAAGCTTATCATGTGCTGCTAGTCATGTGATCTCATCTTCTGTGATCTGCTTCATTCTTTTCCGTGCAATCTATCATGAACGGCCGGGAGCTGTGCGGTCGGTGACCAGAGAAGACCGGAGAGGCGGGAAGTCACTGCCGCCTCCTAACCAACAGGGATTCTGACTGTAAGCAGGAAAGCACTGGATCCACTCACTGCACATACGGGTCAGAAGAAAGTAGATGGAAGTGCTCGAAATTGATTGGTAGCTGGGAATTGGCGGGAATGAGTGACGTAAATAGTGGGCGGTGCCAATCCTGGCACTACAGTATATAAACGCTGCTCCTTGGCGACTATTTTTCAGACTGTTCTTGTGGTACCACACGTGAGTTGTGTGTTCTTCGTCACAGTTTGTGTTTGGATAATATATTTATTATCTTATCGCCTTATTAAATTATTGAATCTAGTCCTAGCTTTTAGCTTGAAATACATATAAAAATTGGTGGTCAGAATTCCTATTTTGTAAATATAAAATTTAAGACTTTTTTTACAATTAAATGTAAGTCATCCAGACGCCACTTCGGCTTACATGTGTCTCTTGGACGCCCATTCTGGTGGTGAATGTTGATGTTGTGGTGGTGGTTCTACGTGACCTGTTGGGGTTGATTCGAGTAGGGGGTGGATGTGCAATACTGGGGCGCGGCCACTATACTGTGGTGGAGCTGTGCTGTGTAGCTCCAGAACTAAGTACTTCTGGCCTCCACTAGGAGCAGCTGATCAGCAGGGGTGTTACACCCCACACCGATCAGATATTGATGATGTATTGTTAGGCTAGGGTCACACCACCGTATATTCTCTCATCGGCTAATCACACTCTGAACAGAGTTTGATCAGAATGGGATCCGATTTTCTCAGAGGAGGAGTCTCCATTTTGTCAGTCCGTGATAATCAGACTGACTGATGAAAAAGTCAGACTTGTGCACAGCCCCGTAGAATAGCATTGGTTCCCCATAGAATAACATTGGTCCTAGTGTGATTTGATGTTTTTTCGGAACGCATTTGGACCGAAAATACGGTTTCCTGCTCGAGCCCTAAGGATAGCCATCAGTGTAAAAGTTCAGGATGACCCCTTTAAGTCTTTATGAACCAGACAGCCTATAGACATGTTTTGCAAAGACCTCATGGGGACACGACCAGGGTTAAAGCAGGTGCACACTGGTGTAGATTCTTTCATGTGAGAGAATCAGCCGACTATGCAAATGACACTCCGATCAGAGATTGAGCATAGTGCAATCCAATTCTCTCAGATGAGAAGAAGATGGGAAAAAAAGTGTCTTCATCTTCTCCATTCTGAGATGCCGCGGAAATCGGACAAGACTCAGGTGTCTTCCGAGTGCAGTCCGTTTTTCCACGCACCCATTGACTTGTATGGCCGTGTGATATCCAAATATGAAATCAGACTCGGACATGCTGCAATTTTTTTTTTTACCTCAGATTGAGGAAATCGAATATAAGTGTGCTACCGTAATCTGCGATCCTCCGAAGACCTATTCTCCTCCACACTTATTCGTTCCTCACACAACCGCCTCCAAGATTTCTCCCGAATATCCCCCATCCTCTGGAATTCCACGCCTCAACATGTCTGATTATCCACCACCCTCGAATCCTTCAGATGGAACCTGAAAACCCATCTCTTCAGGAAAGCCTACAGCCTGCAATAACCATTCTACCGCCTCACCACCACCCGAGCTGCGGGCTCACCACCACCCGAGCTGCTGCCTCACCACCACCCGAGCTGCCACCTCACCACCACCCGAGCTGCTGCCTCACCACCACCCAAGCTGCTGCCTCACCACCACCCGAGCTGCCGCCTCACCACCACCCGAGCTGTCGACTCACCACCACCCGAGCTGCTGCCTCACCACCACCCGAGCTGCCGACTCACCACCACCAGAGCTGCCGCACCCCTGACCTTCTGTCTCTTCCCCATAATCCCATAGAATGTATATCCGCAAGGACAGGGTCCTCTCCCCTCTGTACCAGTCTGTCATTGTAAATTTGTTTACTGTAAACAATATCTATAACTTTCACTTTTTTGGTGAAACTGAGGACTAAGAACACTACACGTGTTCGAAACGCGTTCAGTTACTCAAGACATCTCTTCCTCCGGTATGTACCGGCTTGTCCAGCAACTTATTTTAACTTGTCCATATAGACTTTTGATTTTATTTCCTGAGTTGGATATCTTCGTTTTCGTATACAAGTATCTGGCGTCAAGCAGAGATGTTTCCATGCTCGGATTAATTCTCATGGGCTGTGAGAATACCATCACAAAGGTAAGCTGAATTATTCCTTCTTTTTCCTGTTATTTTTTTTTTTTTTGCCTGTTTTTCATTTGCGTCTTATTTTTCTTTATTTTGTGGCTTCTTTTATGTCTCTTTTATATGGATTCACCAGTTTTGTTTCGTTTTTGATTCATGTTTGTGGGAAGGGCTTGACTTCTCCAGATTTTTTTTTGCTGATTTATCAATTGCGACTTTTATAAAAAGTTGAAATATTTTTGCACAAATTTGCATTAAAAAAGCGCATAAAAAATGAAACTTAAAAATAAAGAGCATTGTTTATTTTGGCAGAATTCATGGCCTACGTGTGAGATTTTTGGTACAAAAGAAAATCAAGAAATATCACAAGACTAAAAAAGAAAAGTTGTTTTGAAATCAGATCTGCAATAAAAAGAAAAAAAAATTTGGCAACAGAATAGAGTCAAATTTGATATGAGAGTTTTTATTCTTTGCAAAATATGAGGTGGATAAGAACATGCAACCAAATGTGTCACTTAACGGCTCTGATTCATCAAGACCAGTGATGTTTATGCTGTTGTTGATGAGGCGGCATGTCGGAGTCAGACGTTCTTGATTCATTAAGATGTGCATGCCTCTAGTGTGCCCCTCGCCGCAAATCAGGTCAGTGACTGAAGTAAGATTTCTGGCACAAGGAATGCCCTAGGTTGTCATGAATTAGATGAGCTGTGGCGTGACATGCTGTCCTGCCATCTTGCTGAGTGAGGGACTTTGGGGGTATCATACTGAGGGGGGAATGGGCTGTGGAAGTTATACTGACTGGGGTTTGGCCTGTGGGGGCCTTCCTAGTGAATGCAGGGGTGAGCTGTGGAAGCCATCATGTTGAGTGGGGTTTGGTTGAGGTGAGGGCCTGTGGGGGAGATCATACTGAATGATGGGCTATGAGGGCCATCATACTGAGGGTGGACTGTGTGCTCCATAGTACTGAGGGGCTGAGGGCACCATCATATTGAGTGGAGGGTGGCATGTAAAAGCCATTATATTGAATTGGGGGTGGGCTGTAAGGTCTGTCATACTTAGTAATGGGCTGAGGGGGCCATTATACTGAGTGGGGTCTATCATACTGTGTGGGGGTCTGTGGGAGCATCATTCTAAGTGGAGGTATACTGAAAGGCCATCATACACTGTGGGGGCATTGTGGGGTTAGGCACTTTAGAGGCATCATGCTGTGGGATTGTTATACTTTGCTGGAGGAACTGTGGAGTGATAATGCATTGCCACATTGTGTCTGTGGGGGGGTTCACTCTGGGGATACGATACTCTGTGTGGATGGGGGATTTTTTGGGAGCATCGTACTTTATAATGTCCCTGAAAGGGGAATCGTAGATGCCAGGACATAGAGCATCGCATGTACGATAGAAAGGTGCCAGGATATAGAGCATTGCATGTATGATAGAAAGGTGCCAGGATATAGAGCATTGCAGCTATGATAGAAAGGTGCCAGGACACAGAGCATCGCATGTATGATAGAAAGGTGCCAGGATATAGAGCAATGCATGTATGATGGAAAGTTGCCAGGGCATAGAGCATTGCATGTATGATAGAAAGGTGCCAGGACACAGAGCATTGCAGCTATGATAGAATGGTGCCAGGACATAGAGCATTGCATGTATGATAGAAAGGTGTGCCAGGACACAGAGCATTGCAGCTATGATAGAATGGTGCCAGGACATAGAGCATCGCATGTATGATAGAAAGCTGCCAGGACACAGAGCATTGCAGCTATGATAGAATGGTGCCAGGACATAGAGCATCGCATGTATGATAGAAAGGTGCCAGGACACAGAGCATTGCAGCTATGATAGAATGGTGCCAGGATATAGAGCATTGCATGTATGATAGAAAGGTGTGCCAGGACACAGAGCATTGCAGCTATGATAGAATGGTGCCAGGACATAGAGCATCGCATGTACGATAGAAAGGTGCCAGGATATAGAGCAATGCATTTATGATGGAAAGTTGCCAGGGCATAGAGCATTGCATGTATGATAGAAAGGTGCCAGGACACAGAACATTGCAGCTATGATAGAATGGTGCCAGGACATAGAGCATTGCATGTATGATAGAAAGGTGTGCCAGGACACAGAGCATTGCAGCTATGATAGAATGGTGCCAGGACATAGAGCATCGCATGTATGATAGAAAGGTGCCAGGACACAGAGCATTGCAGCTATGATAGAATGGTGCCAGGACATAGAGCATTGCATGTATGATAGAAAGGTGTGCCAGGACACAGAGCATTGCAGCTATGATAGAATGGTGCCAGGACATAGAGCATTGCAGCTATGATAGAAAGGTGCCAGGATATAGAGCACTGCAGCTATGATAGAAAGGTGCCAGGATATAGAGCACTGCAGCTATGATAGAATGGTGCCAGGACACAGAGCATTGCAGCTATGATAGAATGATGCCAGGACACAGAGCATTGCAGCTATGATAGAAAGGTGCCAGGACATAGAGCATTGCAGCTATGATAGAAAGGTGCCAGGATATAGAGCACTGCAGCTATGATAGAATGGTGCCAGGACACAGAGCATTGCAGCTATGATAGAATGATGCCAGGACACAGAGCATTGCAGCTATGATAGAATGGTGCCAGGACATAGAGCATTGCAGCTATGATAGAAAGGTGCCAGGACATAGAGCACTGCAGCTATGATAGAAAGGTGCCAGGATATAGAGCAATGCAGCTATGATAGAATGGTGCCAGGACACAGAGCATTGCAGCTATGATAGAAAGGTGCCAGGACATAGAGCATTGCAGCTGTGATAGAAAGGTGCCAGGACATAGAGCATTGCAGCTATGATAGAAAGGTGCCAGGACATAGAGCATTGCAGCTATGATAGAATGGTGCCAGGACATAGAGCATTGCAGCTATGATAGAAAGGTGCCAGGATATAGAGCATTGCAGCTATGATAGAAAGGTGCCAGGACATAGAGCATTGCAGCTATGATAGAAAGGTGCCAGGATATAGAGCACTGCAGCTATGATAGAAAGGTGCCAGGATATAGAGCACTGCAGCTATGATAGAATGGTGCCAGGACACAGAGCATTGCAGCTATGATAGAATGATGCCAGGACACAGAGCATTGCAGCTATGATAGAAAGGTGCCAGGATATAGAGTATCACCGCTATGATAGAAAGGTGCCAGAATATAGAGCACCGCATGTAAGATAGAAAGGTGGCAGGACATAAAGCATTTCATCTATGATAGAAAGGTGCCAGGACATAGAGCACTGCAGCTATGATAGAAAGGTGTCAGGACATAGAGCATTGCAGCTATGATAGAAAGGTAAGACATAGAGCATTGCAGCTATGATAGAAAGGTGTCAGGACATAGAGCATTGCAGCTGTGATAGAAAAGTGCCAGGACATAGAGCATTGCAGTTTTCATAGAAAGGTGCAAGGACATAGAGCATTGCAGCTATGATAGAAAGGTTTCAGGACATAGAGCATTGCAGCTGTGATAGAAAAGTGCCAGGACATAGAGCATTGCAGTTATCATAGAAAGGTGCCAGGACATAGAGCATTGCAGCTATGATAGAAAGGTTTCAGGACATAGAGCATTGCAGCTGTGATAGAAAAGTTCCAGGACATAGAGCATTGCAGTTATCATAGAAAGGTGCCAGGACATAGAGTATGGCAGCTATGGTAGAAAGGTGCCAGGACATAGAGCATTGCAGCTATGATAGAAAGGTGCCAGGACACAGAGCATTGCAGCTATGATAGAAAGGTGCCAGGACATAGAGCATTGCAGCTATGATAGAAAGGTGCCAGGACATAGAGCATTTCAGCTATGATAGAAAGGTGCCAGGACATAGAGCACTGCAGCTATGATATTCTGTTGTCGAGCTCCCTCCTGTGGTCGTGAATGGTACTTCGGCGAGTTCTGTCCATGGGCTCCATCTGGTGGCTGTGAGTGGAGCTGTTGCATCTGAGGTTCCTTACACAGGTGACGTGGTTTATCCTTAGGCTGGCTTCTCTATTTAACTCCACTCAGATCGTTACTCCATGCCAGCTGTCAATGTTCCTGTGCTGGTTCAGTTCGCTCTTGGATCTTCTGGAGACCTGTCTCTTCCTGCAAGAAGCTAAGTCTCCGATTGTTATTTTCTGTTCTTGGTTTTCTAGTCCAGCTTGCTTTCATGATTTTGTCTTGCTAGCTGGAAGCTCTGGGATGCAGGGTGGCGCCTCCGCACCGTGAGTCGGTGCGGGGGTCTTTTTGCACACTCTGTGTGGTCTTTTGTAGTTTTTTGTGCTGACCGCAAAGATACCTTTCCTATCCTCTGTCTATTTAGTTAGTCTGGCCTCTCTTTGCTAAAACCTGTTTCATTTCTGTGTTTGTGATTTTCATCTTTACTCACAGTTAATATTTGTGGGGGGCTGCCTTTTCCTTTGGGGAAATTTCTCTGAGGCAAGGTAGGCTTTATTTTCTATCTCTAGGGCTAGCTAGGTCTGAGGATGGTGAAGAGGCGTCTAGGGAGAGTCAGGAATGCTCCACGGCTATTTCTAGTTGTTGTGATAGGATTGGGGCCTGCAGTCAGCAGAGCTCCCACATCCCAGAGCTTGTCCTGTGTGAGTTTAACTATCAGGTCGTGCCGGGTGCTCCTAACCACCAGATCATAACAGTACACCTGGCCAAAAGTATTGATGCATCTCAATAGAGGGATAAGAGAAGCTCTGAGACCATTTTTTTTTCTTTGCACTGTGTTTTGTCTTTCTTTTCCCCTAGACCTTTGGGTGGTTCAGGACACAGGTGTAGAGATGGACATTCAAGGTCTGTCCTCTTGTGTAGATCATCTCACTGCAAGAGTACAAAACATTCAAGATTTTGTGGTTCAGAATCCTATGTTAGAGCCTAGAATTCCTATTCCTGATTTATTTTCTGGGGATAGATCTAAGTTTCTGAATTTCAAAAATAATTGTAAACTGTTACTAGCTTTGAAACCCCGCTCCTCTGGTGACCCCGTTCAACAAGTAAAAATCATTATTTCTTTGTTGCGTGGTGACCCTCAAGACTGGGCATTTTCCCTTGCGCCAGGAGATCCTGCATTGTGTGATGTGTTAGGTCTCGAGTTCCCACTTCTGCACAGGGGGAATCTCGAGCCATCTCCGCTGCGGTCTCCCATTCTTGTCCAGCCGCAGTGGAGTCTGCTCAGCAAGGACGACGGTCCCAGCGTCTTGCTCGGTCTCACTCTGTACAGAGAGTTACTGCTGCTTCAGCCCCTGCCATTAAAGCCAGTGCTGGTCAGCGGCGAGCAGACTTCTCTAGGACTAAGTCCTTGTCTGCACACATTGAGCATGCCCAGGGCAAGATCTCCCGTTGGAGATCGAGGGTCATGTGCTCAGGCTCTGCAGCACGTTCCATTGGTCCTCTTGGCAGGTCTTGGAAGGGCAAAGTTTCTGTGGCCACTTCCTGTGCTGCAACTATATAAACTGCGCATGACCGCACGGCCATGCGCTAGTATATTATTATGTGGTGTGTGTGTAGATGGATGTATGTCGAAGGATGAAAGCTCCTAAGTATCCCTCCCTAGAGTTGTTGTCTGCTCGCGGATGATGGTAGCTCTCTAGCGCCCGACTAACCATCTGCACGATACACACTTTACAGCGTCCTTTTGCTGTGTCCACCAGTACGGCGCCGTGCGCTTGCCTTGCGCTTTCCATTCCCAAGTCTGGGTGGTTAGTGGCGTCCGTCAGTGCGGCATAGCACGCACTCTTGTGCTCATATTATTTTATAAGGTTCTTTATACACCTAGTTTCGGTGTTGTGCCAGCAAGGGTCTAATCGGACTTCTATCCCAGTTGGGATTTAGTTCGCTGACTACTTGCTCGCGCTCTAAGTGTGGTACCGCGGTCCTGTGACGCTAACAGGATCGCTTTCTTCACACTGGGTGAGGTTTAACCCACGTGTGTATACTTTTGAGTACCGCCATATAGTCAGCCATTTACTAGCAGCAGGTTTTACCTGCACAGTGGGCCCCGGACTGCGAACGCATCCACATCATCTTTCTTGGTGCGTTCCGCCAGTCCTAACATGATGTGGATGCGTTTTTTCTGGCGCTTGGATTGCTTTATGATGAACCAAATTCAGTGGATCAGGCAGAGAAAATCTTGCTGGCTTTGTGTCAGGGTCAGGATGAAGCGGAGGTGTACTGTCAGAAGTTTAGAAAGTGGTCTGTGCTTACTCAGTGGAATGAGTGTGCTCTGGCGGCAATTTTCAGAAAGGGTCTTTCTGAAGCCCTTAAGGATGTCATGGTGGGATTTCCCACGCCTGCTGGTCTGAATGAGTCTATGTCCTTGGCCATTCAGATCGATCGGCGCTTGTGTGAGCGTAAAGCTGTGCACCATCTGGCGGTGTTCTCTGAGCGTAGGCCTGAGCCTATGCAGTGTGATAGAACTTTGACCAGAGCTGAACGGCAAGAACACAGACGTCGGAATGGGCTGTGTTTTTTCTGTGGTGAATCCACTCATGCTATCTCCGATTGTCCTAAGCGCACTAAGCGGTTCGCTAGGTCTGCCACCATTGGTACTGTACAGTCTAAATTTCTTTTGTCCGTTACTCTGATTTGCTCTCTGTCGTCCTATTCTGTTATGGCATTTGTGGATTCAGGCGCTGCCCTGAATTTGATGGACTTGGAGTTTGCCAGGCGCTGTGGTTTTTTCTTGGAGCCCTTGCAGTATCCTATTCCATTGAGAGGAATTGATGCTACGCTTTTGGCCAAAAATAAGCCTCAGTACTGGACTCAATTGACCATGTGCATGGCTCCTGCCTATCAGGAGGATATTCGCTTTTTGGTGTTGCATAATGTGCATGATGTGGTCGTTTTGGGTTGCCATGGCTACAGGTCCATAACCCAGTGTTAGATTGGAAATCTATGTCTGTGTCCGGCTGGGGTTGTCAGGGGGTACATGGTGATGTTCCATTGTTGTCAATTTTGCCTTCCACTTCTTCTGAAGTCCCTTAGTTTTTATCAGATTACCGGGATGTATTTGAAGAGCCCAAATCCGGTGCCCTACCTCCTCATAGGGATTGCGATTGTGCGATTAATTTGATTCCTGGTAGTAAGTTTCCTAAGCGCCGTCTGTTTAATTTATCTGTGCCAGAGCACGCCGCTATGCGGAGTTATATTAAGGAATCCTTGGAGAAGGGTCATATTTGTCCGTCGTCATCACCGTTTGGAGCAGGGTTCTTTTTTGTGGCCAACAAGGATGGCTCTCTGAGACCTGGTATTGATTACCGCCTTCTTAATAAGATCACAGTCAAATTTCAGCATCCTTTGCCGCTGCTGTCTGATTTGTTTGCTCGGATTAAGGGGGCTAGTTGGTTCACCAAGATAGATCTTCGTGGGGCGTATAATCTTGTGCGAATTAAACAGGGCGATGAATGGAAAACAGCATTTAATACGCCCGAGGGCCATTTTGAGTACCTGGTTATGCCATTCGGGCTTTCTAATGCTCCATCTGTGTTTCAGTCCTTTATGCATGACATCTTTCGAGAGTACCTGGATAGATTCATGATTGTATATTTGGATGACATTTTGGTCTTTTCGGATGATTGGGAGTCTCATGTGAAGCAGGTCAGAATGGTGTTCCAGGTCCTTCGTGCGAATTCCTTGTTTGTGAAGGGGTCAGGTTTCATTTTTGGGTTTCATTTTTTCCCCTTCTACTATCGAGATGGACCCTGTTAAAGTTCAGGCCATTTATGAATGGACTCAGCCGACATCTGTGAAGAGCCTGCAGAAGTTCCTGGGCTTTGCTAATTTTGACCGTCGCTTCATCGCTAATTTTTCTAGTATTGCTAAACCGTTGACTGATTTGACCAAGAAAGGTGCTGATGTGGTCAATTGGTCTTCTGCGGCTGTAGAGGCTTTTCAGGAGTTGAAGCGTCGTTTTTCTTCTGCCCCTGTGTTATGCCAGCCAGATGTTTCGCTCCCGTTTCAGGTCGAGGTGGATGCTTCTGAGATTGGAGCAGGGGCTGTTTTGTCGCAAAGAAGTTCTGATTGCTCGGTGATGAAACCATGTGCCTTCTTTTCTAGAAAATTCTCGCCTGCTGAGCGTAATTATGATGTTGGCAATTGAGAGTTGTTGGCCATGAAGTGGGCATTCGAGGAGTGGCGACATTGGCTTGAAGGAGCTAAACATCGCGTGGTGGTCTTGACGGATCACAAGAATTTGACGTATCTCGAGTCTGCCAAACGGTTGAATTCTAGACAGGCTCGGTGGTCGCTCTTTTTCTCCCGTTTTGATTTTGTGGTTCGATACCTTCCGGGATCTAAGAATGTGAAGGCTGATGCCCTGTCAAGGAGTTTTGTGCCTGACTCTCCGGGTGTTCCGGAGCCGGCGGGTATTCTTAAAGAGGGGGTAATTTTGTCTGCCATCTCCCCTGATTTGCAGCGCGTGCTGCAGAAGTTTCAGGCTGATAGACCTGACCGTTGTCCAGCAGAGAGACTGTTTGTCCCTGATAGATGGACTAGTAGAGTTATCTCTGAGGTTCATTGTTCGGTGTTGGCTGGTCATCCTGGAATCTTTGGTACCAGAGATTTGGTGGCTAGATCCTTTTGGTGGCCTTCCTTGTCACGGGATGTGCGTTCTTTTGTGCAGTCCTGTGGGACTTGTGCTCGGGCTAAGCCCTGCTGTTCTCGTGCCAGTGGGTTGCTTTTGCCCTTGCCTGTCCCAAAGAGGCCCTGGATGCATATTTCCATGGATTTTATTTCTGATCTCCCTGTTTCTCAAAGGATGTCGGTCATTTGGGTGGTTTGTGATCGCTTCTCTAAGATGGTCCATTTGGTACTCTTGTCTAAATTGCCTTCCTCCTCTGATTTGGTGCCATTGTTTTTCCAGCATGTGGTTCGTTTGCATGGCATTCCAGAGAACATCGTCTCGGATAGAGGTTCCCAGTTTGTTTTGAGGTTTTGGCGGTCCTTTTGTGCTAAGATGGGCATTGATTTGTCTTTTTCTTCGGCTTTCCACCCTCAGACTAATGGCCAAACCGAACGAACTAATCAGACTTTGGAAACATATCTGAGATGCTTTGTTTCTGCTGATCAGGATGATTGGGTGTCCTTCTTGCCTTTGGCTGAGTTCGCCCTTAATAATCGGGCCAGCTCGGCTACTTTAGTTTCTCCTTTTTTCTGTAATTCTGGTTTCCATCCTCGTTTCTCTTCAGGGCAGGTTGAGCCTTCGGACTGTCCTGGTGTGGATACGGTGGAGGACAGGTTGCAGCAGATTTGGACTCATGTGGTGGACTATTTGACATTGTCCCAGGAGAAGGCTCAACGTTTCGCCAACCGCCGGCGCTGTGTTGGTCCCCGACTTCGTGTTGGGGATTTGGTTTGGTTGTCATCTCGTCATGTTCCTATGAAGGTTTCCTCTCCTAAGTTTAAGCCTCGTTTCATTGGGCCATATAAGATTTCTGAAGTTCTTAATCCTGTGTCATTTCGTTTGGACCTTCCAGCTTCTTTCACCATCCATAATGTGTTCCATAGGTCGTTGTTGCGGAGATACGTGGCGCCTGTGGTTCCCTCCGTTGATCCTCCTGCCCCGGTGTTGGTCAAGGGGGAGTTGGAGTATGTGGTGGAGAAGATTTTGGATTCTCGTATTTCGAGACGGAAACTCCAGTACCTGGTCAAGTGGAAGGGTTATGGTCAGGAAGATAATTCCTGGGTTTTTGCCTCTGATGTTCATGCTGCTGATCTAGTTCGGGCCTTTCATTTGGCTCATCCTGATTGGCCTGGGGGCTCTGGTGAGGGTTCGGTGACCCCTCCTCAAGGGGGGGGTACTGTTGTGAATTCTGTTGTCGAGCTCCCTCCTGTGGTCGTGAATGGTACTTCGGCGAGTTCTGTCCATGGGCTCCCTCTGGTGGCTGTGAGTGGAGCTGCTGCCTCTGAGGTTCCTTACACAGGTGACGTGGTTTATCCTTAGGCTGGCTTCTCTATTTAACTCCACTCAGATCGTTACTCCATGCCAGCTGTCAATGTTCCTGTGCTGGTTCAGTTCGCTCTTGGATCTTCTGGAGACCTGTCTCTTCCTGCAAGAAGCTAAGTCTCCGATTGTTATTTTCTGTTCTTGGTTTTCTAGTCCAGCTTGCTTTCATGATTTTGTCTTGCTAGCTGGAAGCTCTGGGATGCAGAGTGGCGCCTCCGCACCGTGAGTCGGTGCGGGGGTCTTTTTGCACACTCTGCGTGGTCTTTTGTAGTTTTTTGTGCTGACCGCAAAGATACCTTTCCTATCCTCTGTCTATTTAGTTAGTCTGGCCTCTCTTTGCTAAAACCTGTTTCATTTCTGTGTTTGTGATTTTCATCTTTACTCACAGTTAATATTTGTGGGGGGCTGCCTTTTCCTTTGGGGAAATTTCTCTGAGGCAAGGTAGGCTTTATTTTCTATCTCTAGGGCTAGCTAGGTCTGAGGCTGTAAAGAGGCGTCTAGGGAGAGTCAGGAACGCTCCACGGCTATTTCTAGTTGTTGTGATAGGATTAGGGCCTGCGGTCAGCAGAGCTCCCACATCCCAGAGCTTGTCCTGTGTGAGTTTAACTATCAGGTCGTGTCGGGTGCTCCTAACCACCAGATCATAACAGAAAGGTGCCAGGACATAGAGCATTGCAGCTATGATAGAAAGGTGTCAGGATATAGAGCATTGCAGCTATGATAGAAAGGTAACAAGACATAGAGCATTGCAGCTATGATAGAAAAGTGCCAGGACATAGAGTATGGCAGCTATGATAGAGAGGTGCCAGGACATAGAGCATTGCAGCTGTGATAGAAAAGTGCCAGGACATAGAGTATGGCAGCTATGATAGAGAGGTGCCAGGACATATAGCATCGCCTCTGTGATAGATAGGTGCAAAGAAACAAAGCATTTGAGGTTGCTATACATGGGTCTATTTAGTCGCAGATTTGAAACAGTGCCCATGTTGACCCATTCCAAATGATGAAAGCACCTACAATAAGTAACTTGAGCTTCTGAAATGGATTTTGGAGCAATGGAAGAAGGTAACCTGGTTTGAATAGTGTTATACATCATGTAGACTGCCTTGTGCTGTGCATCACTTCCATGGGAAGGGATAGTGCTAGAGACATTTGTAATATGGCAACCTTGGGTCCTGTTGTTTATATATCAGATGTAACATGTACCCATACCTAAACTTTGTACAGACCTAGTTTCTAGGCTGTGCCTTCTGTCAGCAGAATAATGCCTCTGCCACACTGCAAAAACTGTATAGGAATTGTCTGAGGAGCAAATCAAAGGGATGACTTGTCTCCAAAATTCCCCACATCTCAATCTGACCGATCATCTAAGAGATGAGCTGGAAAAACATATCTGCATAGCTCCCAACCGTCCCTCATTGTGCGGGATTGTCCCGGATTTGATTCTTTGCCCCGCTGTCCAGCGCAGGACGTTCTGATCCCGTGAGACAGCAGAACTCCCGTCACACCCCCTTTTGTTAGGCCACGCCCCTTCCCCATGTTCCTGAGTCTTCCAGCGTCACTGTTCAGAGAGGGAGAGAGAGGGGACACTTCTAGTTTGAGGTAGTAATAGCCAATCACAGCCTGGGTGCCGGCGGCAATGTAAGCAGACCAGTGTGAGTGGACTGGAGCTGCTAATTATAATGCCAGGCTAGTGGCTAGTAATCGTGCGTGGAATGAGTGGGGTTGAGGCTGAGCAGGGAGGGATGGACACACTCACAGCCTCCTCTGTTTGCTTCGGCTGCTCAGTGCTCACTGCTGTGTTATCTTATTGCAGAGTGACAGATGCAGATCAGTGTGAGTGAGTAGTCGATGTCACAGATCGATGACACACTGACACGTCTGTCTCCAGTCAGTGCATTTGAGGAGGAGCAGCTGCAGCTCCCTGGGAGAGGGTGACAACACGATGCTATTGTGGCTGCTATTTCCCCCCCCTCCCCCGCATAAAAAGGGCTAAGCCAAAGCCCCTGTGACAGTCTGACACTGTAATGTAGCAGAGCCGTGTGTGTACAAGGTGTATGGATCGGAGCAGCGTGTGAATGGTGTATGGAGCAGAGTCGTGTGTGTAAGACGTGTACGGAGCCGTGTGTACGAGGTATACGGAGTGGTGCCGTGTGTGTATGAGGTGTACGGAGCGGAGCCGCATGTGCAAGGTGTATGGAGCGGAGTCGTGTGTGTACAAGGTGTACGGAGTGGAGCCGTGTGTGCAAGGTGTATGGAGCGGAGTCGTGTGTGTATATGAGGTGTACGGAGTGGAGCCGTGTGTGTACGAGGTGTATGGAGCGGAGCCGTGTGTGTACGAGGTGTATGGAGCGGAGCCGTATGTGTATGAGGTGTACAGAGTGAAGCCATGTGTGTGCAAGGTATACGGAGCGGAGCAGCATGTGCAATGTGTACGGAGCAGAGCCGTGTGTGTACGAGGTGTACGGAGCGGAGCCGTGTGTGTATGAGGTGTACGGAGGGGAGCCGCATGTGCTAGGTGTATGGAGCGCAGTCGTGTGTGTACGAGGTGTACGGAGCGGAGCCGCATGTGCAAGGTGTATGGAGCGCAGTCGTGTGTGTATGAGTTGTACGGGGCGGAGCTGTGTGTGTACGAGGTGTACGGAGCGGAGCAGCATGTGCAAGGTGTATGGAGCGCAGTCGTGTGTGTACGAGGTGTACGGAGCGGAGCAGCATGTGCAAGGTGTATGGAGTGCAGTCGTGTGTGTACGAGGTGTATGGAGCGGAGCCATGTGTGTACGAGGTGTACGGAGTGGAGCCGTGTGTGTACGAGATGTATGGAGAGGAGCCGTGTGTGTATGAGGTATACGGAGCGGAGCCGTGTGTATAAGGTGTATGGAGCGGAGCCGTGTGTGTACGAAGTGTATGGAGTGGAGCCGTGTGTGTATAAGGTGTATGGGGAGGAGCCGTGTGTGTATTAGGTGTACGGAGCGGAGCCGTGTGTGTACAGAGCGGAGCCGCATGTGCAAGGTGTATGGAGCGGAGTCGTGTGTGTACGAGGTGTATGGAGAGGAGCCATGTGTGTATGAGGTGAACGGAGCGGAGCCGCATGTGCAAGGTGTATGGAGCGGAGTCGTGTGTGTGTACGAGGTGTATGGAGTGGAGCCGTGTGTGTACAAGGTGTATGGAGCGCAGTCGTGTGTGTACGAGGTGTACGGAGCGGAGCAGCATGTGCAAGGTGTATGGAGCGCAGTCGTGTGTGTAAGAGGTGTATGGAGCGGAGCCATGTGTGTAAGAGGTGTACGGAGTGGAGCCATGTGTGTACGAGATGTATGGAGAGGAGCCGTGTGTGTATGAGGTGTACGGAGCGGAGCTGTGTGTGTATAAGGTGTATGGAGCGGAGCCGTGTGTGTACGAAGTGTATGGAGTGGAGCCATGTGTGTACAAGGTGTATGGGGAGGAGCCGTGAGTGTATTAGGTGTACGGAGCAGAGCCGTGTGTGTACAGAGCGGAGCCGCATGTGTAAGGTGTATGGAGCGGAGTCGTGTGTGTACGAGGTGTATGGAGAGGAGCCGTGTGTGTATGAGGTGTACAGAGCGGAGCCGTGTGTGTACAGAGCGGAGCCGCATGTGCAAGGTGTATGGAGCGGAGTCGTGTGTGTACGAGGTGTATGGAGTGGAGCCGTGTGTGTGTACAAAGTGTATGGGGAGGAGCCGTGTGTGTATGAGGTGTACGGAGCGGAGCCGCATGTGCAAGGTGTATGGAGCGGAGTCGTGTGTGTGTACGAGGTGTATGGAGTGGAGCCGTGTGTGTACAAGGTGTATGGAGCGCAGTCGTGTGTGTACGAGGTGTATGGAGAGGAGCCATGTGTGTATGAGGTGTACGGAGCGGAGCCGCATGTGCAAGGTGTATGGAGCGGAGTCGTGTGTGTGTACGAGGTGTATGGAGTGGAGCCGTGTGTGTACAAGGTGTATGGAGCGCAGTCGTGTGTGTACGAGGTGTACGGAGCGGAGCAGCATGTGCAAGGTGTATGGAGCGCAGTCGTGTGTGTACGAGGTGTATGGAGCGGAGCCATGTGTGTAAGAGGTGTACGGAGTGGAGCCATGTGTGTACAAGGTGTATGGGGAGGAGCCGTGTGTGTATTAGGTGTACGGAGCGGAGCCGTGTGTGTACAGAGCGGAGCCGCATGTGCAAGGTGTATGGAGCGGAGTCGTGTGTGTACGAGGTGTATGGAGAGGAGCCGTGTGTGTATGAGGTGTACGGAGCGGAGCCGTGTGTGTACAGAGCGGAGCCGCATGTGCAAGGTGTATGGAGCGGAGTCGTGTGTGTACGAGGTGTATGGAGTGGAGCCGTGTGTGTACAAGGTGTATGGGGAGGAGCCGTGTGTGTATGAGGTGTACGGAGCGGAGCCGCATGTGCAAGGTGTATGGAGCGGAGTCGTGTGTGTACGAGGTGTATGGAGAGGAGCCGTGTGTGTATGAGGTGTACGGAGCGGAGCCGTGTGTGTACAGAGCGGAGCCGCATGTGCAAGGTGTATGGAGCGGAGTCGTGTGTGTACGAGGTGTATGGAGTGGAGCCGTGTGTGTACAAGGTGTATGGAGAGGAGCCGTGTGTGTATGAGGTGTACAGAGCGGAGCCGTGTGTGTATAAGGTGTATGGAGCGGAGCCGTGTGTGTACGAAGTGTATGGAGTGGAGCCATGTGTGTACAAGGTGTATGGGGAGGAGCCATGTGTGTATTAGGTGTACGGAGCGGAGTCGTGTGTGTACGAGGTGTATGGAGTGGAGCCGTGTGTGTACGAGGTGTATGGAGTGGAGCCGTGTGTGTACGAGGTGTATGGAGCGGAGTCGCATGTGTACGAGGTGTACGGAGCGGACGCTGACTGTGTCGGATCGGAGCAGATATTGCTCCTCGCTCTGACACTGACTGGCACAGGAGACACGGAGGTCTTTATCAGTGGGGAATCACAGCTGCAGCGACGTGAGCAGTCAGCGGCACAGCTGGATGACACCATTCAGCGCTGTGGGAGTGGAAGCTGCCGGCTGCAGCGAGGGTGCGCGGTGAAAGGTGTCTGTGTGTAGTGATGGAGAAGGCAATGATGGGGGTGGGGTAACCATGTATTGCCATTATACTGTACCCAGCATTGTGTGGGGCCATTATACTGTATGGAGCATCGTGAGGGGCCATTATACTGTACCCAGCATTATGTGTGGCCATTATACTGTACCCAGCATTGGGTGGGGCCATTATACTGTACAAAGCATCATGTGGCGCCATAATACTGTATGGACCATCACGTGGGGCAAGTATACTGTACGCAGCATCATGTGAGGCCATTATACAGTATGGAGCATAATGTGGCCAATGTCCATTGTACAGTACGGAGCGTCGTGTGTGGCCATTGTACACTATGGAGCGTCGTGTGTGGCAATTGTACAGTATGGAGCGTCGTGGGTGGCCATTGTACAGTATGGAGCGTCGTGTGTGGCCATTGTACACTATGGAGCATCATGTGTGGCCATTGTACACTATGGAGCGTCGTGTGTGGCAATTGTACAGTATGGAGCGTCGTGGGTGGCCATTGTACACTATGGAGCGTCGTGTGTGGCCATTGTACAGTATGGAGCATCGTGGGTGGCCATTGTACAGTATGGAGCGTCGTGGGTGGCCATTGTACAGTATGGAGCGTCGTGTGTGGCAATCGTACACTATGGAGCGTCGTGTGTGGCAATTGTACACTATGGAGCGTCGTGTGTGGCCATTGTACAGTATGGAGCGTCGTGGGTGGCCATTGTACAGTATGGAGCGTCGTGTGTGGCCATTGTACACTATGGAGCATTGTGTGTGGCCATTGTACAGTATGGAGCGTCGTGTGTGGCCATTGTACACTATGGAGCATCATGTGTGGCCATTGTACACTATGGAGCGTCGTGTGTGGCAATTGTACAGTATGGAGCGTCGTGGGTGGCCATTGTACACTATGGAGCGTCGTGTGTGGCCATTGTACAGTATGGAGCATCGTGGGTGGCCATTGTACAGTATGGAGCGTCGTGGGTGGCCATTGTACAGTATGGAGCGTCGTGTGTGGCAATCGTACACTATGGAGCGTCGTGTGTGGCAATTGTACACTATGGAGCGTCGTGTGTGGCCATTGTACAGTATGGAGCGTCGTGGGTGGCCATTGTACAGTATGGAGCGTCGTGTGTGGCCATTGTACACTATGGAGCATTGTGTGTGGCCATTGTACAGTATGGAGCGTCGTGTGTGGCCATATTTTTGGGGTTTATAATTATTGTTTACGAAACATTGTGATCAGAAGTGCTAAATGGGTGTGATTGGGGCGTGGCTAGTTGTGAAATGGGTGTGGTCAGAGGTGTGGCCTAAAAATTGCCGCGGCGCGCGGTCCCTCTTTCCCTTCCTCAAAAGTTGGGAGGTATGTATCTGATCCATGGAGGCCGCTCCAAGTAAAGGACTTAATGTGTCTTCTGCTAACGTGGTGCCAGATATCACAGGAAATCTTCTGAGGACTTTGACAATCCATGCCTCCACTGTTTTAGTAGAACAAGAAGGCAATACACAATTTTAGGCAGGGGCTTAATGTTATGGTTAGCATGTGAGTATTAGGTGCAGATTTGACTAAACAAACAGTGCTATGTTCAGCCCGTCATTGTTGGTATCTGTTGCCCTTTGTGATTTCCATTTCTGATGAAAGCTACAATGCAGACATGAACCCATCTCCTGCCGTTATAAGAAGATACAAACATGAATTAAAAATAAATAAGTTCTGGAAGGAAACGTGCACTTCCCATTTAATGTCTTGTGCAGATGTCGCTGACTCTCGCTGGCATGTTCTTGGTTTGGAGAATATTTTCCTGGATCAGACAATCCCTCAAGTGTCATGGCGAAGTTTGCAGAGTATCTTGTGTACTCCCCAGACGACCGACTGCGAGATATACAAGTGCAGCTATGGTGACCACAACCTCTGTTTTGGGACAACAGTCTTCTCCTCGCTACTGAATTAAAGGAAAACTCCATGAAAATCTCTGTCAACCTACAGATAAAATCTTAACAAAAAAAATGAGTTTCTTTCTAAATACTTTGCTTTCCTTATCTTTTTCCCACCCCTTGACGTTTTCTTCTCTGTTAACGTCTAAAGATAAACTCAGAATTTTGCTGGTTTCTTCTACCAAGAGGAGAGCCGTGTATTTTTGACATGTATAATTGCTATTACAGAATATTACAGCCCCAGAAGGTAATTGGAGTGATCACAAGCAATGTAGCCGGAGAGAAGTTTCAACAGAATCTACAATCTGGTTTCCGCCCCCACCACTCAACTGAGACTGCCCTGACCAAAATCACTAACGACCTACTTACCGCCAAAGCTACTGGACAATACTCTGTACTCCTCCTTCTAGACCTGTCCTCTGCTTTCGACACAGTTGACCACTGCCTCCTACTACAGATCCTCTCCTCCTTTGGCATCAAAGACCTCGCCCTATCCTGGATCGCCTCGTACCTTTCCAACCGCACATTCAGCGTCTCCCACTCCCATACTACCTCCTCATCCCACCCTCTCTCTGTTGGAGCCCCCCAAGGCTCTGTTCTAGGACCCCTACTCTTCTCAATCTGTACACTTGGCTTGGGACAACTCATAAAGTCCCATGGATTCCAGTACCACCTCTATGCTGATGACACTCAGATCTACCTCTCTGGCCCAGACGTCACCGCTCTGCTGTCCAGAATCCCAGAGTGCCTATCAGCCATATCCTCCTTCTTCTCCTCTCGCTTCCTCAAACTCAATGTGGACAAATCTGAACTCATCATCTTTCCTCCATCCCACAAATCTTCCTTACCTGACCCATCTATCGCAGTCAATGACATCATGCTTTACCCTGTACCTGATGTCCGCTGCCTCGGAGTAACCTTCGACTCTGCCCTGTCCTTCAAACCACACATCCAAGCTCTTTCCACCTACTGTCGCCTCCAGCTCAAAAATATCTCCAGGATCCATCCTTTCCTCAACCCCCAATCTACTAAAATGCTTGTGCACGCCCTCATCATCTCCCGCCTTGACTACTGCAACATCCTTTTCTGTGGCCTCCCTGCTAACCCCCTATACCTCTCCAGTCCATCCTTAACTCTGCTGCCCGACTAATCCATCTCCCTCTTCGCTGCTCCTCCGCTTCCCCCCTCTACAAATCTCTTCACTGGCTCCCATTCCCTCAGCGTATCCAGTTCAAATTACTAATACTGACCTACAAAGCCATCCACAACCTGTCTCCTCCATATATCTCTGAACTAATCTCCCGATATCTTCCCTCACGTGATCTCCGGTCCTCCCAAGACCTCCTTCTCTCCTCCACACTTATTCGCTCCTCATCCAATTGCCTCCAAGACTTCTCCCGAATATCCCCCATCCTCTGGAACTCTCTGCCCCAACACGTCCGACTATCAACCACAGTCGGATCCTTCAGACGGAACCTGAAAACTCATCTCTTCAGGAAAGCCTACAGCCTGCACTGACACCAATGCCGCCTCATCACTGTCGAAGCTACCGCCTCACCAACACCGGAGCTCCTGCAACCCTCAACCTACTGTCTCCTTCCCCATAATCCTGTAGAATGTAAGCCCGCAAGGGCAGGGTCCTCGCCCCTCTCTATCAGTCTGTCATTGTTAGTTTGTTTACTGTATGTGATATCTGTAACTTGTATGTAACCCCTTCTCATGTACAGCACCATGGAATCAATGGTGCTATATAAATAAATAATAATAATAATAATAGCAGAACTATCCAAGGGAACCCGCCATACTTCACAGGTGATGGTTCAAAGCTGGGCCACCTTGTGTATTACGTGACAGCAATTCTCCGACAAGTCACGAGACACATGCAAGTTACGAGACAGTTTTACGTTTCTGATTTTGCTGTAAATAAAACCACCAAGTTGCAAAGCAAGCAAATGGCGATGTCTCAGACGACTTGCATTGAAGTCAATGGCAAGTATGCTAATTGTAATGTAAAATCTGACACATTTGGAGACATGCCTCTCTTTGTTGCAGGTTGTAATGCGAAACTGAGGGAGAACTTTATATAGAACTTTAGAATATGTCAATGCGATTTAAGTGTCTGCTGTGTAGCCCTCGCCTTAGGGTTTTGACAACATAATCACAGCTTAAGACCCCCTTGTGCGGGGTGTTTCTGTTTTTCAGCATGTGTTCAACTCTTCAGAGTGTTTCAGGGGATTTTCCTTTCTATCTTTATTCTCGCTTTTTTGCTCAAATTTGGATCCCCCTTTGTAAAATGTGAACATTTTTTCCGTAAAGATTTGTCATTGTTTCAAATGAGCTTAGACAAAGAAAGAATAATAGAGTGCCAAAACCCTAAATACCGTTTGCTCTGGAATAATCAGGGTTAATACTTTACATTTTGAAGAAGAAAGCTATAATTTACTTCCTCACCTGTAATTACCCGCTCAGGCCATTGAATGTCACATCTGGCAGTTGTTTAACGCCAGCCCGTCTGGACCCGGATACCAATATTCCTGAATAATCCTAATAGTGACGAGGGCGAGCGGATTCTAGTGATGATTTATTTACCGCAATCCATACGAACCATTTATCAATGTGTCCTGACTGTATATCTCGGGCCGCAACAGACAGCGCTACCCCCTACACAAATAAAGAAAACTGAATTGTAGAAAATCTTTGGACCCACATGTGAGGGTTTGAAAAATAAACGTAAAGTATACACGGCAGAATGTTACCACGGATCTTGGAAATTCTGTTAATATCAATGTGTTGTGCCTAAATGATGCATTTCTTGGGAAATATAAGCTCTTATTTTTGAAAAAAAACTAATTTTTTTTAGTTGCTCGCTAATTTCTGGAAAATCTGAATGATATGGCTGCCATTTAGCCTCCCCACTGATTCAGGGAAAGTTAATAATAATAATTTTATTTATATAGCGCCAACATATTCCGCAGCGCTTTACAAATTATAGAGGGGACTTGTACAGACAATAGACATTACAGCATAACAGAAATACAGTTCAAAACAGATACCAGGAGGAGTGAGGGCCCTGCTCGCAAGCTTACAAACTATGGGGAAAAGGGGAGACACGAGAGGTGGATGGTAACAATTGCTTTAGTTATTCGGACCAGCTATAGTGTAAGGCTCAGGTGTTCATGTAAAGCTGCATGAACCAGTTAACTGCCTAAGTATGTAGCAGTACAGACACAGAGGGCTAATACTGCATAAAGTGTATGAGAACATGATGCGAGGAACCTTTTTTTTTTTTTTTTTTTATTATAAATAGGCCACACAGGGATCGTTAGGTTAATGCATTGATGCGGTAGGCCAGTCTGAACAAATGAGTTTTTAGGGCACGCTTAAAACTGTGGGGATTGGGGATTAATCGTATTAACCTAGGTAGTGCATTCCAAAGAATCGGCGCAGCACGTGTAAAGTCTTGGAGACGGGAGTGGGAGGTTCTGATTATTGAGGATGCTAACCTGAGGTCATTAGCAGAGCGGAGGGCACGGGTAGGGTGGTAGACTAGTTGGAGGATGCCCAACATAGCTGCCATTATAGCACCCTCAATAATGCATCACATGGGCCCTTGTCACTGATTGAATTAAAGAACAGTTGGAGGACCCACTTAGTTACCAAGTCTTAAAGGTTAGTACCGTAGGACCCCTGGTAGAGTGTGTCGACTTTGCCATAAGAAATCCCAAATTTGCTGAGTAGTGATGAGCGAATATACTCGTTACTCGAGATTTCCGGAGCACGCTTGGGTGACCTCCAAGTATTTTTTAGTGCTCGGAGATTTAGTTTTCCTCACCTCAGCTGAATGATTTACATGTCTTATCCAGCTTGATTACATGTGTGGATTCCCTAGCAACCAGGCAACCCTCACATATACTTATGCTGGCTAACAGATGTAAATCATTCAGCTGCGGTGATGAAAACTAAATCTCTGAGCATGAAAAAATACTCGGAGGACCCCCGAGCATGCTCGAGAAATCTCGAGTAACGAGTATATTCGCTCATCACTATTGCTGAGTTGTCTCATCTGGTAGGAGAGTTGGCTTTAACATCAGAAGTATGGCACATAAAGTATAGGCAGGAAAATAATTCTACTAGGCTGGCAGAATTTAAGAAGTGCAGGTAATAGGCACAGATCCCAAAAGCTAGGAACAGTCAAATTGAAGTCTAAATGTAGTCAAGAACCACAAAAGACCTCATTTGTTAGGCAAAGCTCAAGTGATAAAAATTGTTTAAACGAAGAAAAAACTTGGCACTTCCCGCATCTCCAACAAATATGGGTCTACTGCTGTATCGGGAAATCCTGATTCCTCCATGAATGTCACTGCTCGCTTCTATTGGGTGGTGCTCTATCTCCATAGATGGGAAAAACAACTTTTGTAGAAAATCTGAGCAGAAAAAAATGGATGGCACTCACCAAACGTAGGTATAATCTTTATTGGTGGAAATCTAGAAACATAGTGCACACCAGTAAGCAGGGAGTAATTGAGATGGACGTTCTTGTTACATTACGCTTCTACGGGCCTTTCACGGCGTCATCATACTATTTATAAGCACAATGAGTTACAAACGCCAAAGTAACCTCAAATTGACAACCAAACAAATAAATATAAATGATTAGAAACAAGTTAAAAGCACTAACAGAACAAAAGATCTCTACATAGCTGGAGAAAACAATTACGTCAATTCTTCTCATGAACTCCTAATGGACCTTGGGTACTTGTACAGATAATCCACATAGTCTCTTTTTGTAGGAATGCTTTTGGTCTTTCACCTCCATTTGTTAATATCGGTACAGTTTTTAGCCCTGCGAATCTAATAACAGATTTGTCGATTTGATGTGTCTCACGTACAGTGGGGCAAAAAAGTATTTAGTCAGTCAGCAATAGTGCAAGTTCCACCACTTAAAAAGATGAGAGGCGTCTGTAATTTACATCATAGGTAGACCTCAACTATGGGAGACAAACTGAGAAAAAAAAATCCAGAAAATCACAGTGTCTGTTTTTTTAACATTTTATTTGCATATTATGGTGGAAAATAAGTATTTGGTCAGAAACAAAATTTCATCTCAATACTTTGTAATATATCCTTTGTTGGCAATGACAGAGGTCAAACGTTTTCTGTAAGTCTTCACAAGGTTGCCACACACTGTTGTTGGTATGTTGGCCCATTCCTCCATGCAGATCTCCTCTAGAGCAGTGATGTTTTTGGCTTTTCGCTTGGCAGCACGGACTTTCAACTCCCTCCAAAGGTTTTCTATAGGGTTGAGATCTGGAGACTGGCTAGGCCACTCCAGGACCTTGAAATGCTTCTTACGAAGCCACTCCTTCGTTGCCCTGGCGGTGTGCTTTGGATCATTGTCATGTTGAAAGACCCAGCCACGTTTCATCTTCAATGCCCTTGCTGATGGAAGAAGGCTTGCACTCAAAATCTCACGATACATGGCCCCATTCATTCTTTCATGTACCCGGATCAGTCGTCCTGGCCCCTTTGCAGAGAAACAGCCCCAAAGCATGATGTTTCCACCACCATGCTTTACAGTAGGTATGGTGTTTGATGGATGCAACTCAGTATTCTTTTTCCTCCAAACACGACAAGTTGTGTTTCTACCAAACAGTTCCAGTTTGGTTTCATCAGACCATAGGACATTCTCCCAAAACTCCTCTGGATCATCCAAATGCTCTCTAGCAAACTTCAGACGGGCCCGGACATGTACTGGCTTAAGCAGTGGGACACGTCTGGCACTGCAGGATCTGAGTCCATGGTGGTGTAGTGTGTTACTTATGGTAGACCTTGTTACATTGGTCCCAGCTCTCTGCAGTTCATTCACTAGGTCCCCCCGCGTGGTTCTGGGATTTTTGCTCACCGTTCTTGTGATCATTCTGACCCCACGGGGTGGGATTTTGCGTGGAGCCCCAGATCGAGGGAGATTATCAGTGGTCTTGTATGTCTTCCATTTTTTAATTATTGCTCCCACTGTTGATTTCTTCACTCCAAGCTGGTTGGCTATTGCAGATTCAGTCTTCCCAGCCTGGTGCAGGGCTACAATTTTGTTTCTGGTGTCCTTTGACAGCTCTTTGGTCTTCACCATAGTGGAGTTTGGAGTCAGACTGTTTGAGGGTGTGCACAGGTGTCTTTTTATACCGATAACAAGTTTAAACAGGTGCCATTACTACAGGTAATGAGTGGAGGAAAGAGGAGACTCTTAAAGAAGAAGTTACAAGTCTGTGAGAGCCAGAAATCTTGATTGTTTGTTTCTGACCAAATACTTATTTTCCACCATAATATGCAAAAAAAATGATAAAAAAACAGACAATGTGATTTTCTGGATTTTTTTTTCTCAGTTTGTCTCCCATAGTTGAGGTCTACCTATGATGTAAATTACAGACGCCTCTCATCTTTTTAAGTGGTGGAACTTGCACTATTGCTGACTGACTAAATACTTTTTTGCCCCACTGTATATGGTGGATTAACATTGTCGCCCCTACACCTGGTTGAATGGAGTGACATTGTTCCCTAAATCTAAGGGCTCGTTCTCACAAACATTTTCGGTCCAAGTTCTGCTCATTGAAAAAACAGACAGCATTCAGACCAATTCTATTCAATGGGGAAGCGCAGATGAGTGATTTTTTTCACAGACCAAATCTGCTTGTGAAAATAAATTGCAGCTATTTCTTCCTTAAATCCGATGAGATTCACCCATTCAAGTTTATGGGTGCAGAAAAAAATTCAGATGCCCTACGGAGCCACAGTTTAATATCTGATTTTTTTCTTATACATTGCAATTCTGTAATACAGTAAACTGTAAATGGTCTTCTAAATGACATAGTAAAAAAAATGGTTTGCACACAGATTGCACATGGATAAGAAGTGAGTAAAAAATCGTCCCACTTTTCTGGATGAAACTCTGAACAATATTTTTTCCGTTTGTGCGAATATATCTTTACACAAAGTTGTATAATGGTTTTACCTACAGTATATAGAACCCAGGACTGTGGATTCGGTAAGCCAAACCTCCAACTCCTCAATTTCCCTGACTCCACTATTCTGACTCCACAGCACTGCCTCTCTACTGAGCATGTACATAAAGTGCAGCACAGTTTCATCTCTACTAAAAGCCGAGATCCTTAGATCAGGGACAAAATAGACATTTATAGGACATTTCATAACATTCCCAAATTCTTGAAAAAATTTACAGCACATCCTGCGCTGAACTACTGCACCCAATTTGTTATATATTTTCATACCAACACCGACTTTACCAAAATAGACTCCGACTCCACATGTCACAGTTTTACCGCGACAGAGAGGAACCTGAAGGTGTGATTTCTCACAATTCACTTTCATATCAAACGGTTCAGGTCCTAAAGCAATTTTTTTCATTCACAGACATAGGCTAGAAGAAGTTGAACAGTGGCCAGAAACTGAAGCATGTGCTCCTCATATAAGGCATGATGTTTTCTCCTAGGATATCCTCACACTTGAATAAATACGTCTTGCTCTCCGCAAACTATAGGTTTCCAAGGAAGCAAAGCAGCCCCAGAGCATCACCAAACATCCACCATGCTTCACTGTAGACATCACCGAGTCCCCTCCATGTTTCATTGTAGACATCACTGAGTCATTACCATGTTTCACCGTAGATATTACTGCCATGCTTCACTGTAAGCATCATCATAACACAACCATACTTCACTGAGCTACCGCCATGTTTCATTGTAGGCATCAATGCACCACTGCTGTTCTTCACTGTAGGCATTACTGAGCCACAGTTATTCTCTTTAGGCATCACCAAATCATAGCCATGCTTCACTGTTAACCCTTTCATGACCCAGCCTATTTTGACCTTAAAGACCTTGCCGTTTTTTGCAATTCTGACCAGTGTCCCTTTATGAGGTAATAACTCAGGAACGCTTCAACGGATCCTAGCGGTTCTGAGATTGTTTTTTCGTGACATATTGGGCTTCATGTTAGTGGTAAATTTAGGTCAATAAATTCTGCGTTTATTTGTGATAAAAATGGAAATTTGGCGAAAATTTTGAAAATTTCGCAATTTTCACATTTTGAATTTTTATTCTGTTAAACCAGAGAGTTATATGACACAAAATAGTTAATAAATAACATTTCCCACATGTTTACTTTACATCAGCACAATTTTGGAAACAAAATTTTTTTTTGCTAGGAAGTTATAAGGGTTAAAATTTGACCAGCGATTTCTCATTTTTACAACGAAATTTACAAAACCATTTTTTTTAGGGACCACCTCACATTTGAAGTCAGTTTGAGGGGTCTATATGGATGAAAATACCCAAAAGTGACACCATTCTAAAAACTGCACCCCTCAAGGTACTCAAAACCACATTCAAGAAGTTTATTAACCCTTCAGGTGCTTCACAGCAGCAGAAGCAACATGGAAGGAAAAAATGAACATTTAACTTTTTAGTCACAAAAATTATATTTTAGCAACAATTTTTTTATTTTCCCAATGGTAAAAGGAGAAACTGAACCACGAAAGTTGTTGTCCAATTTGTCCTGAGTACGCTGATACCTCATATGTGGGAGTAAACCACTGTTTGGGCGCACGGCAGGGCTTGGAAGGGAAGGAGCGCCACTTGACTTTTTGAATCAAAAATTGGCTCCACTCTTTAGCGGACACCATGTCACGTTTGGAGAGCCCCCGTGTGCCTAAAAATTGGAGCTCCCCCACAAATGACCCCATTTTGGAAACTAGACGCCCCAAGGAACTTATCTAGATGCATAGTGAGCACTTTGAACCCCCAGGTGCTTCACAAATTGATCCGTAAAAATGAAAAAGTACTTTTTTTTCACAAAAAAATTCTTTTAGCCTCAATTTTTTCTTTTTCACATGGGCAACAGGATAAAATGGATCCTAAAATTTGTTGGGCAATTTCTCCTGAGTACACTGATACCTCATATGTGGAGGTAAACCACTGTTTGGACACATGGTAAGGCTCGGAAGGGAAGGAGCGCCATTTGACTTTTTGAATGAAAAATTATCTCCATCGTTAGCGGACACCATGTCGCGTTTGGAGAGCTCCTGTGTGCCTAAACATTGGCGCTCCCCCACAAGTGACCCCATTTTGGAAACTAGACCCCCCCAAGGAACTTATTTAGATGCCTAGTGAGCACTTTAAACCCTCAGGTGCTTCACAAATTGATCTGTAAAAATGAAAAAGTACTTTTTTTTCACAAAAAAATTATTTTCGCCTCAATTTTTTCATTTTCACATGGACAATAGGATAAAATGGATCATAAAATTTATTGGGCAATTTCTCCCGAGTACGTCGATACCTCATATGTGGGGGTAAACCACTGTTTGGGCACTCGGCAGGGCTCGGAAGGGAAGGCGCGCCATTTGACTTTTTGAATGGAAAATTAGCTCCAATTGTTAGCGGACACCATGTTGCGTTTGGAGAGCCCCTGTGTGCCTAAACATTGGAGCTCCCCCACAAGTGACCCCATTTTGGAAATTAGACCCCCCAAGGAACTTATCTAGATGCATATTGAGCACTTTAAACCCCCAGGTGCTTCACAGAAGTTTATAACGCAGAGCCATGAAAATAAAAAATAATTTTTCTTTCCTCAAAAATGATTTTTTAGCCTGGAATTTCCTATTCTGCCAAGGGTAATAGGAGAAATTGGACCATAAATGTTGTTGTCCAGTTTGTCCTGAGTACGCTGAAACCCCATATGTGGGGGTAAACCACTGTTTGGGCGCACGGCAGGGCTCGGAAGGGAAGGCACACCATTTGGCTTTTTAAATGGAAAATTAGCTCCAATCATTAGCGGACACAATGTCACGTTTGGAGAGCCCCTGTGTGCCTAAACATTGGAGATCCCCCAGAAATGACCCCATTTTGGAAACTAGTCCACCAAAAGAACTAATCTAGATGTGTGGTGAGGACTTTGAACCCCCAAGTGCTTCACAGAAGTTTATAACGCAGAGCCATGAAAATAAAAAAAAAAAATTATTTTCTCAAAAATGATCTTTTAGCCTGCAATTTTTTATTTTCCCAAGGGTAACAGGAGAAATTTGACCCCAAAAGTTGTTGTCCAGTTTCTCCTGAGTGCGCTGATACCCCATATGTGGGGGTAAACCACTGTTTGGGCACATGTCGGGGCTCGGAAGTGAAGTAGTGACGTTTTGAAATGCAGACTTTGATGGAATGCTCTGTGGGCGTCACGTTGTGTTTGCAGAGCCCCTGATGTGGCTTACCAGTAGAAACCCCCCACAAGTGACCCCATTTTGGAAACTAGACCCCGAAAGGAACTTATCTAGATGTGTGGTGAGCACTTTGAACCCCCAAGTACTTCACAGAAGTTTATAATGCAGAGCCGTGAAAATAATAAATACGTTTTCTTTCCTCAAAAATAATTATTTAGCCCAGAATTTTTTAATTTTCCCAAGGGTAACAGGAGAAATTTGACCCCAATATTTGTTGTCCAGTTTCTCCTGAGTACGGTGATACCCCATATGTGGGGGTAAACTACTGTTTGGGCACATGCCGGGGCTCGGAATTGAAGTAGTGACGTTTTGAAATGCAGACTTTGATGGAATGCTCTGCGGGCGTCACGTTGCGTTTGCAGAGCCCCTGATGTGGCTAAACAGTAGAAACCCCCCACAAGTGACCCCATTTTGGAAACTAGACCCCGAAAGGAACTTATCTAGATGTGTGGTGAGCACTTTGAACCCCCAAGTGCTTCATAGAAGTTTATAATGCAGAGCCGTGAAAATAATAAATACGTTTTCTTTCCTCAAAAATAATTATTTAGCCCAGAATTTTTTATTTTCCCAAGGGTTACAGGAGAAATTGGACCCCAAAAGTTGTTGTCCAGTTTCTCCTGAGTACGCTGATACCCCATGTGTGGAGGTAAACCACTGTTTGGGCACACGTCGGGGCTCAGAAGGGAAGTAGTGACTTTTGAAATGCAGACTTTGATGGAATGGTCTGCGGGCGTCACGTTGCGTTTGCAGAGCCCCTGGTGTGCCTAAACAGTAGAAACCCCCCACAAGTGACCCCATTTTAGAAACTAGACCCCCCAAGGAAATTATCTAGATATGTGGTGAGCACTTTGAACCCCCAAGTGCTTCACAGACGTTTACAACGCAGAGCCGTGAAAATAAAAAATCATTTTTCTTTCCTCAAAAATGATGTTTTAGCAAGCATTTTTTTATTTTCACAAGGGAAACAGGAGAAATTGGACCCCAGTAATTGTTGCGTAGTTTATCCTGAGTATGCTGGTACCCCATATGTGGGGGTAAACCACTGTTTGGGCACACGTCGGGGCTCGGAAGTGAGGGAGCACCATTTGACTTTTTGAATACGAGATTGGCTGGAATCAATGGTGGCGCCATGTTGCGTTTGGAGACCCCTGATGTGCCTAAACAGTGGTAACCCCTCAATTCTAACTCCAGCACTAACCCCAACACACCCCTAACTCTAATCCCAACTGTAGCCATAACCCTAATCACAACCCTAACCACAACCCTAATTCCAACCCAACCCTAACCCTAAGGCTATGTGCACACGTTGCGGATTCGTGTGAGATTTTTCAGCATCATTTTTGAAAAATCCGCAGGTAAAAGGCACTGCGTTTTACCTGCGGATTTTCCGCGGATTTCCAGTATTTTTTGTGCGGATTTCACCTGCGGATTCCTATTGAGGAA
Source organism: Ranitomeya imitator (assembly GCF_032444005.1). Classification (NCBI taxonomy): domain Eukaryota; kingdom Metazoa; phylum Chordata; class Amphibia; order Anura; family Dendrobatidae; genus Ranitomeya; species Ranitomeya imitator. The sequence continues at coordinate 822,073,939 of NC_091284.1, forward strand.
CAGGTGTAAAACGCTGCTGAATCTGCACAAAGAATTGACATGCTGCGGAAAATACAACGCAGCGTTTCCGCGTGGTATTTTCCGCACCATGGGCACAGCGGATTTGGTTTTCCATATGTTTACATGGTACTGTAAACCTGATGGAACACTGCTGCGGATCCGCAGCCAAATCCGCACCGTGTGCACATAGCCTAATTCTAAAGGTATGTGCACACGCTGCGGAAAACGCTGCGGATCCGCAGCAGTTTCCCATGAGTTTACAGTTCAATGTAAACCTATGGGAAACAAAAATCGCTGTACACATGCTGCGGAAAAACTGCACGGAAACGCAGCGGTTTACATTCCGCAGCATGTCACTTCTTTGTGCGGATTCCGCAGCGGTTTTACAACTGCTCAAATAGAAAATCGCAGTTGTAAAACCGCAGTGAAATGCGCAGAAAAAACGCGGTAAATCCGCCATAAATACGCAGCGGTTTAGCACTGCGGATTTATCAAATCCGCAGCGGAAAAATCTGCAGAGGACCAGAATACGTGTGCACATGCCGAAACCCTAACCCTAGCCCTAACCCTACCCCTAGCCCTAACCCTACCCCTAGCCCTAACCCTACCCCTAACCCTAACCCTACCCCTAACCCTAACCCTAACCCTACCCCTAACCCTAACCCTAACCCTACCCCTAACCCTACCCCTAACCCTATTCTAACATTAGTGGAAAAAAAAAAATCTTTATTTTTTATTGTCCCTACCTATGGGGGTGACAAAGGGGGGGGGGGTCATTTATTATTTTTTTTATTTTGATCACTGAGATAGATTATATCTCAGTGATCAAAATGCACTTTGGAACGAATCTGCCGGCCGGCAGATTCAGCGGGCGCACTGCGTATGCGCCCGCCATTTTGGAAGATGGCGGCGCCCGGGGAGAAGACGGATGGACCCCGGCAGGATCGGTAAGTATGATGGGGTGGGGGGGAGCACGGGGGGGGGATCGGAGCATGGGGGGGTGGATCGGAGCGCGGGAGGGGTGGAACGGAGCACGGGGGGGGTGGAACGGTGCACGGGGGGGTGGAACGGAGCACGGGGGGTGGAATGGAGCACGGGGGGGTGGATCGGAGTGCAGGGGGGGTGATTGGAGCACGGAGAGGGTGAGCACGGGGGGAGCGGACAAAAGCACGGGGGGAGCCGGAGCACAGGACGGAGAGGAGCCGGAGCAGTGTACCGGCCAGATCGGAGGGCTGGGGGGGCGATCGGTGGGGTGGGGGCACATTATTGTTTCCAGCCATGGCCGATGATATTGCAGCATCGGCCATGGCTGGATTGTAATATTTCACCAGTTATAATAGGTGAAATATTACAAATCGCTCTGATTGGCAGTTTCACTTTCAACAGCCAATCAGAGCGATCGTAGCCACGGGGGGTGAAGCCACCCCCCCCTGGGCTAAACTACCACTCCCCCTGTCCCTGCAGATCGGGTGAAATGGGAGTTAACCCTTTCACCCGATCTGCAGGGACGCGATCTTTCCATGATGCATATGCTGCGTCATGGGTCGGAATGGCACCGACTTTCATAGTAACATAGTAACATAGTAACATAGTTAGTAAGGCCGAAAAAAGACATTTGTCCATCCAGTTCAGCCTATATTCCATTATAATAAATACCCAGATCTACGTCCTTCTACAGAACCTAATAATTGTATGATACAATATTGTTCTGCTCCAGGAAGACATCCAGGCCTCTCTTGAACCCCTCGACTGAGTTCGCCATCACCACCTCCTCAGGCAAGCAATTCCAGATTCTCACTGCCCTAACAGTAAAGAATCCTCTTCTATGTTGGTGGAAAAACCTTCTCTCCTCCAGACGCAAAGAATGCCCCCTTGTGCCCGTCACCTTCCTTGGTATAAACAGATCCTCAGCGAGATATTTGTATTGTCCCCTTATATACTTATACATGGTTATTAGATCGCCCCTCAGTCGTCTTTTTTCTAGACTAAATAATCCTAATTTCGCTAATCTATCTGGGTATTGTAGTTCTCCCATCCCCTTTATTAATTTTGTTGCCCTCCTTTGTACTCTCTCTAGTTCCATTATATCCTTCCTGAGCACCGGTGCCCAAAACTGGACACAGTACTCCATGTGCGGTCTAACTAGGGATTTGTACAGAGGCAGTATAATGCTCTCATCATGTGTATCCAGACCTCTTTTAATGCACCCCATGATCCTGTTTGCCTTGGCAGCTGCTGCCTGGCACTGGCTGCTCCAGGTAAGTTTATCATTAACTAGGATCCCCAAGTCCTTCTCCCTGTCAGATTTACCCAGTGGTTTCCCGTTCAGTGTGTAATGGTGATATTGATTCCCTCTTCCCATGTGTATAACCTTACATTTATCATTGTTAAACCTCATCTGCCACCTTTCAGCCCAAGTTTCCAACTTATCCAGATCCATCTGTAGCAGAATACTATCTTCTCTTGTATTAACTGCTTTACATAGTTTTGTATCATCTGCAAATATCGATATTTTACTGTGTAAACCTTCTACCAGATCATTAATGAATATGTTGAAGAGAACAGGTCCCAATACCGACCCCTGCGGTACCCCACTGGTCACAGCGACCCAGTTAGAGACTATACCATTTATAACCACCCTCTGCTTTCTATCACTAAGCCAGTTACTAACCCATTTACACACATTTTCCCCCAGACCAAGCATTCTCATTTTGTGTACCAACCTCTTGTGCGGCACGGTATCAAACGCTTTGGAAAAATCGAGATATACCACGTCCAATGACTCACCGTGGTCCAGCCTATAGCTTACCTCTTCATAAAAACTGATTAGATTGGTTTGACAGGAGCGATTTCTCATAAACCCATGCTGATATGGAGTTAAACAGTTATTCTCATTGAGATAATCCAGAATAACATCCCTCAGAAACCCTTCAAATATTTTACCAACAATAGAGGTTAGACTTACTGGCCTATAATTTCCAGGTTCACTTTTAGAGCCCTTTTTGAATATTGGCACCACATTTGCTATGCGCCAGTCCTGCGGAACAGACCCTGTCGCTATAGAGTCCCTAAAAATAAGAAATAATGGTTTATCTATTACATTACTTAGTTCTCTTAGTACTCGTGGGTGTATGCCATCCGGACCCGGAGATTTATCTATTTTAATCTTATTTAGCCGGTTTCGCACCTCTTCTTGGGTTAGATTGGCGACCCTTAATATAGGGTTTTCATTGTTTCTTGGGATTTCACCTAGCATTTCATTTTCCACCGTGAATACCGTGGAGAAGAAGGTGTTTAATATGTTAGCTTTTTCCTCGTCATCTACAACCATTCTTTCCTCACTATTTTTTAAGGGGCCTACATTTTCAGTTTTTATTCTTTTACTATTGATATAGTTGAAGAACAGTTTGGGATTAGTTTTACTCTCCTTAGCAATGTGCTTCTCTGTTTCCTTTTTGGCAGCTTTAATTAGTTTTTTAGATAAAGTATTTTTCTCCCTATAGTTTTTTAGAGCTTCAATGGTGCCATCCTGCTTTAGTAGTGCAAATGCTTTCTTTTTACTGTTAATTGCCTGTCTTACTTCTTTGTTTAGCCACATTGGGTTTTTCCTATTTCTAGTCCTTTTATTCCCACAAGGTATAAACCGCTTACACTGCCTATTTAGGATGTTCTTAAACATTTCCCATTTATTATCTGTATTCTCATTTCTGAGGATATTGTCCCAGTCTACCAGATTAAGGGCATCTCTAAGCTGTTCAAACTTTGCCTTCCTAAAGTTCAATGTTTTTGTGACTCCCTGACAAGTCCCCCTAGTGAAAGACAGGTGAAACTGCACAATATTGTGGTCGCTATTTCCTAAATGCCCAACCACCTGCAGATTTGTTATTCTGTCAGGTCTATTAGATAGTATTAGGTCTAAAAGTGCTGCTCCTCTGGTTGGATTCTGCACCAATTGTGAAAGATAATTTTTCTTGGTTATTAGCAGAAACCTGTTGCCTTTATGGGTTTCACAGGTTTCTGTTTCCCAGTTAATATCCGGGTAGTTAAAGTCCCCCATAACCAGGACCTCATTATGGGTTGCAGCTTCATCTATCTGCTTTAGAAGTAGACTTTCCATGGTTTCTGTTATATTTGGGGGTTTGTAACAGACCCCAATGAGAATTTTGTTACCATTTTTCCCTCCATGAATTTCAACCCATATGGACTCGACATCCTCATTCCCTTCGCTAATATCCTCCCTTAGAGTGGACTTTAGACAAGACTTTACATAGAGACAAACCCCTCCTCCTCTCCGATTTTTACGATCCTTTCTAAACAGACTGTAACCCTGTAAGTTAACTGCCCAGTCATAGCTTTCATCTAACCATGTCTCGGTTATTCCCACTATGTCAAAGTTACCTGTAGATATTTCTGCTTCTAGTTCTTCCATCTTGTTTGTCAGGCTTCTGGCGTTTGCGAGCATGCAGTTCAGAGGATTTTGTTTTGTTCCAATCTCCTCACTGTGGATTGTTTTAGAAATGTTCTTACCTCCCTTCTGAGTATGTTTTCCTGGGTCGTCTTTGTTCGAGTCTAATGTTTTTCTTCCCGTCCCCTCTTCTTCTAGTTTAACGCCCTCCTGATGAGTGTAGCGAGTCTTCTGGCGAATGTGTGTTTCCCAGGTTTGTTGAGGTGTAGTCCGTCTCTGGCGAGGAGTCCATCGTACAAGTAATTCACACCGTGGTCCAGGAATCCGAATCCTTGTTGTCTGCACCATCGTCTTAGCCAGTTGTTTGCATCAAGGATCCTGTTCCATCTCCTGGTGCCATGCCCGTCTACTGGAAGGATAGAAGAAAAAACTACCTGTGCATCCAGTTCCTTTACTTTCTTCCCCAACTCTTCAAAGTCCTTGCAGATTGTCGGTAGGTCCTTCCTTGCCGTGTCATTGGTGCCAACATGTATCAGAAGAAATGGGTGGACGTCCTTGGAGCTGAAGAGCTTTGGTATCCTATCGGTCACATCCTTGATCATCGCACCTGGAAGGCAGCATACTTCTCTTGCAGTTATGTCCGGTCTGCAGATGGCTGCTTCTGTGCCTCTCAGTAGTGAGTCTCCCACCACCACCACTCTTCGTTGCTTCTTGGCTGTACTTTTTGCTGTCACTTGTTGCTGTGTGCCCTTTTCTTTTTTGCTTGCTGGTATTGCTTCATTCTTGGGTGTGCCATCTTCATCCTCTACAAAGATTTGATATCGGTTCTTCAGTTGTGTGGTTGGTGATTTCTCCATGGTCTTCTTGCTTCTTTTGGTCACATGCTTCCACTCATCTGCTTTTGGAGGTTCTCTGACACTTTTTGCACCTTCTGTGACCAGTAGAGATGCTTCTGTTCTGTCTAGAAAGTCTTCATTCTCTTTGATGAGTTTCAAAGTTGCTATTCTTTCTTCCAGACCCCGCACCTTTTCTTCTAAAAGGGCCACTAGTCTACACTTCTGACAGGTGAAATTGGATTCTTCTTCTGGTCGATCTGTGAACATGTAGCACATGCTGCAGCTCACCATGTAGGTTGTCACATCTGCCATGTTGCTCCTAGATCCTGCTGACTTGCTGTGTGTTTTCCTTCATGTGTAATCTACTCAGCCAAGCTCTCTTGCAATAATGTCCTACAGGCAAAAATTCTAGCTTAGGGAGACTTCGCTTCTCCCAGAAGGCACCTGGAATATGCAAATTAGCCTCCTGAAGCTTGAATCCCTGGTTTGGTGATGCTTTCGAAGCAGCTGGTCCCGGCTGTACCCAACGATCTTCTAGCTTAGGGAGACTTCGCTTCTCCCAGAAGGCACCTGGAATATGCAAATTAGCCTCCTGAAGCTTGAATCCCTGGTTTGGTGATGCTTTCGAAGCAGCTGGTCCCGGCTGTACCCAACGATCTTCTAGCTTAGGGAGACTTCGCTTCTCCCAGAAGGCACCTGGAATATGCAAATTAGCCTCCTGAAGCTTGAATCCCTGGTTTGGTGATGCTTTCGAAGCAGCTGGTCCCGGCTGTACCCAACGATCTTCTAGCTTAGGGAGACTTCGCTTCTCCCAGAAGGCACCTGGAATATGCAAATTAGCCTCCTGAAGCTTGAATCCCTGGTTTGGTGATGCTTTCGAAGCAGCTGGTCCCGGCTGTACCCAACGATCTTCTAGCTTAGGGAGACTTCGCTTCTCCCAGAAGGCACCTGGAATATGCAAATTAGCCTCCTGAAGCTTGAATCCCTGGTTTGGTGATGCTTTCGAAGCAGCTGGTCCCGGCTGTACCCAACGATCTTCTAGCTTAGGGAGACTTCGCTTCTCCCAGAAGGCACCTGGAATATGCAAATTAGCCTCCTGAAGCTTGAATCCCTGGTTTGGTGATGCTTTCGAAGCAGCTGGTCCCGGCTGTACCCAACGATCTTCTAGCTTAGGGAGACTTCGCTTCTCCCAGAAGGCACCTGGAATATGCAAATTAGCCTCCTGAAGCTTGAAGCTGAAAGCGTATGCGTCAAAGGTCGGGAAGGGGTTAATATACCCAAGCTTCAGCCATGCTTTACTGTTGTCATCATCATGACACCGACATCCTACACTGAAGACATCACCATGCCACAACCATACCTCACTGTAGACATGACTATACCACCACTATGCTTCACTGTTGTCACTGCCATGCTTCACTGTAGGCATTATTGCACCACTGCTATGCTTCACTGTAGGCATCACTGAGCCACCGCCATGCTTCACTATAGGCATTACAGAGCCATAACCGTGCTACACTGTAGGCATCACCGAGCCACTGCCTTGCTTCATTGTAGGCATCGCTGAGCCACCATCATGCTTCACTGTAGGCATCATTGAGCAACCACTGTGCTTCGCTGTAGTCATCACTGAGCCACCGCCATGCTTCACTGTAAGCATCACTCAGCCACCACCATGCTTCACTAGGCATCACTGAGCTACTGCCATGCTTCACTGTATGCAGGGTGTCCTTTTCACCATTAGCTTCATTTTTCCTCCTACAGGCTGATCCATAGGCTCTAATCACTCTACAGAAAAGAATCCTAAAAGTTTGTGGCTTCTTTAAATGATTTTCTGCATATTGCTTGCGAGAACTTTTCTTGTGCCTTTTGTCACTAGAGAATGAATGTGTTGGAGATCAGGGATGACCCTTCAGCATTTAGTTTACACTTTACTGTACAAACTGAAAATTCAGTGCTTGCAGTCATCAAATCTTGCTGCAAGTTTTTGCTGAAACTTGAGGGTTTTTGACTACTTGCTTCCTCAGGAATCTAGTGGCAGCCAATGACAGTGTCCTCTTTCTGCTATATACCGGTAGTGGGGTCAGTGGGCAAGGTAATGATCTATTCTCTTAACGTTTTGGACGTTTTGACTACCCACAAATATTAGTGAGTTGGAGGCCATTGTCCATCAAGAATGGGCTAAGATTCCTTATGCAAGCTGGTGTGTGACCATGCATCATGTTTGCAGCAGCTCATAAAAGTCAAAGGGCTCTAGTAAGTAGTAAGTATGCTTGTTATTAAAGGGTTGAATAATTGTGAGACTTCAGTAGTCATTTAAAGTGGCATTTTATGATGGGATTGGAGAAACCACTTGTTGTATTAGTTGTGTTGATCCATTTACATTGTTTTTGTTTAATTGGTTTATTGTAAAAGAAAAAAGCAGAAAGTTTGTCAATTTTGCGTGTAAACTAAATTTACGAAGGTGGTTGAATTTTTTTGATTGTAACAGTAATGGGCCATAGATCCAGAGAGGTGTCACAGGTCATATACATAAAAATTGATGGCGCAAGCAGCTGAGGGTCATTAGAACAAATGGTTTGGACTACATAAAACAACAGGGGTTTGTCTCCACTGCTGCCACTTGCCGCCATTATGATCGCAGACACCATGGAAAGCCTGACCATTGTGTTATTTTGACCATGGGATGACTACAGCTCCTTAGATGCAGGACAGTTAGGTAGAGGGATATTGGAGAATGATGGATGGAATAAGGGAGGGAATTCCAGAAGAGAGGGAAGCACAAGAGAAGTCTTTTATGTCGAGTGTGCGGAGATGATTAGATTGGCAGAGAAGAGCTTCTCATTTGCAAAATAGAGATTGTTGGGTGTGAAAGAAAAAAAATCGAATAGAGTTTTGTAGGCAAAGATTTTAAATTGATTTATTTTTGTAATAAACAGCCTGTATGTAGACTGATTGACAGGGGACATGACTTTAGAGGAATGGGAATACAGGTAGATGAGTTGGGGCAGAGATAGGGATAGACGAGAAGGCAGGAGTGTGTATTCTTACATCATTCGAAGGGACAGACATGGGAGTGACACTTTCTGTGCCTACATTATACAGTGGGGAAAATAAGTATTTGATACTCTGCCGATTTTGCAAGTTTTCCCATCTACAAAGAATGGAGAGGTCTGTAATTTTTTATCATAGGTACACTTTTACTGTGAGACAGAATCTTTTTTTTACAAATCCAGAAAATCACATTGTATGATTTTTCCATAATTAATTTGCGTTTCATTGCATGGACTAAGTATTTGATACAATAGAAAAACAGAACTTAATATTTTGTAGAAACCTTTGTTTGTAATTACAGAGGTGAGCCGTTTCCTGTAGTTCTTGACCAAGTTTGCGCACACTGCAGCAGGGATATTGGCCCCCTCCTCCATACAGATCTTCTACAGATCTTTCACGTTTCAGGGCTGTCACTGGGCAACATTGAGTTTCAGCTCCCTCCAAAGGTTTTCTATTGGGTTCAGGTCTGGGGATTGGCTACGCCACTTCCGGGCCTTCAAATGCTTCTTACAGAGCCACTCCTTAGTTGCCCTGGCTGTGTGTTTCTGGTCATTGTAACAAATGGAAAGTTTGTGGTCTGTATCCACGCTACCAGGGGATGAAGAAACATCAAATGCCGGAGATAATGTAAAAAGAAAATAATTTTTTTTTAAATTTTTCAACACGTTTTGAAGTGTAGCCCACTTCTTCTTCAGAAAACACAAACCACTTTGAAATGTAGAAAAATAGAGAAAACTTTTTTTTTTCAATTTCTGCATGACTTGGCAGCGTGGATGTAGACCACAAACTTTCCATTTGTTACATATTTCTCTGGTGAAATCACCCGTGGATCTACAGCAGCCAGACAACCTGGGATCAAGTCAGCATATATTGATACCATTTTTAATAATTACTATGGGATAAGACCCTACTGTAATTTGCGCTATTTTTTATCCTCAGCCGTTTATTCATTGTCACGCTGGAAGATCCAGCCACGACCCATCTTCAATGCTCTTACTGAGGGAAGAAGGTTGTTGGCCAAAATCTCGCAATATATGACTGCACCCATGTTCCCTACAATACGGTGCAGTCCTCTTTGCAGAAAACCCTCCCCAAAGTATGATGTTTCCCCCACCATGCTGCACGGTTGGGACGGTGTTCTTGGGGTTGTACTCATCCTTCTTCTTCCTCCAAACATGGCGAGTGGAGTTGATACAAAAAAGTTCTATTTTGGTCTCATCTGACCACATGACCTTCTTCCATGCCTCCTCTGGATCATCCAGATCAGGGGTGTCAAACTGCATTCCTCGAGGGCCGCAAACCATGCGTGTTTTCAAGATTTCCTTAGCATTGCACAAGGTGCTGCAATCCTTATGTGTGTAGGTGATTAAATTATCACCTGTGCAATACAAGGAAATCCTGAAAACATGACCTGGTTGCAACCCTCGAGGAATGCAGTTTGACACCCCTGATCCAGATGGTCACTGACAAACTTCAAATGGGCCCGGTATGTGCTGGTGTGAGCAGGGGGACCTTGTGTGCCCTGCAGGATTTTAATCAATGATGGCGACGACTAATGGTAATGTTTGAGACTGTGGTCCCAGGTCCTCTTGAGGTCACTGACCAGGTCCTCCCATGTAGTTCTGGGCTGATTCCTGACCTTTTTCATAATCATCCTTACCCCATGAAGCGAGATCTTGCATGGAGCCACAGAGAGAGGAAGATTGACAGTCATCTTGTGTTTCTTCCATTTTCTAATAATTGTGCCAACAGTTGTTGCAAGTTCTCACCAAGCTGCTTGCCTATTGTCCTGTAGCCTATCCCAGCCTTGTGCATGTCTACAATTTTGTCCCTGGTGTTCTTAGACAGCTCTTTGGTCTTGGCCATGGTGGAGAGGTTGGAGTATGATTGAGTGTGTGGACCAGTGTCTTTTATACAGGTAACGAGTTCAAACAGGTGCAAGTATTACAGATAGTGAGAAACTAACAGGTCTGTGAGAGCCAGAATTCTTGCTGATTGGTAGGTGATATAATACTTATTTCATGCAATAAAATGCAAATTAGTTATGTAAAAATCATGCAGTGTTATTTTCTGTTTTTTATTTTTAGATTCTGTCGCTCACAGGTGAAGTGTACCTACGATAAAAATTACAGACCTCTCCATTCTTTGTAGGTGGGAAAACTTGCAAAATCGGCAAAGTGTCAAATACTTATTTTCCAACTGTATATAGGGATGGATGGTGAGGCAGTACTATCTAAAACTAAATAAAGTATTTCCAAGGAGTCCGTGTTTTCTGTGCATATATTTTTCCATTTACTTTATTCTGTCATTATATCTTAGGCAGGGACAGATTAAAAGCTATCACTCCCTGTGCCTAAATCTTTTCAAGAAGATAGAGGGAGAAAGTGCTAGCTACTGTATATCTACATAATTAACAATGAGAGAGGGGGACGTAAAACTATCTTCACCTACATCATATGCAGTGAGAGAGGGAGGCAGTACTATCAGTGTCTATGGAATTTACAAAAGCAGACAGGTAGTCCACGCTATAGTGAAGCTGTACTTTCTGTGTCTACAGTGAAGCAGTACTATCTGTGCTGATATAATTCATAGGGAGTCCGCACTCTCAGCTTACATCTTGTAGAGAAAGGGACAAGGAGGCAGTACTATCTGTTCTGACATAATTTATAGGGAAGCAGTACTATCTGTGCTGACCTTTATAAGGAGGCAGTAATATCAGTTTACATCTTATACAGGAAGACCCAAGGAGGCAGTACTATCTGTCCTTACATACAGTGGCATGTAAAAATTTGGGCACCCGTTGTCAAAATTGCTGTTATTGTGAACAGTTTAGCAAGTTGAAGATTAAATGATCTATAAAAGGCCTAAAGTTAAAGATGATACATTTCCTTTGCATTTTAGGCAACAACAAAAATATTACAGTTTAAACCAGAAGTTTACATTTACTATATTTGCCAAGTGCCAGAATAATAAGAGAATGTTTTAAAGCATTTTTATTACTTACTGCAAAGTCAAAACGTTACATACACTAATATTACTATGCCTTTAAACAATTCTGGACTGTCCATATAATGTTGTCAAGTGTTTGGAAGCTTCTGATAGTTTTTTGGAGTGAATTAGAGACAAACCTGTGGATGTATTTTAATGCACACCTGAAACACACTGCTGTTTTTGTGTAGCATCATGGGAAAGTCTTAAAAAATCAGCCAAGATATCAGGAAGACAATTTTGGACTTGCACAAATCTGGCTAATCCTTGGGTACAATTTCAAGATACCGGAAGGTGCCCTGAACATCTGTACAAACAATTATACGCAAGTTCAAACAAGATGGGAATGTCCAGCCATCATACCGCTCAGGAAGAAGACGGGTTCTGTGTCCCAGAGATGAACATGCTTTGGTCCGACATGTGTATATCAACCCAAGGACAAAAGAAAAAGACCTTGTGAAGATGATGGCGGAAGCTGGTAAGATTGCGTCAATATCCACAGTGAAATGAGTACTGTATCAACATGCGCTGAAAGGCCACTCTGCCAGGAGGAAGCCATTACTGCAAAAGAAAGATAAAAAAGCCAGATTAATGTTTGCAAATGCACATGGGAACAAATACCTTCATTTTTGGAGACATGTCCTATGGTCTGATGAAACTAAAATTGAACTTTTTTGGCATAACGACCATCATTACCTTTGGACGAAAAGTGATGTAGCTTGGAAACCCAAGAACACCATCCCAACTGTGAAACACGGGGATGGCAGCATCATGTTATGGGGTTGTTTTGCTGCATTAGGGACTGGTGCACTTCACAAAATAGATGACATCATGAGAAAAGAAGATTATGTGGCAATACTGAAGGAACCAACATCTCAACACATCAGCCAGGAAGTTAAAGCTTGGGCAGAAATGCGTCTTCCAAATGGACAATGACCTGAAGCATACTGTCAAAATGGTAACAATGTGGTTTAAGGATAACAAAGTCAATGTTTTGGAGTGGCCATCTCAATCCTATTGAAAATTTATGGGCAAAGCTGAAAAGGCAGGTGCGATCACGGTGACCCACAAACCTTGATCAGTTACACCAGTTTTGTCAGGACGACTGGGCCCAAATTCCAACCAACTATTGTGAGAAGCTAGTGGAAAGAGATCCCAAACGTCTGACCCAAGTCATTCAGTTTAAGGACAATAGTGCCAAATACTATTGAAATGCACCATATTTTTCGGACTATAAGGCGCAATGGACCATAAGACGCACCTAGGTTTTAGAGGATCAAATTAGAAAACAAAATTGAAGCAAAAAATGTGGTCAATTCTGTACTTAATATTGCCTGTCCTGGTACATATGGTCCCCTCATTCCCATCCTGGTATCCATGGCCCCCTCATCTCTATCCTGTTAAACATGGCCCCAATCCTACTTGGTATGCATGGCCCTCTCATCCCTATCCTGGTATGCATGGCCCCCTCATCCCTATCCTGGTATGCATAGCCCTCTCATCCCTATCCTGGTATGCATGGCCCCCTCATCCCTATCCTGGTATGCATAGCCCTCTCATCCCTATCCTGGTATGCATGGGCCCCTCATCCCTATCCTAGTATGCATGGCCTCCTCATCCCTATCCTGGTAGGCATGGTCCACCTCATCCCTATCCTGGCATGCATGGCCCCCTCATCCCTATCCTGGTATGCATGTCCTCCTCATCCCTATCCTGGTATGCATGGCCCCCTAATCCCTATCGTAGTAGGCATGATCCACCTCATCCCTATTTTGGTATGCAGGGCCCTCATCTCTGTCCTGGTATGCATGGCCCCATCCTTCTCCTGGTATGATTGGCCCCCATCCCCATCCCAGTATGCATGCCCCCCTCATCCCTATCCTGGTATGCAGGGACCCCATCTCCGTCCTGGTACGCATGGTCCCAATCCCTATCCTGGTAGGCATGGCCCCCTCATCCCTTGACTGGTATGCAGGGTCCTCATCTCCGTTGTGGTATGCATGGCCCCATCCTTAGCCTGGTATGATTGGCCCCCATCCCCATGCTGGTATGCATGGCCCCCATCAGAAAAACATTAAAAAAAAACATTATACTTACCTTCCTGCACTCCCTCGCAGCGTCTTATTCTGATGCTGCTTTATGTTTGTAAGCAGCGCATGGCAGGGATGTTATGGACTGCTTACAAGCCACGGAGAGCTGCCGGAATGCTCACTGCTCCCCACGCCGGGACTATGTGTGTGGAAGGTAGTGAATATTCATTGCTCTTTAGTAGCGATCACAGTGTTAGCTGCAGCCGCCGGCTCCCTGCAGCTGCCTGGCTTTCACATGTGCCACTACTAAACGGAATTAATATTCACTGTATTCCAATCCTATAGGAGTGAAGAGCAGTGAATGTCCATTGCCTTAAGTAGCGGGCACATGCGAACACCCAAGCCGGCTGCTGAGGCTATCGGCTTGTCCGCTATTAAACAAATTAGTGTTCACTGACCTCCACGCCCATGGGCGTGGAATGCAGTATTCATTTCTCTTTAGCAGTGGGCACAGGAGATAGCTGGAGCCGCTGGCTTCTGCCTCCAGTGACCCGCTACTCCGCCGCTGCCGCTCCCCCAAATCCCCACCACAGCCAAAGCAGGTACATCCAGACTATAAGACGCTCCCTCTATTTTCCTTCACATTTTTGGAGAAAACGGGTAGAGGGAAGAATAGCTCAATGAAAATTCATCTAATTCTTGATGCAAACATAACACTATGGTGAAGGTGAAAAGAGGAAGAGGATGGCTTCTACAAATGTATAATGATCCTAAACACACTTCAAAATCCACAATGGACAACCTCAAAATGTGCAAGATGAAGGATTTACAATGGCCCTCACAGTCCCCTGATCTGAACATCATTGACAATCTGTGGCTAGACCTCAAAATAGCAGAGGAAGCAAGACGACCCAGGAATCTCACAGAATTGGAGGAATTCTCCAAGAAAGAATGGATGAAAATCCCTCAATCAAGAAATTTAAAATTCTTGTCTGGCTACAAAAAGCATTTACAAGCTGTGATACTTGCAAATGCGGGTTCTACTAGGTACTAACCATGCAGGGTGCCCAAACTTTCATCGGCCCATTTTCCTTTGTGTAATTTTCAATATGTAAAAGATGAAAATATATTTTTTTTGCCTAAAATACAAAGGAAATGTGTCCTATGTAGCTTTAGGCCTTTTAGAGATCATTTCATCTTCAACTTGCTTAACTGTTCACAAAAACAGTAATTTTGACCAGGGGTGCCCAAACTTTTACAAGCCTCTGTAATTTACAGGTAGGCATATAGATGCATAGAGATGTATTACTATCTGTGTCTACATGACTTACAGTGTAAGAACAAATATTGTTGTCACATTGCTAAGTACAGACTCCAGGAAGGCAAAATGCTGCATTGATCAGCTCCACGAGGAAAGGATGGAGTGTCGCATAAAGAGAAATTCTGCTGGAGTCTTTCTTTCACCCCTTAATCCCATTTGATGTACTATCCCGTCGAGGTGACCTGGGACTCAATTCCCAGTGACGGGATAGTACGTCATATGCGATCGGTCGCGCTCTCGGGGGGATCGCAGCCGATCGCAGCCAGGTGTCAGCTGACTATCGCAGCTGACATCCGGCACTATGTGCCAGGAGCGGTCATGGACTAGGATGAGGCTAGGGTTAGGGTTGGGGCTAGGGTTAGGGTTGGGGCTAGGGATAGGGTTGGGGCTAAGGGATAGAGTTGGGGCTTGGGTTAGGGTTGGGGCTAGGGTTAGGGATAGGGATAGGGATTGGGTTGGGGATAAGGTTGGGACTAGAGTTAGGGTTAGGGATGGGGCTAGGGTTAGGGTTGGGGCTAGGGTTAGGGCTTGTGTTAGGGTTGGGGCTAGGGTTAGGGCTAGGGATAGGGTTGGGGATAGGGTTGGGACTAGGGTTAGGGTTGCGGCTAGGGTTAGGGTTGGGGCTAGAGTTAGAGTTGGGGCTAGTGTTAGGGCTAGGGTTAGGGTTGGGGCTAGGGTTAGGGGTGGGGTTAGGGCTAGGGTTGGGGTTAGGATTGGGCTTAGGGCTACAGTTAGTGTTGGAGCTAAAGTTAGGATTAGGGTTAGGGCTAAAGTTAGGGTTAGGGTTGGGGCTAAAGTTAGGGATAGGGTTTGGATTACATTTATGGTTGGGATTAGGGTTAGGGGTGTGTCAGGGGTATGGGTGTGGTTAGGGTTATGGTTGAGATTAGGGTTAGGGGTGTGTTGGAGTTAGGGGTGTGGTTAGGTGTTGTGAATTCCACTCTTGGGCTCCCTCCGGTGGTTGTAAGTGGCACTTTTGTGAGTTCTGCTCTTGGGCTCCCTCTTGTGGTTTCTAGTGGTATGGCTGCTCCTTGGAGTTAGCTGTCATCAGCTGCCTCCACTTATCGTCTCTTCTGCTCGGCTATTTAAGTCTGGCTCTATCATCAACCAGTGCCACTTGTAAATGGTTCCTGGTTGGATTCACATCTCTTTGGAGTTCCCTGTTATCCTGATCAGTTCAGCTAAGCTAAGTTTTTGCTTGCCCTTTTCTGTCCATAGATTGTGGACTTATCCATTCTGTGCTTTCTATGTTTGTCCAGCTTATCAGTGTGAATTAGTTCTGTCTTACTGGAAGCTCTGGGAGGCAGATTTGCCCTCCACACCTTTAGTCAGGTGTGGAGATTTTTTGTAAACTCTGCGTGGATTTTGTAGTGTTTTATACTGACCGCACAGTATTCCATCCTGTCCTATCTGTTTAGTTAGACTGGCCTCCTGTGCTCATCCTGGTTTCATTCTGTGTATGTCTTTTCCCTCTCCACTCACAGTCATTATTTGTGGGGGGCTAATCTATCCTTTGGGGATTTTCTCTGAGGCAAGATAGCTTTCCTGCTTCTTTCTTTAGGGGTAGTTAGCTCTTAGGCTGTGACGAGATGCCTAGGGAGAGTTAGGAGCATTCCACGGCTACTTCTAGTGTTGTGTTGAGCTTAGGGACTGCGGTCAGTACAGTTACCACTTCCTTCAGAGCTCGTTCCATGTTGCTCCTAGACCACCGTATCATAACAGTTAGCGTTGGGATTAGGGTTAGGGGTCTGTTGGGGTTAGCGGTGTGTTGGGGTTAGGGGTGTGGTTGGGGTTTGGGTTAGGGGCATGTTCGGGCTAGGGGTGTGGTTAGGGTTATGGGTAGAGTTGAGATTAGGGTTAGGGATGGGTTGGAGTTAGGGGTGTGGTTAGGGTTGGGATTAGGGTTAGGGGTGTGGTTGGGGATAGAGGTGTGGTTGGGATTAGGGGTGTGTTTGGGTTAGGGTTTCAGTTAGAATTGGGGGTTTCCACTGTTTAGGCACATCAGGGGCTCTACAAAAGCGACATGGCGTCCGATCTCAATTCCAGCCAATTCTGTATTGAAAAAGTAAAATAGTGCTCCTTCCCTTCTGAGCTCTCCCGTGCGCCCAAACAGGGGTTTACCCTAACATATGGTTATCAGCATACTCAGAACAAATTGGACAACAACTTTTGGCATCCAATTTCTCTTGTTACCCTTGGGAAAATAAAAATTTGAAGGGCTAAAAATTTATTTTTATGGAAAAAAAAAGATTTTTTATTTTCACGGCTCTGCGTTATAAACTGTGGTGAAACACTTGGGGGTTCAAAGTTCTCACAAAACATCTAGATAATTTCCTTGGGGGGTCTAGTTTCCAAAATGGGGTCACTTGTGGGGGGTTTCTACTGTTTGGGTACAATGCAACGTGATGCCTACAGACCAATCAATCTAAGTCTGCATTCCAAAATGCGTTCCTTCCCTTCCGAGCTCTGCCATGCGCCCAAACAGTGGTTTACCCCCACATATGGGGTATCAGCGTATTCAGGACAGATTGTACAACAACTTTTGGGGTCCATTTTCTCCTGTTACCCTTGGGAAAATAAAACAAATTGGAGCTGAAGTAAATTTTTTGTGAAAAAAAGTTAAATGTTTTTTGTTTTTTTTTAAACATTCCAAAAATTCCTGTGAAACACCTGAAGGGTTAATAAGCTTCTTGAATGTGGTTTTGAGCACCTTGAGATGTGCAGTTTTTAGAATGGTGTCACACTTGGTTATTTTCTATCATATAGACCCCTCAAAATGACTTCAAATGTGATGTGGTCCCTAAAAAAAAATGGTGTTGTAAAAATGAGAAATTGCTGGTCAACTTTTAACCCTCATAATTCCCTAACTAAAAAAAAGGTTGGTTCCAAAATTGTGCTGATGTAAAGTAGACATGTGGAAAATGTTACTTATTAAATATTTTGTGTGACATATCTCTGTGATTTAAGGGCATAAAAATTCAAAGTTGGAAAATTGCAAAATGTTCAACATTTTTGCCAAATTTCTATTTTTTTCACAAATAAACGCAGGTAATATCAAATAAATTTTACCACTATTATGAAGTACAATATGTCACGAGAAAACAATGTCAGAATCATCAGGATCCGTTGAAGCGTTCCAGAGTTATAACCTCATAAAGGGACAGTGGTCAGAATTGTAAAAATTGGCCCGGTCATTAACGTGCAAACCACCCTTAAGGGGTTAAGTGCTGTATACACTCTAATTTGTATTTCTTTGAAGCAGTAATTGACTTTAATGTTAATTATTTTGTGTATTGATTCTGAATACTCATTTTCTGACTAGGAATGTGGAGATCCACAACATCTGGGCCACCCACCATTGTACTGTATATATCAGGACCAATGCATTTATTGTTCATTTATGATTTATGGAACATCTTTTATTTAGTAAGGTATTAGAATATTTGCCGCTGACACGCCTGTTCACAATGTGATTGGTCGTAATAGGAAATCTTTTGATTGTGCCGTTGAAAATATTTAGACATTTGTGAAGTGTGACTTTTACCATTTTTGATACATCTCCTCTTTCATTATTGTGAATGGCTCGTTTCCAGAAAACATGAAGGCGATTGCCAGTTTGTAAAAGGAAAGAGGGGTGAGGAGAGTGCATCAGCCTCAGAGGATGAGGAAATCGAAAAAGGAATAGCGTCTAGTTGGAGGTTACTTCGAAGGAATTGAGTATTTACATTTTCTGTTACTTGAGTTGGGGAATTGTTGAAAGGCCAAGATTGTAAATGTTCTTATCTATGATATCGTGGCCTGATATACTGAACTGCCTTCTAAAATCATAACTACAAGGATTTATAAGAGTATAACAATCTGAAATATATTTATACATGAAGACACTCATGTAGCAAAGAGACCTATTAAAACATTGTCCTTAATGTACATTTTATTGTTCCAAAACTTTTCTCAGGGACATTAATATAATGACTTTAATACTGCCTCCTATTTACAAGTATATAGATATAATGTCTGCCTCTATGTTTAAGACTATACTGTAATACTGCTCCTATGTACAAGAATATAACTACTGTAATACTGCTCCTATGTACAAGAATATAACTACTATAATACTGCCGTTATATACAAGAATATAACTACCATAATACTGCCCCTATGTACAAGAATATAACTACTATAATACTGCCCCTATGTACAAGAATATAACTACTATAATACTGTCCCTATGTACAAGAATATAACTACTATAATACTGCTCCCTATGTACAAGACTATAACTACTATAATACTGCTCCTATGTACAAGAATATAACTACTATAATACTGCCGTTATATACAAGAATATAACTACCATAATACTGCCCCTATGTACAAGAATATAACTACTATAATACTGCCCCTATGTACAAGAATATAACTACTATAATACTGTCCCTATGTACAAGAATATAACTACTATAATACTGCTCCCTATGTACAAGACTATAACTACTATAATACTGCTCCCTATGTACAAGACTATAACTACTATAATACTGCTCCTATGTACAAGAATATAACTACTATAGTACTGCTCCTATGTACAAGAATATAACTACTATAATACTGCCCCTATGTACAAGAATATAACTACTATAATACTACCCCTATGTACAAGAATATAACTACTATAATACTGCTCCTATGTACAAGAATATAACTACTATAATACTCCCCCTATGTGCAAGAATATAACTACAATAATACTGCTCCTATATACAAGAATATAACTACTATAATACTGCTCCTATGTACAAGAATATAACTACTATAATACTGCCCCTATGTACAAGAATATAACTAATATAATACTGCCCCTATGTACAAGAATATAGCTACTATAATACTCCCCCTATGTACAAGAATATAACTACAATAATACTGCTCCTATATACAAGAATATAACTATAATACTGCTCCTATGTACAAGAATATGACTACTATAATACTGTCCCTATGTACAAGAATATAACTACTATAATACTGCCCCTATGTACAAGAATATAACTACTATAATACTGCTCCTATGTACAAGAATATAACTACTATAATACTGCTCCTATGTACAAGAATATAACTACTATAATACTGCCCGTATGTACAAGAATATAACTACTATAATACTGCCCCTATGTACAAGAATATAGCTACTATAATACTCCCCCTATGTACAAGAATATAACTACAATAATACTGCTCCTATATACAAGAATATAACTATAATACTGCTCCTATGTACAAGAATATGACTACTATAATACTGTCCCTATGTACAAGAATATAACTACTATAATACTGCCCCTATGTACAAGAATATAACTACTATAATACTGCTCCTATGTACAAGAACATAACTACTATAATACTGCTCCTATGTACAAGAATATAACTACTATAATACTGCCCCTATGTACAAGAATATAACTCCTATAATACTGCCCCTATGTACAACAATATAACTAGTATAATACTGCCCCTATGTACAAGAATATAACTACTATAATACTGCCCCTATGTACAAGAATATAACTACTATAATACTGCCCCTATGTACAAGAATATAACTACTATAATACTGCTCCTATGTACAAGAATATAACTACTATAATACTGCCCCTATGTACAAGAATATAACTACTATAATACTGCCCCTATGTATAAGAATATAACTACAAGATTCAAGATTCAAAGAAGCTTTATTGGCAGGACCAAATACACATCAGTTTTGCCAAAGCAAGTGTATAAAGGCAATAGGGATAGGGACTGTGGGGATGTTGGGTAGGAGCTGTAGGGGAGGTGGATGGGGCAGGTCCAGGGTGGGGGTTATACTCCATGGCATAGGGGAGGTGGATGGGGCAGGTCCATTGTGGGGGCTATAGTCTATGGCATGGGGAGGTGGATGGGGCAGATCCAGGGTGGGGGCTATAGTCCATGGCATAGGGGAGGTGGATGGGGCAGATCCAGGGTGGGGGCTATAGTCCATAGCATAGGGGAGGTGGATGGGGGCAGATCCAGGGTGGGGGCTATAGTCCATGGCATAGGGGAGGTGGATGGGGGCAGATCCAGGGTGGGGGCTATAGTCCATGGCATAGGGGAGGTGGATGGGGGCAGATCCAGGGTGGGGGCTATAGTCCATGGCATAGGGGAGGTGGATGGGGGCAGAACCAGGGTGGGGGTTATAGTCCATGGCATAGGGGAGGTGGATGGGGCAGATTCAGGGTGGGGACTATAGTCCATGGCATAGGGGAGGTGGATGGGGCAGATCCATTGTGGGGGCTATAGTCCATGGCATAGGGGAGGTGGATGGGGCAGGTCCATTGTGGGGGCTATAGTCCATGGCATAGGGGAGGTGGATGGGGCAGATCCAGTGTGGGGGCTATAGTCCATGGCATAGGGGAGGTGGATGGGGCAGATCCAGGGTGGGGGCTATAGTATATGGCATAGGGGAGGTGGATGGGGGCAGATCCAGGGTGGGGGCTATAGTCCATGGCATAGGGGAGGTGGATGGGGGCAGATCCAGGGTGGGGGCTATCGTCCATGGCATAGGGGAGGTGGATGGGGCAGATCCATTGTGGGGGCTATAGTCCATGGCATAGGGGAGGTGGATGGGGCAGATCCATTGTGGGGGCTATAGTCCATGGCATAGGGGAGGTGGATGGGGCAGGTCCAGGTTGGGGGCTATAGTCCATGGCATCATAGTTCTCTTTCTCGCAGTCTATGACATTCGCTCACATACCGCGCTGCTATCTCCACCGCTCTCTCTTCTTCTCCCAGCAGGATATATGTTTTCTCTTCCTCCTTCATGGTGATGAAGTCTGGGAAGAGATGTGAGAGTCTCCTGAAGTGCGTCTCCCTCACTGCTGAGTATTTGGAGCAGTGTAGCAGGAGTGGGTTTCATCCTCTATGGCCTCCTGATCACAGTGTTGGCACAGTCTTTCCTCCCTGGGCTTGTAGCTCTGCCTGTGTCGGCCACATTCGATGGCCAGACTGTGGGCACTGAGTCTATATCGGGCTCAGGATCTTGCGGTCTCTGTGGTCCGGGAGTTTCTCCAGATATGGGGCCAGTCTGTAGTCTCTCTGTAGGCTCCGGTACATGGTCAGTTTCTGTGAGCTGATGATATCATTCTTCCAGTCACTGACATACCTCTCCTGGCCTTCGTCTGCCATCTTCCTGATTCCGGCTTTTGTCAGGTTGTTGTGATTGGTGTTCTGGTCCGGTTGGGTTTGGCTGGGCTGTTTCGATGGTTCTGGTTTTTCTTTTTCACTTACATGTATCAGGGCTTTATGGTGATGGGTAGGGTTGAGCGAAACGGGTCGAAAATTTTCAAAAGTCGCCGACTTTTGGCAAGGTCGGGTTTCATGAAACCCGACCCGACCCCTGTGTGGGGTCGGCCATGAAGTCGGCGATCTTTTGAATCTAGAATCGGAATTCCGATACCGATTCCCGATATGTTTAAGATATCGGGAATTGGTATCGGAATTCAGATTTAAGTGTAAAATAAAGAATTAAAATAAAAAATATCGCAATACTTACCCTCTGACGCGCCCTGGTACTAACCGGGAACCTTCCTTCCTTAGATTCAGCCTTCCAGGACCTTGCGGTGACGTCGCGGTGACGTCGCGGCTTGTGATTGGCCGCGCGGCCGCTCATGTGACCGCTCGCGCGACCAATCACAAGCCGCGACGTCACCGCGACATCACCGAAGGTTCTGGAAGGGCTGATTCTTAGGAAGGAAGGCTGCCGGAAAGAAGCAGGGCGCGTCCGAGGGTGAGTATATTCCTATTAGGTATATACTCACCCTCGGACGCGCCCTGCTTCTTTCCGGCAGCCTTCCTTCCTAAGAATCAGCCCTTCCAGGACCTTCGGTGACGTCGTGGCTTGTGATTGGTCACGCGAGCGGTCACATGGGCGGCCGCCCGGCCAATCACAAGCCGCGACGTCACCGCGACGTCACCGCAAGGTCCTGGAAGGCTGATTCTAAGGAAGGAAGGTTCCCGGTTAGTACCAGGGCGCGTCAGAGGGTAAGTATAGCGATATTTTTTATTTTAATTCTTTATTTTACACTAAAATATGGATCGCAGGGCCTGAAGGAGAGTTTCCGCTTCTTCAGACCCTGGGAACCATGGAAACCCAATGCACTGCATTGGGTTTCAGGTTTCGGCCGACCCCGACCCCGACTTTTTTATAGGATCGGCCGATTTCACTCGACCCGACTAGAGTTGAGCGACCTTGACCTTTTTAGAGTCGAGCCGGGTTTCGCGAAACCCGACTATCTCAAAAGTCGGGTCGAGTGAAATCGGCCGATTATGGCGAAAAGTCGGGATCGACCGAAACACGAAACCCAATGCAAGTCAATGGGGCAGCATAGTCGGCAGTGAGTGGGGGCCAGGAAAACACCTAGAGTGCCCATTTTAATGTCAAAACCATCCATTCTTCTTAATGAAGCTTGTCAAGCGTAATTTACCTTATAATAATTGGAAGGCATTTGAAATTGGGGGTCATTTGGCTAAAGTTGTGTGGGGTAGGGCTGGTTCAAGTAATTAGTGGGCCCAGGAAATCTGGACCACGTCACGGCAGTGGAGCAGGGAGAGGTAAGTATTTCAACTTTGCAAGTGCTGTGATCCTGAGCAAGCAGGGGGGGCCCACTTGTTGGCATTGCCACTGGCACAGGGCCCCTCAAAGTACAGCGGTGTGTTTGCACGGCGGGGGCGCCTCCCACCGGCAGCAACACTTTTGCGTACTATGAGAGGCCCTGTGCCAGTGACGTCGCCAACTAGTATTCCTCCCCCCACCTGATGAAGGAACCTGCACTTTCATCTGCACCTTCCTCTTTGTCCCCGTGTAAGGTGGTATGGTATGCGGGAAGAGCAACCTGACTTTCAGCAGGGTCACAATGTTGTTGTGTAGCATGCACGGGGAATGTTGCGTTATGGGTCAATGTACCAGCAGACTCATCTATCACTGGCTGGGCAATGGGCACGATGAAGTGGAAACACAGATATAGGCCCAAAGAATAAAGTGGGCTAAATGCAGTTCAAAATTGGTAACACAGGAATAACCAGGGGGCATTGCAGTGGAGGACAACTGGAATGAGAGGCTGACACAGAGAGTAGGGCCAAATCAGTAAGTAGTCGAAATGCAGTTCAAAATTGGCAACCGTAGTAAACAGGCGGCACAGCTTTGTTCAGTGGAGGAGAACAGCAAGGAGTGGCAGACACCGATAGTAGGCCCCAACCCAACTAGTAGGCCAAATGCAGTCTAACATTAACAACTACTTAACGAGAGCCTGAAAATGGAATTTCAGGACAGGAAACCAGGAGAACAGCAAGGAGTGGCAGACACCGATAGTAGGCCCCAAACCAACTAGTACGCCAAATGCAGTTGTTCCATTTAACCACAATTTAATGAGAGCCTGAAGATAGAAGCTCAGGAAAGGCAACCTGGGGAACACCTTGGAGTGTAACACACCATCTCTCTCCACCCCATACCCATTTTGTAGGCCTAATGCAGTGTACTTTTCTACAACTACTAAACGAGAGTCGGAAGACCGAAGCAATGGCAAGGAAACCTGGGGAACACCTTGGAGTGTAACACACCATCTCTCTCCACCCCATACCCAATTTGTAGGCCTAATGCAGTGTAGTTTCCAAGAACTACTAAACGAGAGCCGGAAGATCGAAGCTCAGGAAAGGCAACCTGGGGAACACCTTGGAGTGTAACACACCCTCTCTCTACACCCCATACCCAATTTGAAGGCCTAATGCAGTGTAGTTTCCAAGAACTACTAAACGAGAGCCGGAAGATCGAAGCTCAGGAAAGGCAACCTGGGGAACACCTTGGAGTGTAACACACCCTCTCTCTACACCCCATACCCAATTTGAAGGCCTAATGCAGTGTAGTTTCCAAGAACTACTAAACGAGAGCCGGAAGATCGAAGCTCAGGAAAGACAACCTGGGGAACACCTTGAAGTGTAACACAACGTCTCTCTACACCACGGAAGGGCTGATTCTTAGGAAGGAAGGCTGTTGGAAATAAGCATTGCGCGTCCGAGGGTGATTATATTCTTATTAGGTATATACTCACCCTCGGACGCGCCCTGCTTCTTTATTTGGAATGAATGAATATTTGCAATGTGGTGTTGACTTTCTCTATTATTTTGGTAATTAATGATTTTATTATTTTCATTGTTTTGCATCTTCTCGGCAATAATATAAAGAAGACGCGACAGGACAACACTCGGTGGATGCCATATCTGTGTTTTCAATTTAAAAAACCTTTCAGTTAAATACTTGCAGGATAAAGTAATTGTAGCTGGTGGCCATTTTTAGTACTGTACCAGATTTTAGTTGTGTGTTTGTTTTTAATGTTAAAATGTCTGCATTTGATATCTCACCAGTATTTTCTTTTTTATAAGCAAAATACTTTTTTTTTTATTTTATGATGTTGGTTCAAGGGGTACACGGGCAGCAGTAGACAGGTCAGTGGAGGCCTAGTGGAAGGAGGGACCGCAGACAGGCTTCGAAGCCCTAACATAATAAATTGGGCTGCCTGTAGGCAATTTAAAATTGGTTCCAGGGGAACACGGGCAGCAGTAGACAGGTAAGTGGAGGCCTAGTGGAAGGAGGGACCGCAGACAGGCTTCGAAGGCCTAACGTAATAAAATGGGCTGGCTGTAGGCAATTTAAAATTGGTTCCAGGGGAACACGGGCAGCAGTAGACAGGTCAGTGGAGGCCTAGTGGAAGGAGGGACCGCAGACAGGCTTCGAAGGCCTAACATAATAAAATGGGCTGGCTGTAGGCAATTTAAAATTGGTTCCAGGGGAACACGGGCAGCAGTAGACAGGTAAGTGGAGGCCTAGTGGAAGGAGGGACCGCAGACAGGCTTCGAAGGCCTAACATAATAAATTGGGCTGCCTGTAGGCAATTTAAAATTGGTTCCAGGGGAACACGGGCAGCAGTAGACAGGTAAGTGGAGGCCTAGTGGAAGGAGGGACCGCAGACAGGCTTCGAAGGCCTAACATAATAAATTGGGCTGCCTGTAGGCAGTTTAAAATTGGTTCCAGGGGAACACGGGCAGCAGTAGACAGGTCAGTGGAGGCCTAGTGGAAGGAGGGACCGCAGACAGGCTTCGAAGCCCTAACATAATAAATTGGGCTGCCTGTAGGCAATTTAAAATTGGTTCCAGGGGAACACGGACAGCAGTAGACAGGTAAGTGGAGGCCTAGTGGAAGGAGGGACCGCAGACAGGCTTCGAAGGCCTAACATAATAAAATGGGCTGGCTGTAGGCAATTTAAAATTGGTTCCAGGGGAACACGGGCAGCAGTAGACAGGTCAGTGGAGGCCTAGTGGAAGGAGGGACCGCAGACAGGCTTCGAAGGCCTAACATAATAAAATGGGCTGGCTGTAGGCAATTTAAAATTGGTTCCAGGGGAACACGGGCAGCAGTAGACAGGTAAGTGGAGGCCTAGTGGAAGGAGGGACCGCAGACAGGCTTCGAAGGCCTAACATAATAAATTGGGCTGCCTGTAGGCAATTTAAAATTGGTTCCAGGGGAACACGGGCAGCAGTAGACAGGTAAGTGGAGGCCTAGTGGAAGGAGGGACCGCAGACAGGCTTCGAAGGCCTAACGTAATAAAATGGGCTGGCTGTAAGCAATTTACAATTGGTTCCATGGGAACACGGGCAGCAGTAGACAGGTCAGTGGAGGCCTAGTGGAAGGAGTGACGGCAGACAGGCATCAAAGGCCTAACATCATAACATTGGGCTGTTGGCAATTTAAAATTGGTTCCAGGGGTACACGGGCAACAGTGGTCTGGTCAGTGGAAGTCTAGTGGAAGGAGTGACGGCAGACAGGCATCAAAGGCCTAACATAATAACATTTGGCTGTTGGCAATTTAAAATTGGTTCCAGGGGTACACGGGCAACAGTGGTCTGGTCAGTGGAAGTCTAGTGGAAGGAGTGACGGCAGACAGGCTAAGAAGGCCTAAAATAACAAAATTGGGCTGGCTGTAGGCAAGTTTAAATTGGTTCCAGGGGAACACGGCCAGCAGTGGCCTGGTCAGTGTAGTAGTTGTAGAAAGAACGGACCGCAGACAGGCTTCGAAGGCCTAACATAACAAAAATGTCAAAACAATGGTATTGTCAGTGCCAGGCATTGAAGGATGTCAGCGCATAGACTAAACATTGGTGAAGCTGTGAGAGATAATTTTGCTAGTGGTAGAGCACTGTTTGAGCTGGGGGGGGGAACTGTCTTGTGGCCGGCGGTACAGGCCCAGGGCCCCTCATATTACAATGGTGTGTCTGACGTTGGGTGCGCACCACCACCGCCAGAGACACTTTATTGTACTATGAGGGACCCAGTGGCAGTGCCGTCGACCAAAAGCGGGCACACCCACCTCTTCAGACAAACAGCACTCTCACGGGTGCTGGCGCAAAGTGGCGATACCACGGCCCTGTGTGGGGAGTTTGGCCATTTTGTTAGGAGTAAACATGTCGTATGCTGGACAATCAGGTGCAGAAAATTACGAGATTGGAAAAGTCATTCAGAAGAGTCCACAGGCAAGACCTTTTCATAGGAAAGTTAGGTGTCAGCCGGGCAAGGTGGGGCAAAAGATTTCGAAATCCAGTTGTGGTTCATTTTAATGAAGGTTAGATCATCTACATTTTGGGTAGCCAGACGAGTCCTTTTTTCAGTTAGTATTGAACCTGCAGCACTGAATACTCTTTCTGATAGGACACTAGCTGCCGGGCAAGCAAGCTCCTGCAATGCATATTCTGCCAATTCTGGCCAGGTGTCTAATTTGGATGCCCAGTAATCAAATGGGAATGACGGTTGAGGGAGAACGTCGATAAGGGATGAAAAATAGTTTGTAACCATACTGGACAAATGTTGTCTCCTGTCACTTTGAATTGATGCTGCAGTACCTGTCCTGTCTGCGGTCATAGCAAAATCACTCCACAACCTGGTCAGAAAACCCCTCTGGCCAACGCCACTTCTGATTTCTGCCCCTCTAACACCTCTGGTCTGCTGGTCCCTGGAGCTCGTGTGAGAACGATCACGGGCGCTGTGTGCAGGGAATGCCAGAAGCAAACGGTCAACAAGAGTTGATTGTTTTGTTGCTAATATTAGTTCCAAGTTCTCATGTGGCATAATATTTTGCAATTTGCCTTTATAGCGAGGATCAAGGAGGCAGGCCAACCAGTAATCGTCATCGTTCATCATTTTTGTAATGCGTGTGTCCCTTTTGAGGATACGCAAGGCATAATCCGCCATGTGGGCCAAAGTTCCAGTTGTCAAATCTGCGGTTGTGCTTGGTTGAGGGGCAGTTGCAGGCAAATCTACGTCACTTGTGTCCCTCAAAAAACCAGAACCCGCCCTTGCCACGCCACCAATTTCCAATGACCCCGGGAAAGCTTCCTCATTAAAAATATACTCATCCCCATCATCCTCCTCATCCTCCACCTCCTCTTCGCCCGCTACCTCGTCCTGTACACTGCCCTGACCAGACAATGGCTGACTGTCATCAAGGCTTTCCTCTTCCTCTGGTGCAGACGCCTGATCCTTTATGTGCGTCAAACTTTGCATCAGCAGACACATTAGGGGGATGCTCATGCTTATTATGGCGTTGTCTGCACTAACCAGCCGTGTGCATTCCTCAAAACACTGAAGGACTTGACACATGTCTTGAATCTTCGACCACTGCACACCTGACAACTCCATGTCTGCCATCCTACTGCCTGCCCGTGTATGTGTATCCTCCCACAAAAACATAACAGCCCGCCTCTGTTCGCACAGTCTCTGAAGCATGTGCAGTGTTGAGTTCCACCTTGTAACAACGTCTATGATTAGGCGATGCTGGGGAAGGTTCAAAGAACGCTGATAGGTCTGCATACGGCTGGAGTGTACAGGCGAACGGCGGATATGTGCGCAAAGTCCACGCACTTTGAGGAGCAGGTCGGATAACCCCGGATAACTTTTCAGGAAGCACTGCACCACCAGGTTTAAGGTGTGAGCCAGGCAAGGAATGTGTTTCAGTTGGGAAAGGGAGATGGCAGCCATGAAATTCCTTCCGTTATCACTCACTACCTTGCCTGCCTCAAGATCTACAGTGCCCAGCCACGACTGCGTTTCTTGCTGCAAGAACTCGGACAGAACTTCCGCGGTGTGTCTGTTGTCGCCCAAACACTTCATAGCCAATACAGCCTGCTGACGTTTGCCAGTAGCTGCCCCATAATGGGAGACCTGGTGTGCAACAGTGGCAGCTGCGGATGGAGTGGTTGTGCGACTGCGGTCTGTGGACGAGCTCTCGCTTCTGCAGGAGGACGAGGAGGAGGAGGAGGAGGGGGTGCGAACGGCTACAGCCAACTGTTTCCTAGACCGTGGGCTAGGCAGAACTGTCCCAAACTTGCTGTCCCCTGTGGACCCTGAATCCACCACATTTACCCAGTGTGCCGTGATGGACACGTAACGTCCCTGGCCATGCCTACTGGTCCATGCATCTGTTGTCAGGTGCACCTTTGTGCTCACAGATTGCCTGAGTGCATGGACGATGCGCTCTTTAACATGCTGGTGGAGGGCTGGGATGGCTTTTCTGGAAAAAAAGTGTCGACTGGGTAGCTCGTAGCGTGGTACAGCGTAGTCCATCAGGTCTTTGAAAGCTTCGCTTTCAACTAACCGGTAGGGCATCATCTCTAACGAGATTAGTCTAGCTATGTGGGCGTTCAAACCCTGTGTACGCGGATGCGAGGCTAAGTACTTCCTTTTTCTAACCATAGTCTCATGTAGGGTGAGCTGGACTGGAGAGCTGGAGATCGTGGAACTAGCGGGGGTGCCGGTGGACATGGCAGACTGAGAGACGGTGGGAGATGGTATTGTTGCCGCCGGTGCCCTAGATTCAGTGTTTCCTACTACGAAACTGGAGATTCCCTGACCCTGACTGCTTTGGCCTGGCAAAGAAACCTGCACAGATACTGCAGGTGGTGCAGAAAATGGTGGCCCTACACTGCCGGAAGGGATGTTGCGTTGATGAGTAGCTTCATTGGCCGAGGGTGCTACAACCTTAAGGGACGTTTGGTAGTTAGTCCAAGCTTCAAATGCATGGTGGTTAAATGTCTATGCATGCAACTTGTATTGAGACTTTTCAGATTCTGCCCTCTGCTTAAGGTAGTTGAACATTTTTGACAGATTACTTTGTGCTGATCAATTGGATGTTGTTTAAAAAAATGCCAGACTGCACTCTTTCTAGCATCGGATACCTTTTCAGGCATTGCAGACTGAGCTTTAACCGGATGGCCACGCTGTCCTCCAACAGGTTTTGACTTTGCCACGCGTTTTGGCCAAGATACGGGCCCGGCAGATGGAACCTGTTGCGATGTTGATGCCTGCTGCGGCCCCTCCTCCTCCGCTTCAGAACTGCTGCCGCCTGCACCCTGTTCCCCCAATGGCTGCCAATCGGGGTCAAGAACTGGGTCATCTATTACCTCTTCTTGTAGCTCGTGTGCAACTTCGTCTGTGTCACCGTGTCGGTCGGTGGTATAGCGTTCGTGATGGGGCAACATAGTCTCATCAGGGTCTGATTCTTGATCAGCACCCTGCGAGGGCAATGTTGTGGTCTGAGTCAAAGGACCAGCATAGTAGTCTGGCTGTGGCTGTGCATCAGTGCACTCCATGTCAGATTCAACTTGTAATGGGCATGGACTGTTAACTGCTTCACTTTCTAAGCCAGGGACGGTATGTGTAAAGAGCTCCATGGAGTAACCCGTTGTGTCGCCTGCTGCATTCTTCTCTGTTGTTGTTTTTGCTGAAGAGGACAAGGAAGCGACTTGTCCCTGACCGTGAACATCCACTAACGACGCGCTGCTTTTACTTTTACCAGTTTCACGAGAGGAGGCAAAAGAGCTAGAGGCTGAGTCAGCAAGATAAGCCAAAACTTGCTCTTGATGCTCCGGCTTTAAAAGCGGTTTTCCTACTCCCAGAAAAGGGAGGGTTCGAGGCCTTGTGTAGCCAGACGACGAACCTGGCTCCACAGCTCCAGACTTAGGTGCAATATTTTTTTTCCCACGACCACCTGATGCTCCACCACTACCACTACCCTCATTACCAGCTGACAATGAACGCCCCCGGCCACGACCTCTTCCACCAGACTTCCTCATTGTTTTAAAAACGTTACCAAACGAACGGTATTTGTTGCTGTCACACAACTTACACGGTGAGCTATAACTTCAGTATGATTTAGCTACCCCTTTACAGGTGGGTGAGACCACAACGAAAATCAGCCACAATGTTACACACTCTGTTGTTGTTGGCAACAAATGAGAGAGATGCCACACACGCAGGACTGTCACTGAAGCGCAAATGTAAATATTTATCTCCCACTGATTTGTGTTTGTTTTTTTTAAAAGGGAGACTTCAGAAAAAAAAAAAATTAAAAAAAAATTATTTTTTACAGAAGAATTTATAAAACAAATAAAATGAAATGATTGTTTCAGGGAGAATTTAGGAAAAAAAAAAAAAAAAAAGGCTTTGTAGGGCCCACTGAGTGAGAGAGGACGCACACAGGAGTCAGGAGTGGCACACAAGCCCAGAGGCCAATATTAATCTCCCACCGATTGATTTAGTTATTTTTTTTGGTAGATTTTGGAACCCAAATCAAGCAAAAAAATTAATAGGCTTTCTATGGCCCACAATTGGGGAGAGAGAGAGAGATGGCACACCCAGGAGTCAAGACTGGCACACAAGCAGAAGGGGCAATATGAATCTCCCACAGATTTTTTTTTTTTTTTTTTTTTTTCAGGGAGACTTGAGAGAAAAAAAAATACAAAAAAAATGATTTTTTTCAGGAATAATTTAGAAACCAAAGAAAATAAAATGATTGTTTCAGGGAGAATTTAGAAAACAAATAAAACAAAAAATAGGCTTTCTAGGGCCCACTGAGTGACAGATGACGCACACAGGAGTCAGGAGTGGCACACAAGCCCAGAGGCCAATATTAATCTCCCACCGATTGATTTAGTGATTTTTTTTGGTAGATTTTGGAACCCAAATCAAGCAAAAAAATTAATAGGCTTTCTATGGCCCACAATTGGGGAGAGAGAGAGAGAGATGGCACACCCAGGAGTCAAGACTGGCACACAAGCAGAAGGGGCAATATGAATCTCCCACAGATTTTTTTTTTTTTTTTCAGGGAGACTTTAGAGAAAAAAAAATACAAAAAAAATGATTTTTTTCAGGAATAATTTAGAAACCAAAGAAAATAAAATGATTTTTTCAGGGAGAATTTAGAAAACAAATAAAACAAAAAATAGGCTTTCTAGGGCCCACTGAGTAACAGATGACGCTCACAGGAGTCAGGAGTGGCACACAAGCCCAGAGGCCAATATTAATCTCCCACTGATTGATTTAGTGATTTTTTTTGGTAGATTTTGGAACCCAAATCAAGCAAAAAAATTAATAGGCTTTCTATGTCCCACTATTTGTGAGAGAGATGGCACGCTCAGGACTGGCACACAAGCCCAGAGGCCAATATTAATCTCCCACTTTTTTTTTTTTTCCAGGGAAAATTTATAAACCCAATAAAATAATAAAAAATAGGCTTTCTATGGCCCACTATCTGAGAGAGAGAGAGATGGCACGCTTAGGACTGGCACACAAGCCCAAAGGCCAATATTAATCTCCCACTGATTGATTTATTGATTTTTTCAGGTAGAATTTAGAACCCAAATCAAGCAAAAAAATTAATAGGCTTTCTATGGCCCACTGAGTGAGAGATGGCACACACAGGAGTAAGGAGTGGCACACAAGCCCTGAGGCCAATATTTTTCTCCCACTGATTGATGTTGTGATTTTTTCTGGTAGATTTTGGAACCCAAATCAAGCAAAAAAATAAATAGGCTTTCTATGGCCCACTGAGTGAGAGATGACACAGACAGAGATGGCACTCTAGCAGAAATGTCAATCTTAATCTCCCACAAAAAAAAAAAAAAAAAAAAAAGGAACTGTCCTTCAATTACTATCTCCCTGCAGTAATCTCAGCCAGGTATGGCAGGCAGCAATAAGGAGTGGACTGATGCACAAATTAAATAAAAAGTGTGGACAAACAAACAAGATAGCTGTGCAGAAAGGAAGGAACAAGAGGATTTGTGCTTTGAAAAAAGCAGTTGGTTTGCACAGCGGTGTACACACAGCAATGCAGCTATCAGGGAGCCTTCTAGGGCAGCCCAATGAGCTACAGCGCTGAGGGAAAAAAAAAAAAAAGGAGCTTCCACTGTCCCTGCACACCGAAGGTGGTGTTGGGCAGTGGAAATCGCTACAGCACAAGCGGTTTTGTGGTTAATGGACCCTGCCTAACGCTATCCCTGCTTCTGACAAAGCGGCAGCAACCTCTCCCTAAGCTCAGATCAGGAGCAGTAACATGGCGGTCGGCGGGAACTCCCCTTTATAGCCCCTGTGACGCCGCAGACAGCAAGCCAATCACTGCAATGCCCTTCTCTAAGATGGTGGGGACCAGGACCTATGTCATCACGCTGCCCACACTCTGCGTTTACCTTCATTGGCTGAGAAATGGCGCTTTTCGCGTCATTGAAACGCGACTTTGGCGCGAAAGTCGCGTACCGCATGGCCGACCACGCACAGGGGTCGGATCGGGTATCATGAAACTCGACTTCGCCAAAAGTCGGCGAGTTTTGAAAATGTTCGACCCGTTTCGCTCAACCCTAGACCCGACTTTTGAAAAAGTCGGGTTTCGTGAAACCCGATCCTATAAAAGTAAAGGTCGCTCAACCCTAGTGATGGGAGCTTGGATTGCTCCTATGCAGGTGAGCCCGGAATGACAGCGCCCTCTTTAGAACTGTTAGGTGTAGAGGGAATCTGCCCAGCTCGGCCCGACAAGCACTGTTGGAGGTGCACCGATGGACCTGGAGAAGGTGCTTGCAGAATTCCAGGTGGAATATTTCTGTTGGGCTGGAATCCCACTTTGACCAGTCTGGGTAGGTGTGAGGACCCCAGACTTCGCTGCCATACAGGAGGATTGGGGCGATGATGGAGTTGAAGATTTTTAGCCAGACCCTCATTTTTGGCCAGACTACTATAATACTACTCCTATGTACAAGAATATAACTACTATAATACTGTCCATACGTACAAGAATATAACTACTATAATACTGCCTCTATGTACAAGAATATAACTACTATAATACTGCTTCTATGTACAAGAATATAAATACTATAATACTGCTCCTATGTACAAGAATATAACTACTATAATACTGCTCCTATGTACAAGAATATAACTACTATAATACTGCCCCTATGTACAAGAATATATCTACTATAATACTGCTCCTATGTACAAGAATATAACTACTATAATACTGCCCCTATGTACAAGAATATAACTCCTATAATACTGCCCCTATGTACAAGAATATAACTACTATAATACTCTCCTATGTACAAGAATATGACTACTATAATACTGTCCCTATGTACAAGAATATGACTACTATAATACTGTCCCTATGTACAAGAATATAACTACTATAATACTGCCCCTATATACAAGAATATAACTACTATAATACTGCCCCTATGTACAAGAATATAACTCCTATAATACTGCCCCTATGTACAAGAATATAACTACTATAATACTGCTCCTATGTACAAGAATATGACTACTATAATACTGTCCCTATGTACAAGAATATAACTACTATAATACTGCCCCTATATACAAGAATATAACTACTATAATACTGCCCCTATGTATAAGAATATAACTACAAGATTCAAGATTCAAAAAAGCTTTATTGGCAGGACCAAATACACATCAGTTTTGCCAAAGCAAGTGTATAAAGGCAATAGGGATAGGGACTGTGGGGTTGTTGGGTAGGAGCTGTAGGGAGGGTGGATGGGGCAGATCCATTGTGGGGGCTATAGTCCATGGCATAGGGGAGGTGGATGGGGCAGATCCAGGGTGGGGGCTATAGTCCATGGCATAGGGGAGGTGGATGGGGCAGATCCAGGGTGGGGGCTATGGTCCATGGCATAGGGGAGGTGGATGGGGCAGATCCAGGGTAGGGGCTATAGTCCATGGGATAGGGGAGGTGGATGGGGCAGATCCATTGTGGGGGCTATAGTCCATGGCATAGGGGAGGTGGATGGGGCAGATCCAGGGTGGGGTTTATAGTCCATGGCATAGGGGAGGTGGATGGGGCAGATCCAGGGTGGGGGTTATAGTCCATGGCATAGGGGAGGTGGATGGGGCAGATCCATTGTGGGGGTTATAGTCCATGGCATAGGGGAGGTGGATGGGGCAGGTCCAGGGTGGGGGCTATAGTATATGGCATAGGGGAGGTGGATGGGGGCAGATCCAGGGTGGGGGCTATAGTCCATGGCATAGGGGAGGTGGATGGGGGCAGATCCAGGGTGGGGGGCTATAGTCCATGGCATAGGGGAGGTGGATGGGGCAGATCCATTGTGGGGGCTATAGTCCATGGCATAGGGGAGGTGGATGGGGCAGATCCATTGTGGGGGCTATCGTCCATGGCATAGGGGAGGTGGATGGGGCAGGTCCAGGTTGGGGGCTATAGTCCATGGCATAGGGGAGGTGGATGGGGCAGGTCCAGGTTGGGGGCTATAGTCCATGGCATCATAGTTCTCTTTCTCGCAGTCTATGACATTC